>NW_017731414.1:1499009-1516446 GCF_001890085.2 Hipposideros armiger | reverse complement strand
GGAGGGCAGTGTCACTGGCCCTCATATGTGGGATCCGAACCGGGGCCCTCTGGCATCCCAAGCGAGTTCTTAACCATCGCGCCACTCGGCCGGCCCAGGAGCAGTCACTTCTCATCCCCCTCCCCCAGCCCCTGACAGCCACCAACCTACTTCTTGTCTCTGTGGATTTGCCTGTTCTGGCCATTTCATTTACATGGGATCACACACTGTGTCACCTTTTGTGTCTGTTCTTTTGTGGAAAAAAAACCTCAGCATGATGTTTTCTAGGTTCGTCCATGTTGTAGCACGTGTCAGTGCTTCATTCCTTTTGATGGCTGAGTAATATTCCACTGTGTGGATGTGTTACTATTTATTTAATCCATTCATTCGTTGATGGCCATTTGGGTTATTTTTAACTCTTGGTGACTGTAACTAGTGCTGCTGTGAATATTATGTACAAGTCTTGGTGTGAACACGTTTTCATTTCTCTTGGTCTATACCTAGAAGTGGAACTGCTGGGTCATATGGCGATTCTATGTTTATCTTATTGAGGAGCCGCTAGTCGTTTTCCAAAGTGGCTACACATTCACATTCCATCAGCAATGTATACGCGAGCTCCAATTTCCCCACATCCTCATCGACACTGTTGTTTCCCGATTTTTTATTTGTTTTTGTTTTTTTTTTTTAGTCTAGCCAGCCTAGTGGGTGTCAGGTGGTATCTCATTGTGGTTTGATTTGCGTTTCCCTGATGACTAATGACGTTGAGCAACTTTTCATGTGCCCGTCAGCCATTGGTATATCCTTCGGAGAAATGTCTATTCGAATCCTTTGCTCATTTTACATTGGCTTAGTTATCTTTTTATTATTGAGTTGTGAGAGTTCTTTATCTATTCTGGATATGAATCCCTTGCTGGACATATGACTTGCAAGCATTTTCTCCCATTCTGTGGGTTATCTTTTCATTCTCCTAAGGGTGTCATTTGTGGAAGAAAAGTTGCAAATTTGATGGAGTCCAACTTATGTATGCATATTTTCCTCTGGTCACTTGTGCTTTAGATGTCATAGCTAAGAATTTTTCTGGTTCCTGCAGGCATCTGCCCTGTTCTCCCTCAAGTCCCCTTGAACCTTCCCCCACTGGGGTTGGGACATCTGCGTTCACCTCTGTCTCTCCCCACAGGAGGCTCTGGGGCAGCACCAAGCAGCCTCCATCAATATTTAATAACGGAGCACACGAAACTTTGGCAGGGACGTGGGAAACTGCGGCTGGAGCCATCTGCTTTTTGGCCATTAGCCAGCGAAGTGCCCTCAGTACCCACACAAGGCCCCACTTTCCAGGTGGAGAAACCGAGGCATGGGGCGGCGGCTGGGTGGGAAACTGGACCGGCCTGGTCCTGGTGTTGGGACAACGGCAGAGGTCACTGTTTCTGTTCTGGCGTGGAGCCACTCCTGGCTCCTGTCCCGCTCTGGGCCAACCCTGCCCAGTGAGAACCGCCTGCTCTTGCTCCTGCACCCGGTTCCTGCTGAAACCAAAAACACCCAGGAGGAGGGGAAAAAAACACTGTGGGGGTGGGGGAGGAGGAGGGGCAGGTTTCGCCTCTGTAAGTCTCCCTATGCTTACAGGTTGGGGGTCAGGGAGGTCACACAGTCAGTCGACAAACCTCCGGCAGCTTCGGGGCACAGTTTTGGAGCCTTGGTTTCTTCTTAGGAGAAATGGGGATATTTAACTATCCTTGAGAGTTGTGAGAGGTGAGAGGGAGTCCACCATAGGAAGATGTTGCTAATATTATTCTCGATATTAAAGCCATGGTTTATTTAGGACAGAAATTCCTTCCATTCAGGGGCTCCTCTGGTCCATCCTACCAGGTGGCTAGTCCTATACCCCCAAATTTGCTAGGTGGGGGGCCTGTGTCTTCTCTGACTGTCCCTTTCCTCTCAATCCCTATCTGTCTTTTTGTCTCTACTCTGTCTCTCCCTGTCTCTCTGTGTCTGTCTCATCTCTCCCCCTTTCTCTCTCACTCTTCATCTCTTTCTCATTCTTCTATCTCCTCCTCCTCCTCCTCCTCCTCCTCCTCCTCCTCCTCTTCCTCCTCCCTCCCTCTCTCTCTCTCTCTCTCTCTCTCTCTCTCTCTGTTTCTCACTGTCTCTGTCTCTCCCTCAACTCTGCTCAAGGTATCCCAGACTAGCCCTGCGCCAGCCAGGTCAGCCTAGGCCTGAACAGTGTCTGTGACCCAGGCCTCCTGCAACAAGCCCAGAGTCTAATCTCCTCCCCAAGCTGTCCTCACTGGGGCCAGCTCCAAGCAGCCTGGGACCCTCACATGCTGCCTGGAAGACCCAAACCATATAAGATTCCCTCTCTACCTCTGGAAGCCCAGCAGCTCAACACCCACAACCTCCAGACACAGGGTTCCCCAACCCCTCAGTTTTTAGATGGGGAAACTGAGGCCTGCATCGTGAAGACCCATCACTGGTCCCCCTGATCCAGCCACCAGGCTCTAGGACTCTCCAGTTCCCTTCTGGCCTGCCACCCCCTAGGCCTTCCCATGAATGGTCAGCAGAGATGGTTCTACTCTGGGCAGTGACAACCCCGCCTCCTGGAGGTGGTTTCCCAGTGGCCCAGGTTTCCCAGTCTGGCAGGTGGCCCAGGCCTGATCCCAGTGGCATTAGTGGCTGTCTAGCGCCAGCCAGGAAGGGAACCAGAGGGTGAGGTCCAAGGTGGAGCAAAGGAGACTCTGGGGTCAGAAGCCTCACAGTGTCCCCATCCTTCCTGGCTTTTATCATGGTGTGTGTGGGGGGGAGGTGGGGGTTGGGGGGGAGCAGAGAGGGACCTGCAGGGCTTCTCAGGCTGAGGTCCCCTTCTTGAGAAAGCCCCCCACCTCCCAGACTCCTGGGGACCCCCAGCTCTGGGTACCTCCCTCTAACCCAGCTTTGACTCTAGCTTTGACAAAACTGTGTTGGGCCCACACCCCCCTCAAGCTGGGACATCACCCCACACAAGGCAGGCCCTGAAGGGGGGAATAAATGAACAAATGAGTGAACAAACGCTTGGCATGCAATCCTAGACCCACAAAACATAAGGCAAACAGAGCCGAAACTGAAAATCTCAGCACACCTGGGGGCTCTCACCCCAGCCCCCATCTGAAGCCTGGAACTGACTAATACATTCCAGGGTGGGACATAAGATGACGCACATCCCCCCAGGCAAAATGCGGTCCCAGGAAATGGGTCAAGATCCTGACCTCCGAGATTGGAATCCTGCCTCCCTGACCTGGACTACCACTTTGCCTCCTCAAGCCTTATCTATAAAACAGACGTGGTGCCCATGTCTCAGTGTTGCTGGGAGAGTAAATGAGTCTGTGTGAAGCCAGGTCAGGCCTATCAAGGACTGTGAGTTTTGAGTCTCCTCCTTTTAACAAGGATTGAAATTATAGAGATAACATCAAAGAGAGAGATAAAGGATGGGGTTGCATCAGGAAGAAGCTGACAGCCCTGGTGACTCAGGGTGGGGCCCTGAGGCTCCCTTCCCGACCCTGGCCACCTGTCCCTTTCAGCCTCTTCTTTACCCAGATCCCTCTGCCCCCAGAGCCTCAGTTCACCTCCCCACCCCCATGAAATGGGACCAAACAAGCATTTACTCTCTATCTCTCTATCCTCCACCCTATCCACCAGTGAACTTGCGCCCAAATCCCTTCTCACCACCTGGTCCAGCCGCATCATCCCTGGGACCAACATAGGCATCACCTCCTTGGTCTCTTCACTTCTGTTCTCATCCCCCACACGCTCTTTTCTCCGTGATGGCTGGAGTCAGACTCATCCTTTCTCTCTCCAGAGCCTTTTATGACTCCCACCTCCCTCAGGGTAAAAGCCAAAGTCCTCCCCTTGGCCACAAGGCCCTGCTCTGCTGGTCTTGCTGTTCCTACTTCCTTCCCCCCTTACTCCACTCAGACCTACCTCCTTCAAGCTCCTCTAACAAGTCAAGCACTCTCCTACCTCAGGACCTTTGCACAGACCGTGTCTCTGCCTGGGACCAGTTTCACCAAGATGCCCAGATATCTCTCCCACCTCCTCCAGGTCTCAGCTCAAATATCATACTCGCCCACATGCCCTTTCTTCCTCTCCTGCCATCAGGAGTCTGTATTTTGTTTGCAGCAGTGTCAAATCAATGTCCTCAAAATAATTATGCTGATAATAAGAGTCATTTACCAGATGCCTCCTGTGTGCCAGGCCCTGGGCTGCGGGGCTGGGGACAACTGAGACAGTGGGAGTCATGGTCTAGGGGCAGGGAGGGAGGTGGACAGTATGAATAACATGGGACACATGTCCAGATGTGGCAGAGGGTCTTTCCAAATTGGGTAGACATGGAGGGCCTCCTGGAAGAGGTGGCATTGGGGCTGAGACCCTGAGAAGGTGGTAAAGGGAGATGATGTAGGGAGGGCAGCGGGGCTGTACCTTATTGGGCCTTAGGGACTACTGGGAGGGCCTTGGTCTTCACCTTAAGAACAATGGGGCACCCAGGGAGGGTCTCAAGGCGGGTAATAGGGTTCAATACATGTCTCTCAAAGGCTGGTGACTGTGTGTTTCCCACTGGTTCACAGATGGGGAAACTGAGGCTCAGAGAGGTGAAGTCACTTACCCAACCAGGAGCCTGTGATACCCTCCCCCCACTCCAATGAGGTCGAATTACAGATAAGAAAACTGAGGCACAGAGGTGCTGTCAATCCCAAAGTCCCCTGAGAATGGAGCTGGCCCCCCTCCACTCCCTGCCTCACCCCCTGTTCGCTTCCCACACAGCCTCACTGTAGAACTTTCTCACAGGCACATAATAGCATAATCAGTCAGTTTCACAACTGGGTGGCCAAAGCCGCAGCCCTGGATTTCAGTTTGCAAATAGCGCCGGCTCCAACTGCCTGCTACAGCCTAGGGAGGTTTGCTGGGGCCACTGCCTGGGGGCTGGTTGATATCTGTGCATGAGAGGAATCTGCCAACAGCCTGCTGTCAGGGCAGGGAGGGTGCCCTGGACCCAGGGGCGATTGGGATCTAGGGCAGGAGGTGCACTAAGCCCTTATCCCTAATCAGCCTTGATCACTCATTCAATCCACAGCTGATGCTTACTTCATGCTTTGTTGATTTAGCACATTTTATTCTCCCACGGAGCACATATTAAGTGCCTACTGTGTACCAGGTGTTTCCTCATTTAATCATCCCAACAGTCCTTCCTATAGGCAATGAATGAGTTTTCCTGGGGCTGCTGTAACAAACAACCATAACCTGGTGCTGAAAATGACAATAAATTTTCTCCCAGTTCAGGGAACCAGGAGTTTGGAATCAAGGTGTGGGCAGAGCTGGATCCTTCTGGAGGCTCTGAGGAAGAGTCTGTCTATCCCAGGCCTCTCTTCCAGTTTCTGGGGGCTGCCAGCAACCCTTGGTTTGTGGCTGCATCACTCCAGTCTCTGCGCCTGTGTCCAAATGGCCAACTTCCTGTCTCTCTTTGTTTCCTTTTCTTTCTTATAAGGGATACCTGACACTGGATTTAGAGTCATCATAATCCAGGATGATCTTGTCTCAAGATCTGTAACTAATTACATTGGTAGTGACCCTTTAAGGTCATGTTCTAAGGCTCTCAGTAGACATATCTTTGGGCGGGTGGGGTGGGGGTGGGTACAATTCCCCCAGCAGGTATTATCAGCTCTACTTTATAGGCCAGGAAACAGAGGCATGGAGAGGTCAAGTCACTGATCTGAAGGACTAGGACTTAACCCCCAGCTGTCTGGAGCTTGGATTAACTCACATCACTGCTCCACCTGTGTGCCAGGTCCTTGCCAAGATTTGGGGACACAGAGGAGAACAAGAATTGCAGCATGAGGATCGCGGCCTTTGAGCCTCAGGTTGCTGGATGCTCTGTGGATTAGGATCAAGGATTCCCCTGTAGTGGGCTGCGTGGTGTCCTCCAAAAACATGTCCACCTGGAACCTGTGACTGTGACCTAATTTGGAAATAGAATCTTTGTAGATGTCATTAAGGTAAGAATCTTGAGGTGAGGTCGTCCTGGATTTAGGGTTCTAAATCCAGTGACAAGTGTCATTAAGATATGAGAAAGGAAGAAGAGATCTGAGATAGAAGGCCAGGTGATGACAGAAGCAGAGATTGGAGTGATGCTGCTACAAGCCAAGGAATGCTAAGAATTCCCCAGAAGCCAGGAGAGGGGCCTCCAGAAGGAGCCAGCTCTGCTCACACCTTGATCTTGGATTTGTGGCCTCCAGAGCTGTCAGAGAATCAATTTTTGTTGTTTTGAGCCACCCAGTTCATGGTACTTGATTCTGGCAGCCTCGGTACTTCCTCCCTTCCCAGCCTGGAGAGGGCAGTGCCTACAACTGGGCACTCTGGCCAAAAGGAGGGAGGTGTGCATTTCACTTTTGGGGATTTCAGTGGGATGTACCGTATTTGCCGGCGTATAAGACGACTGGGCGTATAAGACGACCCCCTAACATTTCCACTCAAAATACAGAGTTTGTTATATACTTGCCGTATAAGACTACCCCCTCTTCCGACCATACACCCAGTATGGTATCGCGATTCGCGATTTTGCGCTATCATACTGGGTGTATGGTCGGCTGTGTGCGATTTTGCGAGTGTGGTAAAATCGCATAACAGCAAAATCGCATAACAGCCGAGCATACACCCAGCAGCGCTGCTGATGCCTGAACGGTATGTGGAATGAAGTGGGCGGGCATCGGGAGGCCACTATGGCACGGGGCAAGCACTATGGGCAGTCTATCTGAAGTGTACCTGGCGTATAAGACGACCCCCCACTTGGAGGCATATTTTTCAGGGCCAAAAAATCGTCTTATACGCCGGCAAATACGGTAGGTTGTGGATTCTGATGTGCTCAAAAACTCCAGACACTTTTCGTCCTGTTGGAACCATTCACCCTACCCCAGCTGTGCATGAGTTTCTTGTGAATCTACAACTTAAAAACATTGGTGTTGGATTTTGTAGCTTTTGACAATCAAATGACATCTAACTGGTGTTTTGACTTGCATCTTCCTTATTTCCAATTGATGCTAAACATCTTTTCTCCACACGCATTTCCTCTTGTGGGTTCTTTATGCTCTTCATGATGAGTTAGAGGAGCTCTTTATATATGTTTGATACTATTCCTCTATCAGTTGAGTATATTGCAAATATCTTCCCCTAGTTTGTAGCTTGCCTTTTTACTTTTGTCAAGGTGCCTTTTGATTAACAAAAAGTTCTAATCTTAATATATGCAAATTGATCAATCTTTTCTTATATAGATGATGCCTGTTGGCTCTTGTTGACCCTAAGATCGCCTACATTTTCTATCCACATTAAAGCTTTATTTTACTATATTTTTGCACATAACCCTTTTACCCTGTTGGAGTTGAGTTTTGTGCATGATGTGACATCTAATTTACTGTATTTTCTCATGTATAAGACGCTCCCATGTATAAAACGCACCTTAATTTTGGGGCCTGAAATTTGAAAAAAAATGTATTACATAAAGTTATTGAACTCAAGTTTTATTCATCATAAAATTCATACAACTCATCACTGTCAAAACTCCCAACCATTAGCTTGTCCTCATCTGTATCTGATGACCAATCACTGTCTTCATATAGTGCCTCATCCTCAGTTCCATCTATGGCATTTGAAATGCCACCCTTCTTAAATGACTTGACAATGATCTCAATCTCGATATTATCCCAGGATCTTTTTACCCAGGTACAAACTTCTCCTATAGTTGGTTTCTTCACTCTTCCTGCTGGTGTCAAATTGTCCCCAGAAGACCTCATCCATTGGTTCCATTCGTCTCTCATGGCAGTTTTGAAGGGTTTGTTAATGCTGACGTCAAGTGGTTGGAACAAGTGCGAAACAATGAGCGCAAAGACAAGTGCGAAAAAGCGGGAAATGCAAGTAAAAAAAAATCTACAACCACTGTACAAGACGCACCCAGTTTTTAGACCCCAGATTTTTCAAAAAAGGGTGCTTCTTATACATGGGGGAATACGGTACTTGTTTTCAACGTGGACTCACACTTTCCAGATCCTTTTATGGAATAGTCTCCCATCCCCACTGCTGGGACAGACTGTCCATTTCAGAATAAAATTCCTGACCCACATTTGGTCTCTGTAGGCATTTAATTCCGATCCATTGGTCCATGTGTCTGTCCCTGTGCCAATATCTCTATCTGACTCAATTATAGTCTTTGTAATGGGTCCTAATATCTAGTAGGACAGGTAACACCACCCTGTTCTGCAGAAACGTCCTGGCTATTTGCAGCCCTCTGCTCTTCCAGGTAAATTTTGGAATCATCTTATCAAGTCCCAGGGAAAAACAAAGCTCTGTTGTGACTTTGATTGGGATTGTGTTAAAACATCAGATGGGAAGAATCAGTCTTTGAGCCTCCACCTCCCTCTCCATAAATATGGTACATCCACCATCTCTGTTGCTTCCTGAATACAGCCATGTCTGTTTCCCTGAAGGGCTAAGGAGCACCATCTGCCTCATTTCTTCCTCTCTCCTGAAGCAGGGGAGCCTGTTTCACCAGGTCATTCCTTTCCCGTTGCGTTCCTGATTCTACCATGAAGCCTTTTTCTGAGGTTTCTGGTTGGACCCACTTTCACACAGCTGGCATCTTCCCCTGCCTGTTTTGGAATGTGTGTCAAGTTCATTTTAAGCATATCTGTCGTCCTGTTCCTGCTTCTGGTGGAAGCTGTAGTTCAGGGATTTTTCCTGCTAAAATGATGGGTTTCTCCAGATCTGATCACTGGGATTCCAG
The DNA here is from genome assembly GCF_001890085.2 of Hipposideros armiger. Lineage (NCBI taxonomy): Eukaryota > Metazoa > Chordata > Mammalia > Chiroptera > Hipposideridae > Hipposideros > Hipposideros armiger. The sequence goes on along the minus strand of NW_017731414.1, from coordinate 1,507,673 downwards.
CCTATTTCTGTAAGGACATCAATGACAAGGGCAGTCCCAGTCCCCCAGTCTCAGGGTGAGACCCCAGTTGCCCTAAAACTTCAGGCTACCACCTCTCACTCTCCCTGTCTGGGTTTCCCCCAGCATCTCCTGGGGAGGCGGGACACTGTGTATTGCAAGGGCCTCTGCGAGGGGTGTGAAGGGGTGGTCCCTGCTCTGGTCATTCCAGCCTGGGTGCCGACAGGTGTGGGGGTGTGCACTGTGTGTTCCCAAAATGGCGGAGGGTGTGTGTGTGTGTGCCAAAAGCAGAATTCCCAGCCGCCCCCTCGAGGCCACTTGGCTCCCTCTTCTCAGGCCCGGGACATTCTCAGAGTTTTCTTGGCATCCCCCACTCTGGGCTGGCCTCCAGGAGGAGCTGAAATTTCCCTCCATCCTAGACATCCAGGCCTGGGATCAGCCCCAGGAGCCCAGAGGTCATTTTAAAATGCTGGGTGTCATGGAAAATTTCAAGTGTGCCCTGCGGTGGAGAACACACAGCCATCCATGGGCTATCCCCTGATTCACAGCCACCCAGGCAGCGCTGACCTTGTTTCCACGACACCCTCCCCCATCAACCTTATTAGGTTTATTAATAATAAGGGTGACCCGAGACCCCAGATGCTTCTCACAGGACAAGCCGACTCCCAAACCCAAATCACCCCTGAAGCCCATTGGGAACTGGGGTCTCTATCATTTCTCACCCCCCCACACCCCACCCCACCCCAGCCTTCAGGGTCCTGCCTGTGCCTCCCCATCCTCAGGGCCCTGCCAGTGTCACGGCCTTGGAAGCTGCAGGTTGGCCACTCTGGGCCTCAGTTTCCCCACCTGTATTTAGGAGGGGATTCCCATCTGGTTGAAGGCCAGGGAAGAGTCCATGGGCCAGACCTGGGGGGTGAGATTAACAGCTCAGGAGCCTCTCTGCCTCCCCCTGTCTCCCGTGTCTCTCTACCCATCTCTCTGTCTCTGTCACCCTCTTTGTCTGTTTCTCTGTCTCCCCACTGTCTCTCTGTTTCTCTACGTTTCTCTCCCTCTGTCTCTGTCTCTCTTCTCTCTATCTCTCTCCCTGTCTCTCTGTGTCTCCCTCTGTCTCTCGACTCTCTGTTTCTCTGTCTTTCTTTCTCTGTCTCTCCATATCTCTCCCTGTCTTTCCATATTTTCTTCTGTCTCCTACTATCTATTCATCTTTCTCCTGGGTAGACTAGACCCCCTGTCTGACCTCCTCCTGAGTCCTGCACCTACCACCAGCCATCCAGTCAGAGTGGGATGAGCCACTGTTGAACCTCAGATAAACGGCTAATGGGCTGAACTTTCAATTGAGGCCAAAGTTATACACACCAGGCCTACCCTGGGCCTGGCCTCCTTGCCTCACCCCATTCATCCCCCACCTGGGGCTCACAGTACTGAGTCCCCAAAGTGCCCCCCCAGATCTCCTTGCCAGGTCATGAGCTCCCCATTGGTCACCCTGCGTCTAACATTGGTGACCACAGACTCCAGGGTGTCAGGACACAAGCCTGGGTTCCTCACCACCCCCAAGACTGTCCTAGAATAGAAGTAGCCCCAGGACTGGACCTTGTCAAAGGGCCTGCCCTATAAATTAATGACCCAAGCATTTGGATAATGACTTACATCAGCATAAAACAAATAAACACAGCCAAGGGACAAAATATACCAAATTCACCCCAGGGTTTACTTATCCCAGCCTGACTGACAGCACCTACTGCACCAGCCCATCTACCAGGTCATCAGTTCAGCCCCACAGCACGGGGATTATCACCCTCATGGACAGATGGGGAAACTGAGGCAGCATCTGTGGGCACAGCTAGGACAGCTGTAATACCTCCACTTCTAAATCAACTGCTTTTACCTTTTTTTTCTGTGTTTATATAATGCTTCATATATAGCATGTTAATATTTACAAAATTTAAAATACAGACGTGTTTTCTTTTAAGTGAGAAAAAGAACATCCATAGGCAGCCTGGATGTCAGAGTATAGAGTAAGGTATCCCTTTTCATCCTCCCAGAGCTACAACCAAACGCATGAGTTTCCAAAACAGAAGACTGTATAAAGCACTTAGATTTTCCTCTTATGTTGCCTTTTCTCCAGTCTTTAAATAAAATATCCTAGAACTCTTTTTAAGGTCAGGTCAGTCAGGGTATAACTCACAGTAGAGTACAGTTGGACGCATTTGAACAAATGCATCCAGTCCTGAACTATCAACCTGGATATAATGTTCCCATTGTTCAGAAAGTTCCACAGGGGACCCTATGCAGCCAATCCCCACCCACCCGATGTATACAGTAAGTGATGAATACTGGATGAGAACATTTGTCTTTGCTGACTGGATACAGTGAGTTAGAGATGCAGTAGGCAGAGAGCAGGGGACTCCTGCCACAATTTCCCAGGAACCTGGGGGAGGGTCTGCCCATGGCCTCTGCCGTTGTCTCATTTTATAGCCAGTACTACAGAGGTTAGAGACAAATGGACCAGCAGGTTCAGTGGCCCCCATTGTGATCCCAGATGCTGGGCCTCCATCTTCTCACCTCAAAAGTAAAAGATGGGTGTTGCTATAGGTGGAATTGAAAACCCTGATTCATAAATTGAAACCCTGATTCCAATGTGATGGTATTTGAAGGTGGGGCCTTTGGGGGGTGATTAGGTCCTGAGAGTGGAACCCCATGAGGAGATTAATGCCCTTATGAAAGAGAACCCAGAGAGCACTCTTGCCCCTCTCGATATGTGAAGACACAGCAAGAAGACAGCCAGCTGACTATCAGAGCCTTGATCTTCGACTTCCAGCTTCCAGAACTGTGAGAAATAAATGTCTGTTGTTTAAGACACCCAACTTTTGTATTTTTGTCATAGCAGCCCAGACTGACTAAGACCCACTGTATCCTGGGGTCACCACAAGTCCTCAGCCAGCACTTTCATCCCCCTAAACCTCAGTTTCCCTGTCTGTAAAATGGGGATACTTATGGAGCCAGACTTGTGGGACTTTTATGGCTATTAAATGAGCTCTATCCCATCAAGTCTCAGCTGGGCACTCATAGGTGTTAGCTATTATTATGTGGTTGCTCTCGTGGCCATCCCAGCTCTGGTTCTTGGTCCTGAGAGTTCTCAGCTGCGTAATCCAAAGATATTTTCTCTGCCTCCTGACCCCACCCAGCAGCCTGCAGCCACGTCCCATATCTTCTGCTCTGTGTCCCCCAAGGTGGCCACAGCAACGTGGACTGGAGGGTATACCAGGAAGGAAAGTGGCTCAGGAAATTCCAGGGTAGAGGTGGTGCCAGGCACTGTACCTCTCACCCCCGCCTGGGCCCAGGATGTACCAGGGCTTTTCCCCCCTCCCCCTGTGGGCGATTGAGGATGCCACATCCTGCCTGACTTTCTAGGTGACCCTGGCCATCCAAAACTTAGCCTAGTTGACTATCTGCTGGAGCCTGCAAATTGTCAAAGGGAGCTGGGGAGGAGGGGCATGAAGACAGTCCCTGAAAATCATTGTGTTCCCTTCCACCCCACAACCTTTGCACATGGGTTACCCTCTGCCTGGCATTTGCTGTCTCTTGTTTGTACCTACAAATCTCCTCTTCCAGGTCTCTGTCAGATGTCACCTCCTCCAGGAAGCCCTCCAGGACCTCATGCAGGAGTCCTAGCACTGGGTGTCTACCTTTTGCAGGTTTTGTCCAAGTTATAACTTTGCATTTATGGTGATGCCTGGATTAATATCCATCTTTTTTTGTTGATGGGAAGCTGAGGGCAGGCAGGGGTAGGTACAGTAAATATTCAATAAAGAGTGGTGGAATCAATCACTGTTTTCAATAACTATTCATTGAATCCCATCTTTCATTCATTCAACAACTCTTTACTGAGCCCTGCAGGGTACCAGGCCAGGCTCTGGGTGCTGGAGATATGCTGTGAATGGTCCCCTCCTGTGGGACCCCTGTGGTCCGGAGTCTCTTGCTGATGTTCTAATAAAATTCTTGAATAATTGTGCCATTCTTGTCACACCAACCCTGTTCCTGTTCCTCAGAGACAGACGATGCATTTATGAGCCAATTGTCAGAACTTATTCAGGCCCAGTTTTCCCATTCTGGGAAACACAAGGACAGTGAACCTCAGGGCTATGAGGTATCAGGTACTTTCTCTGTGCCTGGCCTCAGGATCTTCACAAGCTTTTGGGCAGGGAGAGGGAGGAAAGGGGAGGGAGGCTTTATTCTGTGTGTGTGTGGGGGGGTCAGCATTAGCAAATAAACATTTAGGCCCCCAATTAACTTTGAATTTCACATAAGCAACCAATACATTTTTTTTTTTAGTATAAGTATATCCCAAATGTTGCATAAGATATACTAAAACAATTATTTTTTTCATTGTTTATCTGAAATTTAAAGTTAACTGGGTATCCTGTTGTGTTTTGTCTGGCAACATTGATTCATCATCATGCCCATTTTACAGGTCAAGAAGCAGAGGCCCAGATCGGCGGCACAGCCAGGCATGAGCAGAGGAAGGATAGAAGCTGGATCATAGAATGGAACCCAATGCCTTTAGCATTCAATTTCTGCTTCTAAAGAGCCCAAGACTGAGTATAAGAGTTTCGAGTGAGCAAAACCCCCACCTTGCCTAAGTCAGGAGCCCCATCCTCATTTCCACTCCTGGTGAGGGGGTCCCACCCACAGGTCATTTCCACCCACAGGAGAGGGGTCCCAGGACCAGGGCTTCTGGTAACAATTGGAGGAGAGCCCATCTCACTGGCCATCTAGACTCTAGCACCTGAAAACAGGGTGACCAGTCCCCTGTAAACAGCCGGTCTCATGTCACTGTAAACAGCTGGTGTCTAGAGCTGTCACAGTGCCCAAGTCTCAGTGTGATTGCCCTGTGACTCGATACCCTGCCACTGGCCCCTGTCACTTGATACTTGGTAAACAGCATTCGGAGAATGGGTACCAGCACCCCGTCTGGTCTGTGCTGTGCAGGGGCCAGGGACTGGGTCCAACTTCAAACCAGGTCCTGACCCCCAACGGCAATCAGCACTTGCTTTGTTATGATACTTTGTAAACATCGAGTCCAGATACCTGTTACTCGTCAGTGGTCCCTGTTCTTCATCAACTTGCCCTAATATTTCACAGCTGGCAACCTGGAAGGTATTTAAACAGCATTCTAATTCTTTGTAACAATGAATCCTGATACTTTGTTACCCCACCCAGGGGCTGGCCAACTACACCTCTGATCACAACCTAGTAATGGCTTTTACACTTTTAAATAACTGAAACATACCAAAAATAGAATATTTTGTGGAATGGAATAAAACTAAATGAAATTCATATTCCAGCATCCACAAATAAAGTTTTATTGTGATCTGGCCACGTCCACTTAGTTGTGTATTATTTGTGGCTATTTCAAGCCAGCAGAGTTGAATAGTTACAATCAGAGACTGTACGGCCTAAAAAGCCTCAAATATTAATTATCTGACCATTTATAGAAAAGGTTTGTTGATTCTCACTGTAAGCTCTGAGACTGTTGCTGTCACCTATACTGTACTTAGTATCCTGTTAGTGAGTGGCCAATGGTTCATAGTGTTCGTACTCGTGTACTGTGCAAGCTATGAACTCAATGGTCCATGATGCTCATATATTGTGCAAATAGTGAGTCCCTTTACTTTGTAAGAGTCACATTCAGTCCAATGTGCTGACATGCTCCATGCAGTAAATATTTGGTCTCTGACAGCAGCTAATGTGTCCTGAGACTGTAAACAGTTACTATTGGAAAACTAACCAAGATGAGAGGTAAAGGGTAACTGAGAATTAGGCAAAGGAGAAAGGAAGGATCTCACCCCACTCAGGCAGGACCAGGAACTCTGAGCGGAAGAGCTGGACTTTCTCCTGAGGGCAATTGAGAGCTGTGGCTGGAGTTGGAGCAGAGCCTGGACACAGAGACAGAACCTCCTGTGACCTTGGACTTCCCATCCATGCTGTGGGTTGAGGTGGCCAGAATACGGACCTTTCTAGGCTTGGATTCTGGAAGGAAAAGGTGCTTTGGATCATGATGGGAAGGTTTCATGGGAGAGGCCAGTGCACCAATAACTGAGCAGGGCTTTCTGTTACTCTGCCCCCCACACCCAAATACCAAGCAGTCTCTGGGGAAGGGAGACAGCAAGGATCTGGGGGCCATGGGTGAGGCTGGGCCACTCTGCCTTTAGGGGACATGCTCTGGGTTCCCGTAATCTCATTTGTTATGGTGCAATTATTTACACACTCACTGCATGCTACGGCCCTCCCCTCTTGGAGCTCCCGTTACAGAGGGAGGCAGAGGATGGCTGTGAACCCACCAATATGTCCTAATTATGAATCCTAGAAGCACAAGGGAAGGGCTGAGAATGGAGCAACTTTGGTCAGAGTGGCCGAGAGGCCTCTGAGGAGGAGACATTTGAACTCAGACCTGATGGAAGAGAAAGTAGAGGCCTTGTGGGAAGTGAGAGAAGAGCTATCCGGGCAGAAGAAACAACATGGACAAAGGCCTTGAGGTGGGACTGAATTCGTTGTGATGGAGGCTGTGGGGGCTGGGCCACATGAGACCTCATAGGCTTCAGGGAGGGTGCATAAGGGATGAGATCTAAGCCTTGTTTCACAACCCCCCGTGGCTTCCCTGGGCTGGGGCACTGAGACACCACAAGAAACCTTCAATGCACTGCTTGGGTCCTAGGATGTCTCTAGTCACAGGTAAACCAGCTGGCATGAAGCTGATGTGATCTGAGGTCAGAGGGGCCATGGGCCCGGTCAGGGAAGTTTCCAAACCACATGGGCCTCTGGGTCAAGTGAAATGTCTTGTATGCCCTTCTAAGCCACAAGGTAGGCAGGTCCTGAGAGTAATAACGCCAGCAGGAGGATCAGGCCTGGCAGGGGCAACTGGGCCAGCTCCAGAAAGTCAGCATGTGAGAAACATAGTCTCATGTTTCTGGCTGGGTGTTGCTGGGCTCCTGAGAGGCCTCAGCCCTGGCAGCCAGACACAGATGCCCTCAGCCCATGGGGTCAGGACTGGGTCAGAGAAAACAGATATCGGAGGTGGGGTTTTGAAGGATGGGTAGAAGCTTGCCGGTAAGAGAAAGGCATCTCCGGAATGTGACATACAGGAGGCCACAATTTGGCCCCATCTGGCCCCTGTGGCTGAGTGACCCCAGACTGTCTCTGACCCTCAAGTGTGTCCCCTATTTGATGGAACAAGGACAAAAGCTCTGGGATCAGGCCAGCCGGGGTTTGAATCCAGGCTTTTCCACTTTCTGGGTGACTCTGGACAAGTGAAGCCAAACCAAAATTGGTCCAGTTTACAGGAGAATAAACTGATGTTTATAGAGGGGGGACGCCCATCTTAGGAGGCAGAGGGGAGTGGTCAAAGCTAGGGCCTGTTATCAGGACTTGTGGCAGGGTAAAAGGCAGTTGAGATGCAGGAGTGGGGTAACTCACTCGAGGCCATTATTCTGAGGCCGGAGAGATAGAGAAGAGAGGAGGGAAGAGCACCTGGCCAGTTGACATAGCAGGTGCAAAGGCACTGAGGTAGGAACCTATTTGGCAGCCTCCAGGGACAGCAAGAAGGCAGGTGGGGTAGAGGCTGATGAGCAATGGGAGATGGAAAGAAAGGAGGATGGGGTGGTCGCAGGGGCTATGCAGGGCCTTGGGGACATGGTAGGTTTGGAGCAGGGAAGAGATGGAATTTAGAGTGACCATTAGCAGCTGAATCAGGGCAGACCTGGGGATTCAGAGGCCTGGGGGTGGCCACACAGGCTACCATCTGCCAGCAACCAACGGCACACACCAGCATAGGCCTGCATGGGGCAGCACACACCACTACCCACTGCTGACAGACACCCATGACAACACCAAATCCAGACTTGTCAATGCACCAACCAACGCTCGTTTGCTCCCTACATTGGCTGAGATGTATAAATCCACATGCAAGTATATATAAAATGTGTGCACACACCTCTGGGTGGTTCCACCGACAAGGCTGACACACAAACACACACGTGCACACTGGTGGCCCCGCCTTTTTCCAGCCTGTCTGCAAACACATGCCGACCAGCACGCAGTCACATCACGAGGAGGCTCAGGAAGCGCTGCTGGGGGCTCCCTTGAGAGCTAGCTTCCTGTTTTCGAAGAGGCCAGGAACTGCTGACAGAATGTTCTGGACAAGCCTGCTCCTTCCCACCCACTGACTCGGCGCCCCCTATCCAGCTCCACAGTCTCTGCACCCTCTCTATGTCCACTACTGACCCTGTCCTACAATGAGGTCAGGTTCCAGAAAAGAAAACAGTCTCAGAGAGGTGTTGCCACTGGCCCAGGGTCACAAAGAAAGGAAGAGGTGAAACCCGGAGTCCAGACCCTGAGATTTAACCTGCCTCTCTCTGGAGCACCATGCTTGGGGTCAGGGGTTCACAGATGAGGAACTGCCCTTACTGCCTGGACTGTGGCTCGCAGGCTCCAGAGGCCACTTCCACACAGAACCAAGCTCTCCTGCCTCATGGATGCAACCTCCCTTTATTCACCATCCCCTCACCCATCCCACCCATCCCACCCATCATGCTCCCAGAAGAAGGGCCACCTATGTCACAAACATTAATGGAGTGTCAGCTGCCAACAAAACAGACCCAGTCCCACCCT
>NW_017731414.1:1494380-1498924 GCF_001890085.2 Hipposideros armiger | reverse complement strand
GGGGAAGCACCTAGCCCTAGGAGCAAATAAACAAACATGACGGCAGCTGCCTCATCTGTGCTCTAGCTCCACAGAGCCACTTGGGATAACCGAGGACACATCTGGCTCTCTCTTGCCTGCTATGGTTGCATAGGCTATTCCCTCTGCCTGGGATACCTTTCCTTAGCAACCTGGTGAGCTCCTCTTCATCCACTAAAGCCCCAATGCCAATGTCCTCTCCTCCTAGAAGCTGTCTCAGGATTCTCCAGTTCCCACAACCTTCCCTCTGGCCTGACTCTCAGGGTGGCCTGACTTCACTGAGCTGAGGGTATCTGTGGACTCTACTACAATGTCCTTTGGACTCTGTTCTGCTGTCCTTGTCATAGTGGCAAGATGGTCCCTATCATCACCTCCAGGGAGCCCCCAAACTTCCAGGATGATTGGCCCAGCCAGAGTCATATGCCTATCCCTGAATCAATTCCTGTGTCTGGGGTGATGAAAGGCTCTAATTGGCCAGATTTGGTCACTTGTCTACATTTGGAGCCCAGAAGTGGACCTGGCTCCTTTTGCCCACCAAAGGCAGGCAGGGAGAGTAGATGCCCCCAAGACCCTTTTACCAAGGACTTGGGGGTACCTGCCTGCCCCACCCTGACAGGGGGCCTTGGGTAAGTCACCTGTTTTCTGTACCTCAGATTTTTCACCCGTGAATTGGGCTCAGCAGGGCTAAGGTGCTGGAGCACAGAGGTGCACCTTCCCTGCCCTCCCCTACCTGCTGGGGGCGGGGGGTGCTGTTTACCCTGAAGCCCCTATCCTTCATTGTTGTTCTCTGTGAATCCCCCAGATCGCCACCCGCCCAGCATGGCAGGCACTGATGGCTGTCTGCTGAGTCACCACTTCCTCCTGGGCCCCTTGCCCAACCTGATGTTTTCTGGGGACTTTCCTGGCCTTCCATGAACATCAAAAACAAGGTGGGGACAATTCCTGGGTGGGGGAAGTGAGGACAGAGGTGCATGTGGACAAGTCTGTGCACACCCTCATGGGGGTTCAATCCCATGTCCTGTCCTCACCCATAACACGGAAGCCATAACCACTTCCCCTCAAGTCGGGGAACTGCACGTGAACACCCTGAAAGCCCTCAACCAGGTCTGTGGGCGTCTGGTGCTGGGGTAAGTGTGGTCATTACTGTCGTACCTATTTGGACAGGTGTTAGCGTGTTTGATGCACGTATGCCTGAGTTCGTTGGCCCGTTTCTGTATCTCTGCCCATGTGTGTGCATGTGTGTGTTTCTGCATGTGTGTGTGCATCAGGGCTGCCCTGTGTGTGAAGCCCCAGGGACCTAGGAGACAGAAAGACCCAGTCCCTTTTTGGAAAAGGTGGATCTGGTGGAGGGAACTCCCTTGGCAAAGGCAGGAGGGCTGGGAGATTGTTGGGTGCAAGGAACAGCAGGAGGATACAGGGAACAGCAGGAGAGCACAGGGTCAGGCAGGCTGAGGGGATGGGAAGCTGCATGAGTGAGCCTGGGCGGCTCTGGCAGAGCTGAACTTTGGGAGGAAATTACATCAATTCTGAACTATTCACCGAGCACCTACTGTGTGTGCCTGGAGTTGGGGACACAGCAGGGCCCTGGGGTAATAGACAACACATCAGCAAACAAGTAAATATATAACTCTGGGGAGGGGGAAAGATCAGAAAGCAAAAGGCGTCAGGTAGGGGCAGGGGACTGAGGGGGCATCCTGGCCTAGAGACAGGGAGGGCATTCTGAGGAGGTGATGTGTGATCTGAGGTCAGCAGGGAGGAAAGCCCTGGGTAGATCTGGGGAGAGGGAGCTGCAGGTGAAAGGCACAGCAGGTGCAAAGGTCCTGAGGTGAGGATGAGCTGGCAGAGGGGGCCTATTTAGGAAGATCTAAGCCCAGAGCAGGGAGGGGAGATGTCAGGGGGCAGCGCTGGTGGAGAGCAAAGCCATCAGGACGGGCTGTCCTGTAACTTGAGCCCTGCATGAACGCATCCGCCCTCCCATCCACCCCCAGTACGTCCTGCTTAGGACAGAATGTGCTGGGGAGGAGAGGCTGGTGGCAGTTTGTGCCTGGTGGCTGGAGCGGGGCGGCTGGAGGATTCCTGAACAGCAGCCCGACTGGGCCTTCTGCCAGTGAGGGCGGAAAACAAGCAGCAGGCGTCTTGCCTGCCTGTCACCCCATGCCCTGGGCCTGGCCTGGCCAGGGCAAGAGGCAGAGAAGGTAAAAGGGTCAGAGACAGAGAGATGGTGGCCAAAAGAGATGGTGACGCAAGAGACAGAGACAGATAATGAGTGAGAGAGACTGAGACCACAGTGAGACAGAGACAGGCTTGGCATTTGACCCTGTGAACGGGTTCCATGTCTGATTCTAGGGGGTCCTGGGAGCAAGCGCAAGGCAGTGACACGCCCACCCAACCAGAATCTTTATCTACACCAGAGTACTTCAGCCAGGAGGCTGGGGTGTCCCTAAAAAGATGAAGCTGAGGTTAAAGAGGAGCCAGCCATAGGGAAGAGTTTTCAGCAGAAGAAACCACCTGTGCAAAAGCTCTGTGGTGAGAACCAGCTTTTGGTGTTTGAGTAGCAGCCAGGGATGGAGAGGGAGCTGAAAGGAGAGGTGGATGGGATGTCTTAGGGGCCCAGAGAGGGTGGAATTTTATTTTAGGAGAGTATTTGGCCACTCTCCTCTATGCCCTATGGACCCCTCCCTGAGTTCAGGGAGTTCCCTGGATTCTGGACTGCCTAAGCCAGCTCCATCCTGGCTGTCATTTATCTGAACCAGAAAATCTGCCTCCTTTAGGGATCAGGTTCCCCATAGCTGCAGACACAGGAGTCCTGGGGACACAGGGTGGCTTGTCCTCCCAAGCCCATCAGAGACAACATTTTGTAGAACATCTGCTGTTTTGTACTACATCTGCTGTTGCAATAAACACCTTGGACTCTTCTCAGTTTGGGAACGTAAATCTGGAAACTGGGACCTTGTGTCTCACACACCCTGGGCAATGAGGAACTTAACCACTCCTGAGGCTGCCGATTTCAGGTCGGGGTAACTGTGCTGCGGAAAGCTCTCTCCTCCTCCCAGCCCCAGTGACCTCCAAGCCTGGTGTGCTCAGAACTGGATGCCAAGTCAGCTGCCCAGAGCAGCTGCTGCTTGAAAGGGAGCACTGAGTGGAACCCAGGACCAGGGGCAGCTGGAAATCAAGGCCCAAACTCAGACCAGGAAAGGGGATGATGGAGGATGTGGAGGAGAGGTGTCCCAAAGTCTCAGATAGGGAAACCGATGCTGAGAAGCAAGTGCTCTGCCCATGGTCACACAGAGAACAAAGGCTCAACCCAGGTTTCCCAATGTTCAGCCCCTAAGTTCCCCAGCCCTCATTCCTGCCCCTTGGTCCCACCAGCAGCTATCCTGGGCTACCAATTAATTTTCACAGCCTTGGGACAGCTGGTGGGCACAGCCTGGGTGTTCAGACCAGGGTTCTAATTGGGTTTTGCCCCAAGGGGGAGGGGCCTCAGAGTTGGACCGATCCTGAGCGCTGGCACTGTGGGAACATCAAGTGGGGTGTCAGGTGGCCTGACAGAGAATTGCCGCTGGAGTTTCAGGGGCAGTTCTGAGTGGCAGCTCTATTAGTCCTTGCTGTGGGACCCTGGGCGAGTCACCTCACTCTGTTGGACTCACTTTCCCCACCTACAACTCCAGGAGAATGACAACCTCCTGCCCCTCAGGCTGCCTGAACGCCCAGTGAGTTCAAACAAATCCTGTACATGAGTATCCACAGCAGCTCTACTCACAATAACCAAAATGTAGAAACGACTCAAATGTCCATCAACTGATGAATGAATAAACAAAAGGTGGTCCATTCACACAGTGGAATATTATACAGCCATAAAAAGGAAATTGAGCACCAACACACACTACAATGTGGATAAACCTTTCAAACATGCTGAGAAAAGCGACACAAAAGGCCACATAGTGTGTGATCCCACTTATATGAAATGTCCAGAACAGGCAAATCCATAGAGACAAAAAGCAGATTAGTGGTTGTCAGTGGACGGGAGATGGGGAGTGACTCCTTTTGGGGCTGATGGAAATGTTCTAGAAGTAGACAGAGGTGATGATGGCACAACACTGAATGTGTTAAAGCTACAGAATTGTTTACTTTAAAATGGTTCGTTTTACGGTATATGAGTCATACCTCAATAAAAACAAAAATAGTCCAGACTCAGGCAGGATCCTTCTGCAACCTGAACCCCCTGCCCCAGCCCAGCCCAGCCCCCTCCTCTTCATTTGCTGAGGACAGAGACCTCTGCCTATCCTCCACCATTCACACTTCAGACCCTGTGACTACACTAAGGAGAGCGTATGGAGCATGGGCTCTGGCTCCAACCCGAGCTCAGCTTCCCTGTGTCCCTGGATCTCAATTTCCCCTACTGGACAATGGGCCCCTCAACCCTCCTTGGCCTGGAATTCAATCCAAGATCCTGACACAGGATGGCGGTCAAGGCCAAGGCCATCTCAGCTTCCTCAGCAGCTGGCGGGAGGTGGGGGTGGGGGGGG
>NW_017731414.1:1427618-1494355 GCF_001890085.2 Hipposideros armiger | reverse complement strand
TGGAGAAGATAAACCAATAAGCCCAGTCTCGTCTTCCACACTTTTATTTTTGAAAAATAATTGTACAAAAGAGAACTATTTAAGGCTTATCAGAAATGCTGAGTCCCAGGCAGAAGTTCTGCCCTAGTCAGGGCTGGGACTCTGCAGTTGGGGGCTTGCCCAGCTGCCCCCTCCCACTTTATCCTTCCAAACACAGGGTTCTCCAGAAACACACTGGCCCTGCTGTGTCACCACAGGCTGACCTCTGTCCCCAGGGCCTGGTTAAATGTTCTGCTGTTACTATCTTGAAATTTTTGATAACCCTTGAACAAGGGCCCCACATTTTCTTTTGCAAGTTATGTAGCTGGTCTTGTAGGGCCCCCACTGAATCTGGCTTTCCAGGCCATATAGCACCCAGGCAGCTCTGTGTCTGCAGTACCTGAAGGAGGCCCCAGATAGTCCCAGTCTAGGGCAAGAATCTCCAGCTTTCAGAGGCTTCAAAGGCTGGATCTGCTGCCCCTGCAGCCCACAGGCCTCGCAAAGCTCCCACGACTTGTTTCCCTGAATGCCTTGTTCCTGGGCCCTCTCACCTGCTGGACCAGTGTGACCTCAACTGAGGCACTTGCCCTCTGAGCCCCAGTTCTAAGATGAAGGGGGCAGTCTCCAAACATCACTCAGCTCTGAACCTTCTCTGACTTCTCCTTCCTTACCTGCCTGCTGAGCTCCTATTCATATGCCAAAGCCTCAGCTAAAATGCCCTTTCCTCTAGGAAGCCTCCTCTGCTTCCTCTGGAGCCACAGGACTGGAATTATTTATGTCTGGCTGTCTCTCTCAGACTGGAGGCTCCTGGGGAACCCTAGCCCTGTCCACAGGTCAACATAGACAGCTTGAGCAGTCTCTCAGGTCCTACACCAGGCATTTGATGCCTTACAAGGCCCAGTCCAGATAAGTCAGGTCCCAGACTGGCTCTTCCTTTGTCCTGTGCGATGTCAGAACAGCCCTGCCCTGTTCTGAGACTTGGTTTCCCCAACTTCAGCACAGCCAGGCTGGTCTGCTCTTGACCCAGCCACTTCCCAGGTCCATGGTGGCTGGAAGCACATGTGCAACTTTGTCCCTCTAGGTATCCACGTCCACTCAGCAGGTCATGCAGCGTGGCCTCATGGCCTCGGAGGGTGGGTTTGGATCCTCCTGAGGGAAATGAACCCATCAAACCTCAGGGGCCACCAGAGGCTCAGAAAAACCCCTCCAACCTGCTAGTCTCCAACTCCCACACTCAGCCAGGGGGCAACCCCCTAGAGGAGATGGGGACTCAAGGCTGGTTTGAGCCCTGAACATATACATAGGAGTTTCATCAACATTTAAAACTCCTGTGTCTCCCACCCCCATCTTGGCTCCCAGGGCCTGGAGAGGCATGGGGGCTTCTTGTATCCCCAAGCTCACCTCAGAGTACAGGGGTGGCGGGCGGTAGCGGAACTCCTGGATATAGGCGAAGAAGGGGCTTTCAAGGCTCATGTTGGAGTCCCGAAGCAGTGGGAAGGGACTCTGCCCTGTAGCTGCCACATTGTCCACTACCTCAGAGTACTCAGGAGGGGCTGGAAGTGAAAGCCAAGGAAGGGGATAAGGCTGGTGAGGCGGGGAGCTCGGAAATTGGGGACAACAGCCGGGAGCCTGTTTGTGTCAGTTCTGGGCTTATGGGTTGTGTGCTCTCAACCTGGGATTCTGGGGGGACCTGTAGCAGCCAAGGTGATTGCTATTGTGCACTATTACAGATGGGGGCATCAAGGCTGGGGAGGGTGAGTTGGCCTGGCATTTGCCTCTCTCCCCACCTACCACCCAGGGGACAGCAGGAGGAGGAGGCGCTCACCCTCAGGCCGCTCTGGCAGGGTCCCCAGACCCCAGTCCAATAGGAAGCTGGTGTGGCTGCCCACGCTGGATGAGCGGCTGCCGAAAGGGTGAAGGGGGACAGTGCCAATGACCAGCGGCAGCTCCAGGAGCAGCTTGGATGTGCCTGGGATGTCCACGCAGACCTGGAAGAAGGAGCCACAATGGAGGGCGCCCAAGCAGCCTCACCACACTGCCTTCTACAGAAGGAGGCCCTTCCTGTGCTGGGAGGCCTCAGATCCAGCCTCAGGGGCACCCTGTCTGGGAACAGAGCAGATGTAGCTAGCACCCCCTGCCTCCTATGATACTCCACCTTGAGAGCGTAGTCCACATGCAGCACGCGGCAGTGCAGAATGGAAGGGCCCACAGGAGGGATCCGAAGTGCCCGGCCCTGCCATAGCGCCCGCCGCCCAGGGCCTACAGGCTCGCCCGAGAGACTGGCCACCACTGTGCGCTTCTGCTTGCGGGCACCTCGTGCCATGAAGGTCTGTGTCTGGACCACGACTGCCCGTGGCAGCACCGAACGAGTGGAGCCGTTGTCGATCTCAGCGAAAACGGGGATTACTTCACCTGTAATGAGGAGTGGCAGGGCCTCAGTTTCCCCACCTGCAGCCCTGACACTGGCCCGCCTCCCAATCCAGCCACTCCCGACTGCTACCTGGTGTGTACCCCTTGCGGTCGATCTTGGCCGAGAGGGAGACAAGGCCATGGTTACTGTACCAGGATCGAGCAACCTTCTCCCGAGCTCCCGCTTGAGGAGCCTGAACAAGGTGAAGGAAAGGGACATAAACAGGTCACTTTGTGCAAACCACAGACCTTGTGGAGCTTCTAAACCACGCCCAGCTAAGGGAGGACCTGGGGCAGGGCCCAGTTTCCTGGTTTCTTTTAATGATCAATGAACTAGATGTAAGACGAATCCAGGGATACGACCCATCTGATTAAACTAAAAATGAAATGAACAAGCTAAGCGTTTAGTGTGTAATTAGTGCTCAGTAAGCCATTATTATTGCAAGCCCTGACTGTGCCCTATTTCAGACAGGGCATCTGAAGCTCAGTGAGGGTGAGACACTTGCCCCCCAAGCCACACAGCAAGTTGGTACAGTTAGGACATTCACCTGGCTCCACTGGACTCTACAGACATTCCCATGACTGATTTCCTCTCTGCCCAACTGTGACCCCCCACTTTGTAAAGGGGATGAGAAGCCAGTTGGGGTCACCCAGCAGCCAGGCCCCTGCCTGAGGGTACTCCTACCGCCTTTCCAGGGGCAGCCAGGCACTCACCAGCAGGGCAGGTGTATTGATGTCCACAGGCTCAATAACAGTAAACACTTTCCTTGCCCGGCGGGCAGGGACCCAGGGACGGTGCAGGGTGGCCTTGATGCTGTATCGGACACTGCCATGTTTGCCCTCGAATGAGGTCACTAAGGTCCTAGGGGTGGAAGGAAGGGA
This sequence comes from Hipposideros armiger, assembly GCF_001890085.2. NCBI lineage: Eukaryota > Metazoa > Chordata > Mammalia > Chiroptera > Hipposideridae > Hipposideros > Hipposideros armiger. The sequence continues at coordinate 1,491,046 of NW_017731414.1, read as the reverse complement.
CTTCAGGGGGCGAGATACAGACTCGTAGGTTGGGGATCCCTACAGGGGGTTTGAGACACAGAGACACTCGTGAGAGCCTCCCAGCGGAGACAGTGTTGGGGCTCAGAGGTCCCCAGAAACAGTGTAGCCCTAAACTTGGAAAGGACTCCCCCACAATTTAGCACCCCAGATGACTTACGGAGGTAGCTGGAAACTGAATGGGAACTCGTGGCGCCCAGCAGGCAGTGTTGTGGTCTCTCCCGTATCTGCAGATAGGAGCAAGAGGGAGCGGCTCAGTGGCTGCGTGAGGTCCCCGGGGCGCGCAGGACGTGCACTGCGAAGGGGGTCCCCGGCCATACCTGGCGCGAGAAGCGTGGCACTGTGGCTCAGGACCTCCACACGCTCGCTGTAGCTCTGCGTGTATGCGGTGCTCGAGCCGGTGCTGCGCGACTCAGTCCAGTGCACGTGGGCGCGGCCCCGCGCGCGCAGTCTGAGGGCGCCCACGCGCGCCGGGCCCGTCAGTTCTAGCAGCACCCGGCCGGCTACGGCCTGGCCGCCGCTGAACACGGAATCGGCGCCCTCGCGGTCCAGCTGCACCACGAATGCCTTCACCTTGTGGAACAGCATCTTGCTGGGGATGCGAACCCGCGACACGCGGACCCTGGCCTCGAACCCCCTACGCGGCGGCGCGAGGTACAGTCCCGGCAGCCTCAAGACGCGAATCCACTCGGCGCACGCAGGCGCACTTGCTAACCCGGCCAGAGACTTCGCCACCTGCGTCGGCGCCGCCTTTATACGGCAGGGCGGGGCGGAGCGAGACTCAAACCCCGCCCCTGTAAGAAAATATACCAATGGAGCGGCTAGAGGCGTGGCTCCGCCCAGGCGTGGAGCAAAATAACAAACTCTCAGGCTCAGACTGCCCTTCACCCTCATGGATCCAGGGATGAAGCTGAAGCATTGGGGGCCCAGAGCCGGTCTCTCAAGGACTCGGGAGATAAAGAAGGGAAACTGAGGCCCGGAGATGCGGTCATTCAGAAAGGCCATTCGGTCCCTGGGCTTAATCATCAACTGGCCACAACTTGCAGACGTGACTCGGGCATATCCAATTCGAGTTAGAGGGGTGTGGAACGGCCTTGCCCAGTCCGGGCGCTGAGAGCCTAGGTCACCCCAGGCCTCAATTTTCCCTTTTGAGCAATGGGGGAGGGAGGGAAAAGTGGGCGGAGCCTCCCTCCCCTTGGGCACCTGCTGCCCACCTCCTCTGATTCGAACCGTGCTCAGCTGGGTGACTCGGACTAGTGATAACGTCTTGGAGCCTGAGTTTCCGCGTGCGCAGAGCCGGAAGAAAATCAGTCCCCATCTCAGAGGGTTGTGCATGAATCACAGTGTCGCCCCTATTTGATCCCTCCTAGAGACGTGTTCCTGGATCACTAACCCGTTCCCGACGGGCCGCCATTCGGTCGCGCCTAAGCGTGTTAGCCCAAGCTGTTCCTACCATCTGACGTTCCCTTCCCAGCTTCCAGCCCCTGACAAACCCCTACTTGATCCCTAGGCCTAGCCCTTGTGCCTACTTCAGGCACCTCCAGCTTCGGTCCTCTCACAGAGCCCAGTACAGGAGAAGGTCCAGGCACCCCCGGGTCCACGGCTGCGGTGTGCCCTCGGGGCGGGATGACCCCTCTCTAGGCCTCAGTTTCTCCAGAGACGAACCGTACGTTGGATTTCTAAGGCGGGAGTTGCCTCCTAGTGATCTGAGGGGCTCCTGCGCCCTCTGGTGGCAGCAAGATGCACTGCTGCTTGAACCCATCCTTCACCTTGGCCACCCCCCCCCCTTTGGGTCTACCTCAGGCGACTCCGGGACCCCTCTGAGGCCTCGGCAGGGGGAGATGGCAATAACCGGAAGTGGTCAGCCCGTGATAGGGGTCAGAGCAGGCCCGAAGGGAGGGATAGAGGCTGTCGACTCATTGATCAGCTTGTGGGGCTGCCTGGAGAAGGGGGGATCTGTGACTTAAATAAGGGGTTGAGACCTTTTCTTAGGTCCTAATGAAGCGTACAGACAGGATAGGAGGCCATAAGCCCGGAGGAGGTGAGGGATGGGGTGATCCTAGCGCGAGGGATGGGGTGACTCATAAGGAGCAAGCTTTCCCCTCAGTCCATTTAACAGATGGGTATCCAGAGACCCAGAGATGGGCAGGGTCGCACAGAAGCTCTAAAAGCTTCACTCCTGCAGTGTCTTAAGAAAGCACCTGGTGAGACCAGGGGAGCTGTAGGGTGAGACCGGCCCCAATTTCCCTTGAGCCTCAGGGGAAAGGAAGTGCCTCTGGGGCCCCTTCCTGTCTGGCCCCATGCCCTCTATACGTCATTTCCACAGCTGGTCAAGTGAGAGTCCCCTGCACCTGGGGGCTGTTAAGACAAGGGGGCAAAGCCCGGTCTGAGCTGCCTCCTGGCAGATGGGTAATAAGGGAGGAGGTGGCCAGGGCCTCCCAAATATGCCCATGTCCTCTGCACCTTTTCTGTGGCCCCTGTTCTGCTCCTGAGGGTGGGGGACTGAGTTTCACAGCAGTGTAAGACTCCCAGCTTGATCTGACCCCACCTCAAGTCTCCTCCTCACCTGCAAACACCACTAGAACCCCCAACCCAGGGAAGAACTCGCCCCTGCAAACACTGCGGGGTAAACTGAGGGAGGGGGCACTGGCAGAGCTAGATAGGAGGCCTTCTTTGGGAATCAGGGACCCCAGGCCTGGGGCTAACAGGGGATTTTGGGGTCCAGAGGATCTCCAGGCTCCACCCAAGGATTCCCCCAGACAGGGGGTCCTCGCCACACAGCCTCTCAGTCGAGGGTGTCCACTCCGGAGGGGGTAGCCCAGATCCTGGGAGGGGTTCCCCGGAAATAATTTTTTAGAGGGAGTAAGTGGGTCCTATTGGGAAGGTACAGACCCTGGGGAGGAAGTCCCCACTTCTTGAGAAGGGTCACTCGACCGCACGGCCTCTAAATTGAAGGGCTCCTAGCTCTGGAGAGGAGCGCGCAGACGTGGGGAGAGGGTGCCACAGGGTCCTCGCTACGGGGTGGGTGGTGAGCAGCTCACCTCGAATCAGCTGCTGCCGCCGCCGCAGGTACGTCTCCGCGGCCGCGAAGTCGCTGGACACCGCATTGACGCCCACGCTTCGGCCCTCGAGCCAATGCGTAGCAGCCCCGCCACGCGCGGCCACCTCGAGCGCTCGCACCCTCAGCGGCGCCGTCGCCTCCAGCAGCACCCGGCCGCACAGCCGCTCCCCGCCGCGGTACGCGCCGCCCGGGCCCCGCGCCAGCTCCAGTGCGAAGGTGCGCACGCCCCCTCGGCGCATGGCCCAGGCTTGGGCGCCCGGCGGGGACACGGAGGCCCGCGTGGAGGACCGCCGGCGCTCACGGCCACCAGGCGCACTACAGGCCTCCTGGGTCTCAGCGCTCTTCCTCGCCGCCCCGGGGGACCCCGGCGCTTTCTCCCGCCCCTGCGAACTTGTGCAGGGGCCGCGGGCCTTGGGTGGACTTCTGGTCCTCCGCGTCCGCCCGGTGACGCGCCTGGGCCACCGGGGACGTGCTACCTTTTTGCCCGCGCTGTTGACTTTACCACCCCCCAACGCTAGGCGGGCCCTGTTTTTGTAGGGTCGGCGTTGATGAGTCACAGTCGGGCGGGGGCGGATGTGGCTGGCGCTGAGCAGAGACAGCCACCGGGCTGTGCCTTGTGGTCTCATGCGTCTCCCAACCGGCACCCATGGCCGGGAGCACTGCCCCAGCCTCCCCACTCCTCCGGACCCTGCCACCTTCTGGTTGTTTCCCAAACATACCAAGCTCAGGTCTTGCTTCTTGGCCTTTCCACTGGTTGTTCTGCTGCTGGGAACGCCCTTCTCCAGATCCACTCTCCCACCCTCCCCCACAAGTCCAAATGTCACCTCAAGAGTCCCCTAGTCTAGGCCTGGCCTTATTTATTTCTTTATGCCTCTACTCACAGTGTTTGTGGCTGCTATGTGTTTACTGTGGCTCCTCCAGACTGGGTGCACCCAAGGGTGGGCACTATGTCCTATTCTTATCACCCGATCTTACAGATGAGGAAACAGAGGCCCCCAGAGGGGCAGCCACTACTAGAGACACCAGTGGTGGCAGAGTCAGGACTCCAACCCAGGTCTGACTGCGGCACACCTGCACCTCCCCACATCCTCCTCTCTCTTGCATCCAACCTATCTCCATGAGCCAGGTGGCCCATGGACTTATCAGAGGCTTCCAGGGCCTGGGCTCTCTGCTGGGCTGAGATTAGACTCCCTGGGGACCAAGCTTCCACTCCCTGCCCCGCTCAGGGCCCAGCATCTGCCAAGTGCCTGCCGCCCCTACCTGAACCCAGCACCCCGAGCCCAAGGACTGGTGGGGCCTTTCTGATTCTACTTGTGTCCAGAGCTTTCCCCTCCAGTCCACCCCAGAGGGGCCACTTTAACCCCAGGATTGCACCACACCCTCCCCAACTCATACCAGACTCCCATGGAGTACCCTCGCTCAGCCTGGGTTCTTCACAGGCCTGTGGGCCCCCAAGTTTGAGTCCTGGCTCACCCCTCCTCATTCTTTAGCCTCAGGCAGGTGGCTTCACTTCTCTGAAACTCAGTATCTCCATCCTACACTGGTCAGGTTCTGGTGAAGTCAGTATGATAATTTACATCACATTCCCTGTATACAGCATGTACCCAATACATATCTTACAAAGACTAAATGGCCCTCCTCACTCATGTCACCTCCCGCCGTTAGACCTGTGCTCTGCTGACACCTGGCCCACAGTGGGCACTCAGGCAAAGCCAGCTTGGTTAAAGGGAAGGATGTCTGATTATCAACTGCCTCCTGTTGGCCTGGGCTGAGCCACACTTGGGAGATTACCAAGCTAGGGTAGTGATGGGGCTGGCTCACCTTGACCCCCACATCCATTCTGGAAACCTAGGCTGGGTGTCTACCTCCCATGCTGTAATTATGAGTGTCCCCCAACCACGCACAATAAGCAGCAAGTGGGTGGGTCCTGCTTTATTCAGAACTGGCAAGGACCCCTCTCCCAGATGTTCTGAGCCCACCGGGGGCCTGGGGAGAGTCGGGGGGCCAGGGAACCAGAGGAAGCTCCGGGCTCCCCCAGCTCCAATAAGGAAGGAAGCTGGTGGCGGTTGCCCCTGCCCTTGCCTGAGGTCCAGCCCTGCCCTCTGCCAGGACAGTCTGGGTGGAGCAGGCCCCCAGCCGCTCAGCCCAACTCAGCTCTGGCTCCTTGAACTCCAAGAGGCGCCACTGGACAGGGCTTCCTGGATGGCGTGGAGGTGGCGGCCACACGATGGCCAAGACTGTGGGGTCCGGTGGCGGGCGGGGCCGTCACCCGCAATCTGAAGAGGCCACAGGAGGCCACTGGCATGGGGGGCTCTGGGCTGCCTGATCCAGGAGGCCAGGCCGGGGAGGCAGGGGTGGGGGGAGCGGGCGTATGGCTTGGGCGATGAGGCCGGGCAAGGCCTGCAGGGAAGTGCTCAGTGCATCCAGGCGACTTTCGAGGGCAGCCAGGCGGGCCTCAAGGTCCTCGTGCTGGGCATGCAGTTCTGACATGAGGTCGTACATGGCATTCTGAGTCTGCCGGAAACAGAGAGGTGGGAGAGAGAAGAGGCCTAGTGAGACAGGAAGGACCAGACACACAGAGAGATGGCTGAGACTGTGAGGACACTCCCCAGCCCTGCAGGTCTCCTGCTGGACCCCAGGGAATGGTGGGAGAATCAGTGAGGAGACAGACAGGTCTTGAAGATCGGGCTGGAGCCAGCAGGCCTGGGAAAGGCCAAGGGAGGTCCTGGAAAGGGACGGCTGTGGCCAGGTCTGTCCTGATGGATTGAACTGGCCAGGTGGCACATTAGACTGTCCGGGTCCAGCAGGGATCTGGAGGGAGAGGTGACTACCAGGAAGAACTGACCCAATCACAGACCGGGGAACACGACAACCACAACAATTACTGTTATGGTAGGTGGTGGGGCATTCCCACCACCTCTATTGTTCTCCACAATGCAGCCAGCAGGGACTGGTTCTGGCACTGTCCAGATGAGCCCAAGCTGTAAGAGGAGGCCAGCTACGCGGACAGCCGTCGGCGCAAACGCCACTCTTGCCACAAGGTGGCGCTAGAACATCGCTCGGCGTCTCTAACCCCAGCTCCGCGGTGACCAGATCTCCAGGTGGACAGAAGTTCACCACCCCTCCCATGCTTCTGAGGGGAGGATTGAAAGGGCAGTGCCGGCTGAGGGAGGGAAACACCCCTCCCCGCAACTCCTCGCTCCGTGGGAGGGATGAGGTGCCTATTTCAATACCAGCAACCTGTCCCAGCCTCCATGCCTTTGCCTCCAACGTGCCCCCTGCCCCTTTCTTCTGTTACTGGTAGGCAGACCCACTGCAGGGGGGTGCAACAACTCGAGGACCCTCCTAGGGCCAATGACCCTCATCGCAGCCTGCGTCACGGAACCACAGTCCAGGGCCAGGAGATAACATCGGGAGGCATCCAACCCTGGGATGGTTCATTTTTGGCCCTCTCTGAGGTTTAAAAAAATTTTTTTTTAACTTAGGATATACATTTTATTTTTGTCAGAGAGATACAAATTAAATCAGCAACCTTGGGAAGAAAAGCATAAAAACTTAAAATTGGAAAACATTTTAACCTTGTTTCATTTTTAAAAGTTAGAAACCCATATAATCCAATCTAAGAACTGACTTCAAAGAAGCTTTTGTGAAATGTATTTTGAGAGTATACCACCATAATTAAATCTTACATATTTTAAGATTTAAATAACTTAAAAATTCAAATTCTAATCATTTATGCTAACAAAGTGTGCTATGGATAATTCAAACTATAATGCCTAGTATCTGAGTTTTTCCAAGATATTTCATATTTATAGCTATAATATCCTATGGCATCAAATTAGCTAGCCAACAATTTCTACATGCTCTTAGGGTTATATTATTTCTACTACCAATATAATTGTTTCTTCAGGGTTCTAGAATGTTTTTTCCTCTGTAATATTTCTTTCCAAATTAAATCTATGTAGGTTAATATTGAATTATTTTGCAATTTCTTGATACTAAGGGAAGACAGTGAGTCCAAAATGAGCTGGGTGTAAGAAGTAAAATAGAATAGGACTTAACATCTTCTAAAGATAATATTAAATTAGCCTCAGACTAATTCATTGATTAAGGGGTGGGGCCAATAAGCAACGCTCACACATGAACTATTTATGAAATGCACTATTTATTGACTAGGAGCAAGTTCAGAATAGTGTGAAAACATTCTAAGAACTCGCCTAACTAAAGTTGGGTCAGTTCACACATCTTTTAATAGACGAATAAAAAGCAGGGAAGAGTAGGACTGGATATTAGAACCAACAAATAGATCCATTTATAACAAACCAATCTTATAAAGCTCTTACAATCAACTTTAATTTCCTGAAATGTGTTCAATTGCTAAACAAATTAGCTTTCTGCTGATGCTATAATTTGAATTTCTAACCATACCAAAAGTACTCCATCACCAATTATGCCCACTAATTATATATTTTTATTAAAGCTATTTTCTTAGATACTAATTTTTTTAAAATAAAATCACTGCCAACATTAAAAGTAGCTTTTACACACAGATGTAGATTTCCAGAGTCGCTCTCACAATCAGAGCCTCTGGTCACAGTGGACCCTTGCAGACAAGGCTGGTGTCCCCTGGTGGCTCGTCCTGCCCACCCTGCATCCCTTGCCTGTGTCACCTGCCTGTCCTGTGGATGCCAGTGCTGTCCATCCCTTGGCAGTAGCTGGGCCCTGTCCTTTACTGAATGTCCCCCTTTCTCCACGGAGAGCCGACCAACCCCTGCTGGCCTGAGGAGTCACCCAACCTGGCCATTCCCTGCTCACCTTGGCCAGGTCAGCGAGCGTGTTGGCCTGGTCGTTCAACTTCCCCTGCTCAATCTTCACACTCCGGAGCCTGGAGACAGGTGGGTGGGTGGGATTAGGTGGTGGCTGCATTAGTGGGAGAGTCCTTCATGCACCTGCCCAACCCAGGGTTACCATGTAGGGCATGCAGGGGCAGGGGGATGAGGTGGGAGTTCAAGTCGAGTCAGGTCCCCTGTAGCCCGTTCCCTCACTGTAGACAGAGAGCAGCAGGGCCTGGGGCGAGGGGGTGGCTCAGCCACCGTCCACAATGCCCACCATCTGGCCATGTCCACACAGCCTGACTCAGGATGTCCCAGGAGCTTGGATCCCCAGGCCCAGGTGAAGCCTGCACTGGCCTACAGGGTGGACACAAGCCTGGCTGCCTCCACGAGCTGTGCCAGGTGTGTGCTCTGTCCCAGGACCACCATGCACCCCTGACCCCCAGGAGTAGACTTACTTCTGAGCTCTGGCAGGACCCGGCGGAGCAAAGAGAAATCACATGGAAATTTTAACTTCAGTGCTGAATGGCTCTGGCCCAACCCTGCCCGTTTCCCACATGCAAAACCCCAGTGCCAAGTTGGGAGACCTGGACGGCCGAGGGACTGCCGCCCTTACTCTGGGGAGGGGCCCAGCCTCTAAGAGGGCAATGCCAGCCCCTTTCGGATGCATCTGTCCTCTGCCCCCTCCCTCTAGCAGTGTCCACCCAGCCCCAGCCAGGACAAATGCAGCTGCGCTTGCCCTGCAGCCCTACTGTCCACCGACCTGTGCCAGGTACCTGGCCCCAGAGATGACATTTAGCCCATGATGTTTCCTGAGGGGAAAACTGAGGCTCAGAGGGGCAAAGGCACGGCCTGCTAGTGCCTGCTAGATGAAATCCGGCAGGATTTGATCTTGTGTCTGCCACTCAGCCTCCATGCCCTTGGCCTCCAGACAGCTGCCCAAGGGGGTGGGGAACTAGCCAGTGTGTAGCCTTGCTCTTCCTCTGCGCGCCTTCTATAGCTAAGCTGCCCCAGGGAAATGGTTCCCAGGAGGACTCTCCCCCTCACTGGTCTGAACTAAACCTCTGTGTGCCGACATATGATGGATGCTCTGGGAGGCACCTTGGGGCCCACTATGCTGGGTCCTTCCAGGGCCCGAGAGGACCCAGCCTTCAGTCTGGAGAAATGGAGCTGCATACAGACACCTCCAGCCCAGGGGCCTGCTGAGGAGCACTGACACACCTTCCTTGGGGAAGTCATTCTTAGCTTCTTTGGAACGTCCCTGTTATATGGGTTGAATGGTGTCTCCCACAAAAGATACATTGAAGTCTTAACCCCCAGGACCTCAGAATGTGACCTTATTTGGAAATAGGGCCTTTGCAGATTTTTAACCAGGTTAAGATGAATGATTGGGGTGGCCCCTAATCCAAAATGACTGGTGGACTTATAAAAAGGGTGAAATTTGGACACAGATATGCACAGAGGGAGGATGATATGAAGACACAAGGAGAATGCCATATGAAAATGGAGAATTGGAACGATGCATCTACAATTGTGCCAAGGAATGCCTGAGGCTGCCAGAAGCTAGGAGAGAGAGGGGCGTACAACAGATCCTCCCCTAGCACCTTCAGGGGGAGCATGACCCTGCCGACATCTTCATTTTGGTGTTCTGGCCTCCAGGACGGTGATAATAAATGCTGTCGTTTTAAACCACCTGCTTTGTGGTACTTTGTTACAGCAGCCCTAGGACACAAATACACTTCCCAAACCCAGGCTATGCTCCCCAATCCACCCTCTCTGAGACCATTTCTTCCTTTTCACTGGCTGCACATACTGTCTTCTCCCCAGACCTGGCTCTCCTCAATTCTCACACTCCTACTTCCCCCAAAGAACCTTCTGGAACATCCCATGGGGCAAGGTCCAGGGCAGGGCCATGTCTATGTACCCCATTGCTGGCACACTGGCTGGTGCAGGAAATGCTTGTGCAATGACAAAATGACCATATTGAGGGTGCATTAACAACAACACCAGTTCCTATATTTAGAAAACACTGTGCAGCAATCAGGCACAGGCAAGTCATTTGGTCACCCCAGCTGTGTTCAATTCACACCCCATTCCCGGAGAAGAGGCAAGTTACCATCATCTCCACTTTACAGATGAGAAAAAGAAACTTAGAGTAGTATAGTCACTTGTCCAGGCCCCACTGTTAGGTGGCAGAGACTAGATTGAGATCCAGTGGAAGGGTCAGAGAGGCAAGTTCCCTGTCCTCAAGAGCCTCGAGGGCTTGTGAGAAGGAAGGACTAACACCTAGGCACAGTGAAGTCGAGTAAGTGGGGTATCAGCTCCTCTCCCTGCTTTAGGTGATGGTAGAAGCAGGGGCAGAAAGCAGGGGTTGCAGGGGAGTAGGAGGGTGGCGTGATGCGTTACACCAAGTGCTTGTTCTGTGCCAGGGACTATGTCAGGCATTTCTGCACATCATCCCATTTAGATGACCCTGTAGTCCTGGGAAGTAGGGACTGTTATCAATAGAAATCAATCCAATTATAACAGCAAACACAATACACATAAATGGACTAAACGTTCTAGCTAAAAAACAAGGATGGAAAGTAGCACAAAGAAACTTTTGGGGTGATAGATCTGTTCATTATCTTCACTGTGATGATAGTTTCGTGGGTGTATACATATGTTAATGCTGATCAAACTGTACACTTTAAATAGGTGCACTTGACTGTATGTTGGTTATACCTAAATAAAGTTTATTAAAAAGAGGCAAAAATAATTAAATAGAATTAAAAAATTGAAGTCCAGCTGGCTGAAGCTTCTTCTCCTATGGCCTGGTCTCTCCATGGCAAATGGTCGCACTCTACCTTCTGGCACTGCCCCAGCCACACCCTGGGCTCTCCCCCCACTCAACCTCCCCGTCCCACCACTCACACTGGTGCTCTCCATGCTGCCTCTTGGCTCTGTTCCACACAGCTGACTCAGTTACCCTCCTGCTGTACTAGCTCAGACCCTAACACTGTTCATCTCGCTGTCTGATTCATTGGCTCCTGAGTCTGACCCTGGGAGCTCTTGGGGCAGGGAAACCATCTGATTCGCCTAGGGGAGCCCAGTTGTGAAAGGGGTTTCCCACGATGTAAGAGATAAGAACTCATGCCTTCTGAAAAATGCCTAAGAACATGCTTTTATTATTTTAAATCAGGTACCTCATGACTGAACTTAATTATATATATATATATATATATATACACACATACATACATATATATATATATATATATATATATATATTTTTTTTAAGGAGGGTGCAGCTCACAGTGGCCCATGTGGGAATCAAACCGGCAACCTTGGTGTTATGAGCACCACGCTCTAACCAACTGAGCTAACTGGTCACCTCTCAACTTAATTTATATTTAAGTGCCTCAACCCCACATTTAAATTCTAGACAGGGTGCTGTCCCATTCATCCTATGTGTGACTACTGAGTACTTGAAATGTGGCTGGTCTGGGTAAAAACAAGCTGTAAGTGGAAAACACACAATGGAATTTGAAGATTTAGTATAAATAACTTCCTAAAATATCTCACTAATGATTTTTTGTTACTCATGTTAAAATGATAATATTTTGGATATACTAAATAAATATAAATTTAATTCACTTGCTTCTGTTTGCTTTTTTTAAAAAAATATGGCTACTAGGAAATTTAAAATTATATATGTGTGGATCACATGATATTTCTTTTTTTTTTATTTATTGGGGAATTGGGGGATGGGAACAGCGCTGGGGAATTGGGGGAAGGGGAACAGACAAGTTGCTGTCATTTTGTTCTTCAGTCTAGTTGTGGAGGACGTCGCCTCACTGGCCCAAGTTGGCACCAGCACTGCACTCTTCCCGGGCGAGGCAGATCAGTCACCAGCTTCTGGACGGCCGCTCACTGCGGCTGCTGGCGCTCCCGTGCCGCTCCCGTGCCGCTCCCGTGCCGCTCCCGTGCCGCTCCCGCTGGCTGCTGGCTGCTGGCTACACATGGTAGCCCATGGCAACCCACTGCCACAGGGGCTGCAGCCTCCGCCGTTGCCGCTCACAGCTGCCCAGCTCCAGGTTGAGCTGTTGTTCAGCATCTTAGCTGTAGAGGGCAGTGTCACTGGCCCTCATATGTGGGATCCGAACCGGGGCCCTCTGGCGTCCCAAGCCAGTTCCCAACCAATGCACCACTCGGCCGGCCCTCACATGATATTTCTAATGGATGGTAACTGGCATATCATGGCCTGTGGGCCCAATGTGGCCAGATGCCTGTTTTAGAAAATAAATGTTTTTTTGGAAGATAGACACACCCATTCATCTTTATTGCCTTCCTGCTACAACAGCAGAGTAATGTAGTTGTGACAGAGACTGTCTGTCCACAAAACCTGAAATATTATCTGGCCTTTTACAGAAAAAGTTTGCAAACTCTGGCTGCACATTGGACTCGCCTGAGGAATTTAAGCTTAAGCCTAGGCTACATCCCAGACTGTACTGTAACTGGTGTTGGGTGTGACCTGTGGGATTTTTAAAAGCCCTTCAGGTGACTCCAATGAGCAGCCAAGGATGAAAACTCTTGATTAAACAATTCTCAGGGCAGGGCCGGCCAAGTGGCGCATTGGTTAAGAGCTGGCTTGGGACGTCAGAGGGCCCCGGTTCGGATCCCACATATGAGGGTCAGTGACACTGCCCTCTACAGCTAAGATGCTGAACAACAGCTCAACTTGGAGCTGGGCTGCCATGAGTCACCAGCAAGGGCATAGGCTGCAACCCCTGCTGCAGTGGGTTGCCATGGGCTACTGTGTGTAGCCAGCAGCCAGCGTGAGTGGCCATCCAGAAGCTGGCAACTGATCTGCCTCGCCCAGAAGAGCGCAATGATGGTGCCAACTTGGGCCAGTGAAGCAACGTCCTCCACAACTAGACTGAAGAACAAAACGACAGCAACTTGTCTGTTCCCCTTCCCCCAATTCCCCAGCACCGTTCCCATCCCCCAATTCCCCAATAAAAATCTTAAAAAAACCCACAATTCTCAGGGCAAAGGGACAACAGAGGAAATTAAGTAATTTCTAATTATCCCACATGAGCGTATGGATCAGGCCACATATTTAATTCTGAGCTTCCTGGCAGCCAAAGCAAAAAAGGGAAATTGCTTCAATATCTTAGGTGTAAAATCATTTTGGCTACTCCAGAGAATAAAATATGCTTTCTGCCATTTATGTTTGGTGGGTTGCATGACTTATCAAAGGTGATTTCCCTGTACAAGTGTTGGGCCCATCTTGTGTCTCCCTCTGACCATCCTACCATCCCACCCAATAGAAGCTGCAGGCCCCAAACAACTGACCACCCGGCATGGGAGGGGCCGTGCTGAGGCCATGCTGAGCTGTCTAGCCTGGCCTGAGGCCTCCTCCCGGGGGGGTCACGGCTGCCTCCGCGCCAGGCGGATACAGAAACGTGAGCGGGAAAGGTGCTGGACTTACTGATGGATGGCTTGGAGGAACTTACGCTGGTGTTTCCGAACCCGGGCGTGGTCTGGCTTCTTCACCAGCCTGGTGTGTTTGTAGATCAGCCACGTCTCCCTGAGAACGTTAGCAGCGGCATTTTTTACCTGGGGCCAGAGAAAGAACAGTTCCCCATTTTATACATGGGGAAACCAAGGCACAGAGAATTTGACCTGCTAAGGTCAGACAGTTTATAAGTTGCACCTGGTTGCTTGGCCCCAGAACCCCTGCCTCCCACTGCATGGCCTATGGCTGGGCTGTGACTAGGCACATAGGTGTCCACCTGTGGCCATCACCACAGCTCTGTGCATAGCTCATGGATGTTCCCTTAAGTGGCCGAGCCCAGTGCAGTCTTGGCACACTGGGTGACCTGTGGGGACATGGGTGTGCCTGGCATGTGCAGAAAAAAGGTGGAGAGGGTCTGCCATTGATGACCAGGAGGGGCGGTGACCGTGATGGGGGCTGGCGTCCTTACCCGCTTGGTGAGCTGCGTGTCCATCATGAAGTTGTGCACGTGTTTCTCTGCCTTGGTGAGCTCCAGTTTCCGGGCCACCACGGCCACCACAAGTGCTGTGCAACCAGCCCCCTGCATGGGGGGGTGAGGGGCACATCAGTGTCCTGTTTCATGTTAGTCCCAGGACTCAAGCAAGACACCCTCCCTCCTCCAGGAAGCCTGCCTGATTCCACCTTTGCCTTTACCCTCCAAGCCCACAGCACTGTCACCGAGTTAGTTCTTTATCCTATCCACTTGCTTTATCCTTCAAACATCTGGGGAGTGTGTCCCACAGATTAGCTCATTTGATCCCAACAACCCCAGGAAGTGAGAAGATTTAGAAGCATCTCTGTCAGGACTTTGGGGTCTTGGTACTGGGGACAGAGACCAGGCTAACAGGTAGTTGAGCAGTAACAGGAGTCACCTGGCAGGTGAGACGGGTGTGAGGGAAGCACCTGCTGGCTGCCTGCAATGGTGCATCTGTAGGAGGGAAGTGGCAAAGCGCAGGTCTCAGGAGGCGGGGAAGTGAGGGGAGGGATGCCTCCCCACGTGGGCTCCCTGCTGAACCACTACCCTCCCCAGGATGCCCTACATGGCAGCCAGATCCCTGACTTGGAAAGGAGGTCAGAGAGGACTCACTTATCCATTCAGGGGCCTCGGGGTCAGGGTGAGGACAGAGGGCAGGAGTGAGGCCCCACGAGGGAGGGAAGGGCAGACAGGTATGGGCGGGGGCAGCAGAAAGTGATGCAAGGAGAAAGGGAGAGAGAAGGTTCTGCAATTAAGATTTGGGGCCAGGAAGCCCAGGACACTTAGGAGGTGTCATCAGGAGTGACCGGGAGGCAGGTGGCAGGGGCAGGTGATGGGGCTGGAAGGTGTCTTCCTGCCTGCACTGGAAGCTGTCCCTGGTGCCTCACCTGCCAGCTGCTTCCTCCTGAGGCTGTTGAGGACAGAATGAAAAGAGGGAGAGGTGTGGGTTCAAGCCCAGAAGTGGGGTAGGGGGTGGGTGGTGCGGCTGAACAGTAGTTCAGTTTCTCTTAGGGATGGAAGGAAACATTTATGGGGAGGAGTGGGCAAGGGCCAGGGACACTGTTGGACTGTCTTGATTGGGTCAGGAAGCCGACATGCCCAGCCTGGCAGGGTGGGCACAAAGTCGCCCCCCAAGGAGACCCTGTTGAGGGTTCCTGGCTAAGATGAGGATCCTGGGAGGACCCAGGAGCCTGTTCTCAGGGTCCTCTTGGGGACAAAGCAACATCCTAGAAACCTGCACGTGGAATACTATGCAGCAAGGAAAAATATGGATGACAACAGCACGGGTGCAGTGTTGAGCAAAAAATGCTGAGCTCAGAGGCTATGCCAGGATGCCTTGAAGTTCAAGAATGGGGAAACACGTGGCTGGTGAGAAAGTGGAAGGGGGTGAGTCTGTGGGGCAGTGACCTGCAGGGGATACGGTGGGGCACAAATGGAAGAGAGGGCTAATACAGCAGCTAAAAGGGGCCTGTGCACGAGTGTGCTGGGGGTGGGAGCAGGGAGCGAGCTGTAGGCTGGACATGGAACTAACTTTCTGGGTCCCAGAGAAGGGAACATGGCTTTTCCACTTCACTGAAGGTTTTCTGAATTTAAAGCCCTCATCTTATCTGAGTGTTTTTCTTTGTTCATTTGTCAAGTTCATTTGCTGGGGGAGGGGGCAGGAGGGATTGTGGCCAGTCTTTATTGTTTTCCCTTCTTTGTCACAAAAAAACATAGGCAAATGTGTATGATGCCATTTTACAAGAGAGGGGCCCTGTCAGCTGGGCCAGAAGGGTGGCCCTAGTGGGGGTGGGAGGAGGATGTGGACCCCCAGCTGTGTCCAAATGGGAGGAGACCAGAGGTAAAGAGGGACAGAGCAACTGTGCTTCAGGCTTTGAGAGACGGTGACAACTGGGGACAGTCTACATGTGGTGAAGTGTGCTGGGCTGAGCATCTTCAATACAGCCCCCCCTCTTTGAGAGGAAAGGAAACAGTGGTGGGGATGGCATCATGTTTTTGCAGAAACAAATGCTTCTCTCTGTGCTGAAAAAAGAAGACACATTCCAGGGAGTGGCCTGGAGTGGACCTTGGTGTGGGGTCAGATGGCCTGTTGGCGTTCACTGATTTTTTTACAGATGAATGTGTTATTAAATGGGGGTGGGGGTGGGGAGAGGAGTTCCTTGTCCATGGGACAATTCATAATCCAAAACATGGAAAAGCATTTGTGGGAAAGATGAAAGAAGTTTGGAGAGAAAGAAGGTTCTGGAAGGAGGGAACCTGATGATGGAATCAGGGAAAGGAGAAGGCACCAGATGTCAAAGGTTGCCCTCACCAGTGACAGACTCAAGATGTCTCTGGGGGAGATAAGGTGTTTCCAGGGTCTACTGAGTCACACGAGATAAACTTCACACCATGGGGGCTCAGCGAGGTGCTCAGGCCAGTCCGAAAATCAGGTAAGAATGGGGAATTGACTGGGCATTCATGGTTCTAGGCATTTCACATAAATGAACTGATTCAGTCCTTACAACAAGCAGGGGAAGAGGACATTGTTTACAGCCAAGGAAACTGAGGCATAGAAGCACCAAGCCCCTTGCCCTAGATGCAAAGGCTATGAATTAGACAAACTGTGGAGAACAAAGGGGCAACAATGACACTCTGGTCACAGTGGACTATAGCATCTGGCTAGGCAGGCACAGCAGGGCAGCATATCTAGGGCTGGAAGATCCCAAGAGGAGATGTCCCCAGGAAGCCTGAAGGTGTGGATTCCAGGTCACATCAGAGGTATGGAGGGTGGCGGCAGAAGGGAGGGTGGACATAACAAGGGACTGTGACGTGGTACAGCTCACGATGGGGTAAGCTCCCTGTTGGCAGGGGTGTGCAAGGGCCCTGGCCCTTACCATGATGCCAGTGAGCAGGCACACACCCTTCCCGCAGTAGGTGTGGGGCACCATGTCACCGTAGCCAATGGAGAGGAAGGTGATGGAGATAAGCCACATGGCTCCCAGGAAGTTGCTGGTCACTTCCTGCTTATCGTGGTACCTGGGGAGAGCAGGGAGGGCTGGTCAGCTCACATTGGTCCCTCTGTCTTCATTACATCCCCTGGGACAGTGCTTTGACTGTAGGGAGCTAGTCACTCTGGGGGCTCGAAGTGATAAAGGCATGGTTGTAGGGGGGATGGTTAGCTCCTGGGGCAGGGGGCACCCATACCCTCCTCCCAGCCTCCCTTCCACCGTCATCCCTTCACCCGACCCCCAAGCTGCTGCCTGGGACATCTGCCCTCTTGGCCCTGGTCACGGAGCAGAGAGGGGTTCAGGTGAGGGTGCATCCACGTGTTCATGCGTGTGTACACAATCCCCCTCCCAAAGACAAACACATAGATAGACATGGACATGGGTGGCCACAGGTGCCAGAAGCGATAGGGAGTGGAGGTGAGGATTCAGGTCAGAAACCACGAAGAACTTCCCCAGAGAGGCCCGGAGGAGGGAGGGCTACTGATGGAGATGGGAAGCTAGAGGATATCACTACAGGACTTGGGAGAAGGGGGGACTTCAATACATGGAGGGGAGCACCAGTTGTCCCAATCTCTGGCCTGGGGTTGGTCTGGGAGTGAGGAGGAGGAGGCAGCTCACTTGTCACTGGGGAAAGGCCTGGGGCTAAACTTTTGGTGTGTGTGTGGGGACAGGCCCAAGACCTTGTAAAGTACGCTATTTTGTCCCCATCACAGCCCCACTTGGGACCCTGGCCACAGCTGAGGGGCTGGTTTTCTGGGTCTGCGGCACCTCGAGGTTCTGCTCCAGCCCAGCCCCCAGCCTGTAAAAGCCCTCCAGCTCGTGGGAGACCTTTCCAGCTGACCTCCTCCTTCCCAGACCTCAGGCCATCTGATACCCATGCCAGTGGGTGGAGACTTCCCCTGGAGGGGTTCAAGGTTAGAGGTCAACTGAGGTAGCACAGAGGAGGTGGGCCCCTGGCTGGAGTGGGGCAGGAGAAACTAGGGGAGGGCTGTTCCAGGCAGAAGGGTTTGGGTCAGGAGTTCAAGGGATGGGGAGATGGAAGGGAAGTCCCAATGGGGAGTGGAAGGGACGGAGGCCTTCTCAGCAGGTCTAGTGTTTGGGAGTCTCCGCCCTGCTGGGGAACTTCCAGGCTGGGTGTGAGGAAACAGAAACTGACTACCATCTTTCACTGAGGTACCGGAGCCCCAAGCTGCCCCAGCCTCCTCCTCTTGGGAAACCAGAGAGCCCACCCAGGAGGCAGATGGGGGAAGCCCTCTAACCATGGGTGAGGGAGTCTCAGGCCCGGCTGCACCTATGGGAGGTGCTGCAGAATCACCCAGGGTTGAGGGATAGTCGCTGAGGCCAGGAACTGAGCGGGTGGGAAGGGGACTCAAGGGGACAGAGGAGATGGCCAGGGGGGCCCTGGGTCACTGAAGTCATGGGTGGGCATGGGGGCCACCAGGGTGGGGTTTGGGGAGAAGGCACACCTCTCGCAGACGCGCACGGTCCAGGCAGCAATGATCCAGGAGGAGATGCTGAAGGTGATCCAGGACCACCCAGAACCAGGGAGTGGGGGGCATGCGGGAGGTGGGGTGGGGGTAGGACAGAGCCACGGGGGGGGGGGAGAAGGCTTCAAGCAGCATCATGGGCTCAGAATTTAGGATTGGCTGCCCACCCCCGAACCTGCCCCATTCCCACCTCTACCCAGGGACCCCTGAAATGACCCAGCCTGGACCTCAGGGATGCCTGGCGAGGGGCATCCTTTTCTCACTCCCCAGGCCTTGATCCCGAGCCCACCCTAACTGGGTAGGGGATGGGCTATGAGAACTGGCATTGGGGCACATCAGGGGTCCAAGGAGATCCCATGTGACCTCCCGATGGTAAGCCTCCATGACAGGAAGACGTAGGCTCTCACCCCTGTGAGCCCCACGTCAGGATGAGGCAGAGGCCATGGACGAGGGGCTTAAAGGGGTGAGGAATGGGGTCCTAGGGAGCAGGTCCAGCCCAGGGACCCCCCAGGAAGCTAAGTCATAGCACCAACCCTCCAGGGCCTTCCCCAGCTAGGCCCAAGGAAGGAGAGACTCCTCTGGGATGAGCTACCCTTACGCCCTAAGAGACCCAGCAGAGTCCCTCCCTCCCCTGGAGCTGCCCAGGCATCTGGAGACAACCAGGAACAGTCCCTTGGAAGCGTCTCTTTGCCCCTGGGAACCTCAGTTTCCTCATCTGTCAGGTGGGTTGACAGCCCGCCACTTTCCAAGGCTGTTCAGAACAAATCCCAAGTGGGAAGTCCTAAAGACTGAGTCAGTATTCCTTCACCCCAGACTCCAGACTTGGGGGTCAGCTGCGCACACAAGACATCAGAGCTAAGCCCTTTTTCCTCTCCAGGCCTTGGAGACAAGGCCCCCAAGGATGCCCAGTGGATACAACCTGAGAGCGGCCTGCCTCCTGTTGTCCTGGGCCTGACACAATCCCACCTGGCCTTGTGTGCAGGAACAGGCTCTCCCGACACACCATGGGCTCTGGCTGGTCCTGGCCACCCCACCTCACCTCCCCATTCCCTCCCCTTGTGGCAGCTAATCTTAAATTCCTGATGGGTAGCACAGTGGCGGCAGCTCTGTGCACACGGCTCCGCGGAGGGCGGGACTCACATGTTTTCCCTATAGTCCGGAGGGGTGGGCAGAGGGGAGAAGGAGAGCAGGTTAAATTGTGGGGGAGACAGGCAGATGGGGGGGGCACCTCTGTTCCTGCTGCCTCCACCACCTGAGCCAGATGTCAGAGGTCATCTGCCCACAGAAGGGAGGGGTAGGAGAAAGAGGAGCATGAGCCCCTTGGGGGATGTGGGGGAGGGAGAGAGGGCTGGGGTCCCAGAGGGTTGCGGGTTGCGGTAGGAGCCGGGAGTGGCTGAGGACACAAAGCTGGAGTCCCAGGGTTGAGGGATAGTCGCTGAGGCCAGGAACTGAGGGGGTGGGAAGGGGAATCAAGGGGACAGAGGAGATGGCCAGGGGGGCCCTGGGTCACTGAAGTCATGGGTGGGCATGGGGGCCACCAGGGTGGGGTTTGGGGAGAAGGCACACCTCTCGCAGACGCGCACGGTCCAGGCAGCAATGATCCAGGAGGAGATGCTGAAGACAAGCAGCACGGTGCCCGGGCAGATAGTCATGAGCGTCTTCATGACGAAGCGTGTGTTGAAGGTGATCTTGTTGAGCGCCCCAATGCTGCGGGACGAGGCGTCTGTGAAGATCTTGCTGTGCAGCAGCATGACACGGCCCAGCAGGTAAAGGCGCAGGAACATGGGGACGGACAGCAGCACATCCACGTCCGCCTCGGCCGCCGCCGGTGCATACGTGAAGGCCAGCCGTGCGGTCCACGTGAAGCGGTAGTGGCCCGGCACCGGATGGATGGCACACACAGCCAGCTCCAGGGAGATGAGGAGGACCCGCTCGCACGTCATTGCTATGCGCCAGTCATCCGCCCCATTGTCCACCATGAACAGCTACAGGGGGCAGGAGGGAGGCGGTAGGTCTCTGACATGTGCCCAGCACCCCCTCCCAAGACCCGGACCCAAAATCCCACCTGCCCGGCTTTTATAAGAAAAATGGCCTCATAGGCGAAACTCCCTAGATGTGAGAGTTGGCCACAATTCAAATTAAACATAGGACAGGTGGTCACCAAACAGTTAAACACAGAGTGACCAATGACCCAGCAATCCCACTGCTTGGTGGGATACACAAGAGAAATGAAAACAGGTGTTAGAACAAATCCTTGTACACGCACAACCACAGCAGCTCTGTTCACAACAGCCAAAAACGGAAACAACTCAAGTGTCTGTCAAAGGATGAGTGGATGAACAAAATGTGTCCTTCCACACAGTCGACTATCACTCATTTATAAAGAGGAACGAAGCACTGACATGCTACAATGTGGATGAACATTGATTACATCATGCTGAGTGAAAGAAGCCAGACTCAAAAGGCCACCACCCAGGGCCAAAGGGGTGATGCTGCCACCCCAGTGGGCCTGGAAGGTAGAGCCAAGAGGATTGCTCTTGAGTGTCCAAAACTCATGGAATCTACCTTGCCCGTTCCTAGACTTACTTAGGACCCCATCACCCCATTCTTCTTTTGGATTCTCAGTTTTAGAACGGGAATGTCTGTCCTATGCCTCTTACCACTGTACTTTGGAAGAATGTGACTTGTCTGGTTCACAGTGGAAGAAGAATCTTGCCTCAATCTCACCCAGATCTGATGTAGATGATATTTAAATAAGGCTTTGGACCTCAAGTGAATGCTGGAATGGGTTCAGACTTGGGGGGGCTATTCGGATGGGGTGAATGCATTTTGCATGGGAGAAGGACATGAATTGGGGGATGGGCCAGAGGATGGAGTGTTATGGATTGAATTGTGTCCCCTCAAAATTAATATGTTGAAGCCCAATGTGACTGTATTTGGAGACAGGGTCTTTAAAGAGGCGATTAAGGTTAAATGAGGTCATGAGGGTGGGTACCTAATTCTACAAAACTGTCCTTCCCAGAGGAAGGGAGACCAGGGATGTGTACTGCACACAGGAAAAGGCCCTATGAGGACACAGCAAGAAAGTGGTCACTTGCAAGTCACGGAAAGAGGCCTCACCAGGAACCAACCCTGCTGGCACCTTGTCTTGGATTTGCAGCCTCCATAACTGTGAGAATAAATTTCTGTTGTTTAAGCCACTCAGCTGTGGAACTTGATTACAACAGCCCCAGCAAACTCATACAGTGCTTAATTCCTTTTTTATGGCCAAATAATACAATATATGAATAATACTAGTATATGACTACAATAATATAATATATGAATAATACAGTGAATAATAATTCCACTATATGGGTGGACCACATCTTGTTTATCCATACACCAGTTAACAAGCATCTGGGATGTTTCCACTTTTTGGCTATTGTGAATAGGGCTGCTATAAACATCCATGCACAAGTTTTATGTGGATTTTTTTAGGTTTTTTTGTTTTGTTTTGTTTTCTCTAAGCTGAGCCATCCTGCCACCTGTTGGCAGCTCAGTGGCAACTCAGCTCGGGCTGGAACTCGAACCGCTGTTGCTCAGAGCTCGCGTTCTTCAGCGAGCTCTTAACCAACTGAGCCACTCGGCCGGCCCTTTTATGTGGATGTTTTTGTTTCTCTTGGATCTATAGCTAGGACTAGAATTGCTGGGTCGTATGGTAACCCCATGTTTAATTGTTTGAGGAACCACTAGACTATTGTCCCCAGTGACTATACCCTTAGAACTGCTTCCTTCCAGGTCAAATGTCACTGTCCCCTCTCTGCTGCCCCTGGCCACATCCAGGGCCCTTCTTGCATGCCAGACCCCAGGTGTTCCCCACAGACACCTGCACATGGTAAAACCCAGGCAGGATTTTCATATGACCATCTCCTGCCAGACTGTAAGGGGTCAGAGGCCAGGGATGAGAAGCCAGACCTGACAATCTTTGGTGTCTCCAGGTGATGTCTGCCCGCTGTGGGCACACCTGCCCGACATACCCTGAGCTGGACTCAGGCCCGACCCGGTTTTGATTAACTCCCAACACAGAAGAACAAACTCCCTGGCATGTAATAAATCTTTTAAATGCAGGGTCTGATCGAATAAGGAAAGGAGTCTGGTGTTACAAACACTGGTTTCCACCACTGCAAAACCTCAGAAGACCCCAGGGCTGTGAAAATGCCCCATGTATGCCAGACCCTAGCTTACCCCATGCTCTCATTGTCCCTTTCTTTCTCAAACAATCAATAAAAATTAAAACATAGACGCGCATTCCAGGAAAATTTAGAGTGTTCTTCACAGAGATCTTTTTTTTTTTTTCCTATAAGGAGGCTATTGGTCTTTTTATGTTTAGGGGGCTGGGGTCCCAGGTGACTGGTGTGTGGGGCTCTGGGGCACAGGGAGGGGAGTACCCCAGTCCAGCTGGGCACTGACCTGGATCTCCCGGGCATGGTAGAGGACAACTAGGCCCAGCAGGATGACCGTGGAGAGGCTGATGAGGCATTTGAGTGCAAATGAGTACAGGGACTCCTGGGCAGAGAGAGAGCAGACAGCAGGACAGATGCTGAGGTGGTGGGTACCCCTCCAACCCCCACGCCTGGGCACTTCGCTCAGGAAGCGATGCTCCTGTCCTTACTCCTTAGGCCTGGGCTGACAGCAGGATGGGTCCTGCACTTCACAGTTTATAAGGCCTGGTCTCATGTGGGCCAAGTACTTCATAGTTTATAAGGCCTGCCCTTTTAAAGGCCCAGATTGTCACAATTTAAGGCTTGGCCTCATGTAGGTACAGTACTTCACAGTTTATAAAGCCTGGCCTCCTGCAGGCTCAGTATGTCTCAGTTTATAAGGCCTTGCCTCATGCAGACACAGCACTTCATAGTTTATAAAGCCTGACCCCACACAGGCTTAGCACTTTACAGTTTATGGGCTGACACAACCCTGATCTCTCTCTGTCCTCACACACCGTCAGGCAGCAAGGGGACCCACAGTCAGGTTTGTAACCCAGCCCCAACTGCTGAGGTGATGGGGCTCTTTCCTTGCCCCCGCCTAGGCCTTGTCTGGGGCTCCCCCATCTAGCCTGTCCTGGGGGGCAGACCCTTCCCCACCTGTAGCCAGAGTTCAGCACCTTGGTGCAGGCAGGGAAATGGGCTGCAGTCTCCGCCCCCACCTGCAGCCTCCCTGGCACCCCCAGGAAGTGGGCACAGCAGGACCCCCAGGGGCCCCCCACCTCCAATCTCCAGGGACCCCCAGCACACCCCACCTGCCTCCCCTGGGGCCAATGTGCCCCTATCCCATACCCAAGGAGCAGCAGGGAGCCAGATGTTAACAGCGGGGCCTCCCTAGGATGCCAAGGGGAAGGGTGGTGCCTACCTTGGTGTAGACCCCCCAAGACAGCTCCGTCTCTGTCACCATGACAACGATGCCAAACATGCCAAAGATGAGGGCGTAGTCGCTGAGGCGCTTCCGCTTCTCGAAGAGCACCCGCCGGTGGCCCAGGCGGTGGCCCACATTGGAGGGCTTCCCTGAGCCCCTCTGCCCGCCCGCCTCATCCTCCTCATCATCTTCCTCCTCCTCCTGGTCCTGGAGCTGTCCCCGGGGGCTGCCGGGCGAAAGCCGGCCTGGCTCATTCTTGGCCACCACCACCTGGAGGCCTGGGCTGTGCGGGGGCTGTGGGGGGCGGCCAGCCTCTGGGTCCAGCGGGTCTCGGCCCAGGGCGCCCGGCCCGCTGCCCAGCGGCCGCCCCCCACAGCCATTGTGGCTGTGGCTGTTCATGACTATGTGGGTGCTGGGGTTGGACTCGCTGCAGGCCGCCTGGGGCCCGGCATGGCTCACCGGCTGGGCTCCCACGCTGACCTGCAGGGGCATGGGAGACATGGTCACACCAACTGCTAGAGGGCCAAGGACCATTGCTGCCACTCCAGAACATCCTGAGGTTCGGGAGGCCATAAACCCAGAGAAGCTGACACGCCGATTTGCCATCCCAGAAACATCCAAGTCAATCTATGTCCCTCCCCTGCTAAAACCCTCCTATGGCTCCCCAGTATTATTGCATAAAAATCAAACTCCTTACTGTGGCCAGGAAGCCCTCTATGGTCCAACTTCCACAGCTTTTATCCTTCTCAGTCTCCCTAGAGTCACTCCCTTCCAGTCACACTGACCCCCCTTTCACAGATCCTGATACGCTTGATCCTACCTCAGGGCCTTTGCATATGCTGTGTCCTCTGCCTGGAACACCCTCCTATTAGACCTTTGCCTACTGATTTGCTGTGTCTCCATGTGCCTAGCACAATGCCTAGCACACAGCCAACACCCAATAAACACCTCTGCATGCCTCGAGATGGAATCTGCCAGCAGGTTTGCCTAGGACAGGGGTCGGCAAACTGTGGCTCGCGAGCTACATGCGGCTCTTTGGGTACGTTCTGTCTCAAAAGTTTGCCAACCCCTGGGAGAGCCAATCCTATCCCTCACAACAATTTAAAAATTATTCGAGAGCCATAAATATATTTTTACATAATCACCATTATGTGAATAATATCCTTTAAAATTTTTATAAATGAAACTATGATAGTTTTATTTTCATTTTCCATTTTACTTCAGAGCCTGCGGCTCATGAGCCACAGTTTGCTGACCACTGGTGGCTCTTCCGTCTCAAAAGTTTGCCGACCCCTGGCCTAGGAGAACTGGAGGCCACATAGGTGTACAGTTGGGAGGTAGTTCCAATCCAGGTCGTCTCCTGCTGACCTTCAGGCTCTTGGACAAGCTAACCTCACTTTACTGAGCTTCCAGTTCCTACCCTCAAGTTGGCCCAAGGCCTGAATACACTTATGCAGGCACAGGTATGGCTGAGGGGACATTAGGGACAGAGGCTGGGGCTACAGAGACTCTCAGCTCCCTCCTGCCTGCGCTGGGGAAGGTCCATGGTCTCCAAATGTATTCCAGGACCAACGCGGCAATCCAAGACTTAACTCTTAAGATCCCTGAATTGATTCTATAGGGCCTGTGAGATGTGCTTGGCCTGGCCCTATGACCCCGAGCCAGTCTCAATTTCCACACCAGGCCACAAAAGAGCAGACTGTCTGATCACCCAAGTTCCTCAGATTCTGACCTTGCATGGAGTTGTATCATGTGGTGTCATGTGGGAGAGCAGGGATCCTGCCTGGAGTCTGGTCTGCTGGGTTCCGACTAGCCAGGCCCACTCTCTCACCCTCACATGCCACCTGTGGCCACCCTGCCAATATTTATTGAACATCTACTACATGCCAGGCTCTGTCCTTCACACAAATTTTCTCCTTAATTCTCGAAATACCCCCAAGAAGGGGGTCCTGGGATTTGGCCAGTTTTACCGCTGGGGGAAAAACTAAGACACTAAGATGCTGTGAAGGGACTGTTTCCCTTCACAGGACAGATTCTGGACCAGGCTGCCTGGTGGAGTTCTCTCAATAAGCCGGGCAGCGGCGGGCAGTGGGCCAAAGTGTTGTCCCCTTTAAAAGGCCAGGCCCGCACATGCTGGGGGCTCGCTGTGTGCACAGACAGGATATCTCCCCAGCCCTGAACCTGTGCTCAGCAGGTGACAGACGTGGAAACTGTCATGGCAGGACATGCTAAGATGAGCTATGCTGCTGAGCAGGAATGGGCGACCTTGGCCAGGGTGCCCATCCCTGCATCGCAGGTCCACCTGCACCATTGTCTGGCACCCCCCAGACTGGGTCTGTCCCGCTCACTACATGTCCTCAGACACTGGTGCCAGCACACAGAAGGAGCCCGAGAAACATTCCTTCCTATGGCAAATGACCTCATGAGTCTTAGAACTTGTCCCTTCCTCACTGCTCTCACCCATCACATCAACCAGGCTCTGGCCACCTGTGGTCTGACACTTCACAGTTTATAAGGCCTGGTCTTCTGCTGGTGCAGCACTTCACAATTTATATGGGCTGGTCTCCTGCAGGCCCAGTACTTCATAGTTTATAAGGCTTGGCCTCCGCCGGCTTAGCACTTCATAGTATCTATGGCTTGGCCTCACGTGGGCCCAGTACTTCACAGTTTATATGGGCTAGCCTTCTCCAGGCCCAGCGCTTCACAATTTATAAGGCTGACCTTGGCCCTGATCTCTCTCGCTCCTCACAAACATTTGGGTACCACTCTTCTCTTGGGCTGGAGATCCTGCTCCCTACCTTAAGGGCCACTGGCTGCTAGGTGGGCAGCTTATCACCAGAACACATGCACAACAACCCCAAACCCTGTCCTCATCTAGGGATCTAGGAAACCATAAGCACCCCTCCTATCATCCCTCCTGAAAGTGCAGGTCCCTGCTTGAGGCTCTTGGGGGCACAGGAAGGAGAGGAGGGTGGCCTGGCAGCCAGGACTGGGAGTGGGTAGGGGCCTTGCAGACGACCTTCGGAAATACACTGATGAAGATGCAATTTGAGGATGTGACTCAGCCGCCCGATGCACAGGCCAAACTCAGCCGTGTGTCAGCCATGCTCCTCCTAGCCTGGCAGCCTCATCCTAAGGTGCCCTAGGTGCGGTGGGGGTGGGGAGGACTGGTGGCAGATAGCTTCCTTGAGAGCAGAAGGGTGGATGACATTCCTGGTGCCTGTAAAGTTAATGTGCATCTAGTGCTTATTGTGGTCAGAGTCCTTTTAACAGAATTATCACATTTAATCCCCATTGCCACTCGGTGATGCAGGTGGCGTCCCTGACCCCATTTTATAGGTTCAGAGAGGTTTGGTACTTTGCCCAAGGTCACACAGACAGAAGGCCAGGAACTAAGTCAGTGCCAACAGGGGGGCAGTTGGTGGTTGGACCTGCCTGGCTTTCTCTTGACAAGCCATTATCTGGAGAGGGAAGCAGCCTGGCCTTGCCCTTGTTGGGCCTCAGAGCTCAAGGCTCAGGCATGGTGGGTGCCCAAACTCTCCCATGACCTCAGAGAAAACAGAATGACAGAGTGGCTTGCCTGAGATCCCATAGGAGGTGGCAGCAGCCTGTTTCTAAAGGCTGAGTGGAACTAAAAGGACCTGGGGACAAGAGACCCCACCCCTTTCCAGATCTACCTTACCCTCCCCCACTGAAACCTGGCCCTAAAGCTAGGGTCCCTGGGATCTGAGGGAATTCGCAAAGAACCTGAAGCCCCTCTGAAAGCCAAGGTTTGGGTATCCATGAAAAGGTGCATTTTTTTTCTGGGTGAGGCCTCCCAAGTTCCCCAAGGAGCTCCCCTAAAAGGCAAGGAACACCCTGTAGGCTGCATTCAGTTTTGAGGGACCCTGGGATGGACAAAATTGTCAAATGTGTCTGGGACACGAGACCTTGGTTCCCTAAAGGCCAGGGTGGGGGGATGAGCAGAAACCCCTTCCATGCCATCCCAGGAGACACTGTGGGAACCTTGTGGGCCAAGCGGGACAGGAGATACCCAGGAGAACTCATGAGGAGCTGAGAAAGGTGGGCAGGTGGCAGAGAGTAGGGCTCTCTCTCACTCAACAGGAAGACAAAGAAACTTAACCAGACCCCAAAGGCCCTCCCATGAGCCCTTTTACAAATGACAGGTTGGTTGCAGTGACTTCCAGAAGGGACTTTTCAGTATCCCAGCCCCTCCTCCACTGTTTCTTCAGTAAAGGGGCTTCTTGGTACCCACCCAGCAGGGTGGGTGGCTGGCCAGATCTGAGTGGAAAATCTTAGCATGTGGCTGGGGGTATACCTGTTACGGTGCTGCTGACTGATACCACGCTCCGTCCTTCGAGCTGAACCAGGAGAAGGTGCCCCCTGCCCTGTCTATCTCCAAGGCAGAGGCCCCTATGGGGCAAAATGCCCAACCCTCTGCTCCCAGGAACCACACAGCCAGGGCAGCACATGGTGGAACATTTCAGAATGTGTAGGCAAGTCGTGGGTCATGTGTCCCTGTGGAGGGTGGGGAAGTACCCCAGGACACCCCCATTCCAGCACTTTTGGGGCCCTATCTCTGCAGGGTGGACAAGCTTAGCTTGCCCTCCCGCCCCATGGTCTGCCTGGTGCGGGTGCAGCAAGGCTGTTGGCTGACCTACGTATCCCCCAGGTTTTCCCATCACCACCCATCAGAGACCTGCCAGCAGCCAGCAGGGTGCAATTAGCCCTGCCCTCCCAAGGCTGCCTCCACCAGTGCCCTCCACACTGCTCCATCTCCATCAGCGTCTCCCACTCAGCCCCAGCCTCCAGCACTCACATCTATGGGCCGCCTACAGGACAGCAGGGCAGTGCCCTGTGCGGGGTACCCCGACTTCTGTCAGGGAGAACTGGTCTCCCTGACCCCTGCAGGGTTGCCCCTGACCACTGGATCCAGGGGCCAGGGCAGAGGGTCTCCTGCCTCTCATTCCCGTCAGTCCTGGGTCACTGCCTCCACGGTGAGAGCTCCCCCCACCATACCTATGGAGTTTGGAGACTCACTACTCTGCACCCCAAAAAAGAACCCAGCATCCTCCCCCTCCGCGATGGGGGTCTGAGACTCGTCACTCACCTGGGCAGTGCACAGACACATTCCCCTCCCCGTGTCCCCTGCCCCAAACCACGTCCCCCTCCTGGACTTGCCTCCCTTCCTCGGCGCCCCTGCCCATCCCACCCCGTACCTGCGGGGCTCGACTCGGGCAGGCGGACGAGGCTGGAGGGGACAGGGTCCCGCGCGGCCAAGGACCCCCAGGCGGGGGCCGGGAGCGTAGTGGGGGCGGGATGAAGCGGTGGGGCGCGGGGCCCGGGGGTGGTGGGGCGGGAGGCTGCAGCGGTGGGCGCATCCCCCGCCGCCCTGTGCACGGGCCGGACCGGGGGGCGAGCGCCCGCCCGGGACGGGAGAGGAGGGGGCGGCGCGACGCGGGCGGCGCTGCCGATTGGCTGAGCCCGGGTTGGCCCCGCCCCCTCCGACCCCGCAAGCACCGCCTACATTTAAAGATCCCTCATTCCCCTAGCCGGGTTCGACCCCCCACCGCATTCGGCGGGTCCTCAAACTCGCCCTCTTGCTGCGCGCGACGGAGGGGACATTAGCCAAGCGACAACTCCTGCCCCTGACAGCCCTCAGGAACTCCTAGCCACCCCTTTCCCAAAATTATGTCCCCCAAACTCCAGTCACCCCTCAACCTTTGTGAGCCACACGCACTTGCTGAGGGGACAACTCCGCAAAGCAACTGGACACCTCCTTCCCAAAATGACCTCCTCACAGGTCTGCTCCGTGTGGGGGAGTCTTGGGATG
Organism: Hipposideros armiger; assembly: GCF_001890085.2. Classification (NCBI taxonomy): domain Eukaryota; kingdom Metazoa; phylum Chordata; class Mammalia; order Chiroptera; family Hipposideridae; genus Hipposideros; species Hipposideros armiger. Next base: position 1,461,420 of record NW_017731414.1, on the reverse strand, counting down.
GGAGAGCAGAATGTTGGCAAGTGCCGGGTGCCTAGGAGTTGGGCCAGGGGGCTTCCAGGGGTTGAGGGGTGCCTGCTGGGCATACCGTCTAAGGCCACCTTCTTTGGGACTCTGCTTCCCACCCCAGTTCTAACCCCCCAAACCAATGCCAGGATGGCAGGACAGCAGGAGACTAATTTGGGAGTCCCCAAAACCGTGTCATTTTTCCCTGTCACCAAGGCTGTCCTTGGGCAATTCATTCATTCAACATTAATGATAACTGCAGGGAGCCTTGGGGACCAGGTGGTGGGGAACCCTTCCCTCCTCTTCCCCCAGGCAGCCTCACAGCCTCAGCCTCACCCTGTCCCCACCTGGCTGGGGGTGACTGAGTCTGGTTCTGTCCCTCCAGCCTGGCAACTCCGGAAGGCAGCAGCTCCCCCATCTCTCTCCGAGCCCCACATCTGTTTTCTTCCTGGCCCTGAGCTTTGTACCAGGTCAGGATCTGTTTTGTTTCCTCTGCCACCCAGAAAATAGCTGGACCGAATGAATGAATAAGTGGACAAATGCTTGGGCAGGGGATGGTCCTGTGGGCAGGTGATGGTAGGGTGGTCTGAGCAGGGCCAGGTGATGGCCCAGGGTCAGCAGACTCTTGTCCCCTCTTCTGAAGAGCCTGTTCTTCATCCCTACCTGTCCAGGACATCCCAAGGAAGGCCTGGCGGTGGTGACAGTGCCCAGGGCTATCATGGTCTAGAAGTGGAGGCCTGGGGGCCACCCATCCCCTGCTGTCAAGGGTGTCAGGAGTGGGGTTTTGGTGACTGTAAAGGGATCATTCTCTGCCATGCACCATCCCTCCTGCACCCTCCTATCCACTCACCAACCCCACCCAAGCCTCCCATCTCCCCTTAGCCATCCCCACCTCGGCCTTTGCACTTACGGTTTCCCAGACTGGGTCACTGGGGGCTCTTTCTAAAACAACGATGAAGCCACCCACATCTCCCTCAGCATATGGCACACATCACTGCACCACACTCAATGCCCTGCCAACATATGGGTCCCTGTCCCACGACAAGCATTCACGCTGTGCCCATGGGCTGACCCTGCACTGCACAGGCTGCTGTGGGGGCCCTGCAGCATCTGACAGTTTCTGAATTCAAGTCCAACGTGTAAACATTCAGAAATTCACAAATTCACACAAGCACCGGAGGCCCTTCCAGACCTCCAGCTCTGCCCAGGCCCCACAGGCTCTGTACCCACCTTCTTGTCCTGGAAAGACCCTCTTTCCCCTTTGGGTTCACCTGCCCTGAGGGATCAGGGACCTCCTTCAAGGAGTCGAACTTAGGATAGTTGACCTGGTGACTGATCAACCTCCTGCCCAAGTCTGCCCTGCTGCCTGCTTGGACCTCACCCTACAGAGACAAGGCTGGCAGTGGTGGATAGGGATCAGGGGTGGACAGAGGTAGGGCAATGGGTGGGGGCCACCTGGGTCTCCATTCCCAACAGAGCCCCTTAGCCCACAGTTGGCTGGAAGAGACCCGAAGATGGTCTGGTGCCCCAAGACTCACACCCCCAGGAAATAGCTTGCAGACCAGGTAGGGGAGAGGCTGGTAGCTGAACATGGAGCCCCTCTTCCAGGGGCAGTGAGCCAGGGTGTGGGTGCAGGAGAGCTGGGAGACCTCTGGGTCTGAGGGACCCAGAGGCAGCAGTCTGAGCGGGGGTGACCTGGGCAGCCCCTCCAACACACCCAACCATGCATGCACAGAACTATCAGCCCTATCCTGGGTCTAACTGATGGCTGCCTAAAGGGAAGCTAGACCCTGATTCCCCTGTGAGTGTGGGATGGCAGGGTGGGGAAGGTATTCATTCAACTCATTCATTCGTTTGTTCATTCGTTCATTCATTCATTCACATATCCACCAAGCTCCTTCTGCGTCTGGTGCTAGAGATACCTAGTCTGAGACAGATACAAACCTGCCCTTCTTGGAGATGAACTTCTGGAGGAGGGGGACAAACCCTCTCCAAATCAGAATTCTAAATACATAAAAGTATTAGAAAAAGATCTGATGAAGTGGGGAAAAAGTAGGAATGGGGATGGGAAGACTTTAGCTAAGGTGGTCAGAAGAGGGAGAGAAAGCATTCAAAAGGGGCCCAGGAGCTGGCCCTGAAAGAGCTAGGAGAAGGGTACACCTGGCAGAAGGCATTGCAAGGGCACAGGCCCTGCGGTGGGACCAAGGAGGGCATGTGGGAGGAAGAGAAGGAAATCAGTGGGGCTAGAGGGAAGGGGCAAACAGGGTGGAGTAAGTCAGAGGGGGGCAGTGGTCCCACCAGGCGGGCTGTGTATGGGATTCTGAGCAGAGCAGAAGTTATGTAGGGTTAAGCCCCCTAAGGTCCTGGGAATTGTTGGGGCAGGACAGGGAACAGAGGCAGGTGTCCCAGAGGGCTTGTTCCTGGGTTATCCAGATTCAGGAACTTGGAGAAGCTTCCTTTATTCTATCAGCATTTATTGAGTGCCTCCTGTATGCAAGCCTTGTACCCTGAGGTGGGGATACTATGGTGATAAAGGCGCGCGCGCGCGCGCGCGCGCACACACACACACACACACACACACACACACACACACACACACACTCCAAACAAACTCCAAATGAGGCAAGGGAGGAGTGGGGAGGGGCCGCACCTGGCACTCCCTGGTCCTCCCCATGGGCAGCCCACTGAGCCCTCAGTCCCTGCTCTAGAGGAGGAAGTAGGACTGGGAGTGAGAGGCAGGCAGGGAATCAGCTCTGTCATTAAGCATGGAGTCCCCACAAAGCCACTGAGGTTGGGGAACTCCTGCTACAACCATGGAGCCCTGCCCTGGACTTTCTTGTCCATTCAGCTGGGGAAAGAAGGAGCAAAGGAGCTGCTCCCTAAGGGCTGTCTCCAGGGAGTGAGGCCACAGGAGCCAGCTGGTGGAGACTGGGGGTCGGGCCCTTCAACCTAGTTCAACTTCCCCTTCTGCCTGTGTGACACTCGGTAGGTGACCCAGCCTCTCTGAGCAGGTTCCCTACCACCAGTGACCAGAGAAAGTGGACAGTGACTCTGGGGGACTCTAAGCATAGTCATCATCATCATCATTACTATATTGTTAGTAATATTTCAAAGGTTGGCACTTTTTCTTAAGTCACCAGTTTTTCTATCCTGCTCCTGGGCCATCCTCACCCCCAAAGGTAACCTGAATCTGGGATTCACTCACCCTGGGGTGAAGGGGTCTTCCTGACAAGCCAGCACCAAAGGGCCTGTCCCCTTCAGTCCTGCTGTGTTACCACTTGGCTGGTGGGGGGCTGTGGCCACTTTTCTTTTCCCCTTGACCTGTAAGGACCAGACATGGGTGTGAGGCGGAGGCAGGGCCCCAGGAGGGTGGGGTACAGACAGTTCCCACACTGCAATGGCCTTTACAGCATATCTGCACTCTGACAAGTTTGGTCACCTTGTAAATTTTAAGGAAACTTAAGATGGGTGGCTATGTCTGTCCAGTGGGGCCCTGTTTACTCCCTCAGGCCCATCAGCGAGGCCCTGTGGATACCTTCTCCCTTGCCAGGCCCCCATCCTGGAGGCTCAACCTCTTTCCACTGGACACTACACCCTAAAGACTATCTGCCTTTCCCCATGCTGTTTCCTGTCCTCCCCCTATGCCCTCCAACTCCTTCATCACGGGGAGAGCTGAGTGGGTGAGGCTGGGACAGGTGTGAGGATGAAGGAATCAGGGATTCCTGGTTCCACCAGCTCTATTCTTGGCTGCCTCCAAATTCTGCCCCTGTCCACTGCTGCCTTGGGGCCTGTAGCTCCCTTATGGAATTCCCTCTGTTTGTAGAGGATGGCCTTCAGAGTCCCCATATGAGCACACAGTACCTGTCCTGAAGGAGAGAACAGAAGGGAACACAGAGCAGTCCCCCAGTGGGAAAGGATGAGGAGGCATGGCCAGACCCCAGAATGGGACTGAAGGGGAGACAGAGTCAGCTGTGAATGTCCCAGCTGCTCTTTCTCTCAGCAGGATCTGGGGTGGGCCAGCCAGGGGAACTTTGGAGCTGACTATGACCCTGGGAGGGCAGGGGGCCAAGGTCATCCACCAGGCAGGTGCATCAGAGTGGAGATTATTCTACCAGCTCACGATGCTCTGGCCCACCCATCTGGAAGTCTCCCTTACCTCCAGGGATTTCCTCTGGGGTCTTCAGCAGTCTAAGGTGGCTGGGGGTAGGGGGTTAGGGAAGACTAGAGACCTGGGAGCATGGAGGAGGGAGCCAGGCCAGGGACTTCTCCACTCAGTCCTGCCTGGGGCTCCTGCCGGGGTGGAGAGACTTGAGGAGAGTGAGGAAACCTCCACCCACCCCACCCCCAGTTCCAGGGCCCCCAGACAGGGCCCTTGCACCTGCAGTTAAAGGCAGGGAGCAGAAAACCCTAAGGCTGACACTCGTCAGGGTCCTGGGGTTGGTAAGTCCACCACAAACCCAGCTCAGCCCCCTGCCCAGCTGGGTGACCTTGGGTAAACGCTAAACCTCTCTGGGCCTTGGCCCTTCTCCAAGTCAATGGGCGTGGGGGGCGGGGAGGGAACAAGCTTATGGAAGAGAGCAGAGTCAGCTCCCAAGCACAGTAGGCTGGCAGGTGTGTGTGTGGGGGGGTGGTTCCTGTCACTCTGCCGCGGGGCCCTCACTCTGCCGCGGGGCCGGGGAATCCTGCCACACACTGGGAGAGAGAGAAAAGACTGGGGGGTGGGGTAGAAGGGGGCAAGGGGGCCAGTCCTTCCCTCCCCCAGCCCCAACCAAGGGCTGCATGGGAGGTCTTCAGGTCCTCACCTTCACCCCGGTGGGGGGATGTCTCTGCACCACAAATTGCAGGAGCGGGAGCCCCCTCCTCATAAGGGTATGGAGAGGGGAGGTGGTCTGGAGCTGACTCGAGGCTTGGTGTTAGCGGGGGACGGAAGGGGTTTCCCTCTCGCAGCTCCCCCTTTGAATTCCCCGAATCGGGTACACCCCGACTGATGCGCCCACCACTGAGAAGGGGAGCGCCGCTGGGACCTCCGCCCTGGACCCCCGAACCTCCCCCTATTGCCTACTCACCCGCCAGAGACGACCGCCGCGGCCGGTGCCCCGCGCCTGGCCGGAGCGCGAAGGCAAGTGCACGCCAGGGCAAGGGCGTGAAAGCCGGAGGGTGTGCGCGCGCCGCCGCAGAGCGCCCCCTCCCCGTCGTCCCGGGCCCCGCCCCACCGCCCCAGAGAGGGCGCCCACCCCGCGCAGGGAGAGGCCACAGAGCGACCACCGCTCTAGGGGGAATCCCCCTCCATGTCTCCAGAAAGCCCCTCCCCGCAGGGGCGTGCCTGCAAACCTCGGAGAAGATGTTCCAGCAGCTGGGGGGACCTTCAGCCGCCTCACGACCAAAGCGCACATTTCACAGATGGGGAAACTGAGACCCAGAGAAGGGGAGCCCCGGGCCAGGGTCCAGCGCCCCATCAACACAGAATACTGCTGTCCCCTCATTCTGGGGGTCACTCTCCGTTGTCGGAGGAAGGACTGGAGCCAAAGAGTGAGGGAAAAGCAATTAAGCATCCTCCCACCCTGAGAGTTCTGGGGCTGGGGGTTCCCGTGGGAACCGGGAGGCCTCGGACAGCTGGTGACGTCGCCTGGGCTGAAACGCTCTAGTAAAGGAGGGGGGACCCCCCGGGTGGCCAGAAAACAAATCACAGAAAACTTCTGTATGTCATTGTTGGGCCGTGAAGTCTCCCCTCTGCCAGCACCATTGGGGGACCCCGCTGAGCGTGAATGGCAGAGACCTGGGCGGCAGATTGTGAAGGTCACTGTCAAATTAGAACAATGTGGCTCCCAGGGGCTGAGGCTCTAGAGGATGGGGTGGGGGAGCCCAGGGCTCAGCCCCTCCGGTGACCTTGGTCCTGCCAAGGCTGCTCTCTGAGCCTCAGTCTCGCTTTAGCAACTGGACAGCGCCCACCACTGGGGTCCTTCCAGCTCTGGGGAATATGTGGGGCTGCCGGCTATGTTTTGCTGTTCTCCTTCAGCTTCCCCCGGACCCCAGGAAGCAGGGCGCCCTCCCAGGTTATGGAGTTCTCCCCACGCCGCCCTCTGAACCCCACCCACCTTTTGCCTTGGCCTGGAGAAAGGGGGGTTTCCTCTTGGGAGCCAGAAGGCTTCTACAAGCCTCCATCCTTTTTTGTTGTTCCCCCCTTTCTTCCATTCATTCTAAAAATAGCCCTCCTCATCCACCCCCACCCCCACCGATGCCAGGAGCATCTCCTAAAAGGTAATGTGCTCCCCGGGCAGGGTCCGAGGCCGGGATTCCACAGCGCAGGGCGGGCTGGGGTGGGGGAAAACTGGGAGCTCATCCTCTTCCACTGAGTGAGATGGCGCTCAGAGGGTGCCGCCAGCGTGACTGACTATCCGTGCGTGGAGGGAAAGAGAACAAAGGGGTGGAGGGGGGCGGTAGGAGGGGAGGCTAGGGGTCTGCATCCTGAAGGCACAGGGGAAAACTGGGAGTACCGCAGACTCAACAGAAGAGGTGCCCCACCCAGCATCTCCGTGAGTGTGACTCCCCACCCGTGGGTGTAGGCTGAGGCCCCGTGCCTTGGTCAGAAACAGCAAGGGACAGTAAGGAGCCAGCAGTCACAGAGCACACATCATTGGGGGTGTCCCTGGCCTTGAACCCCCACAATTGCCCCGTGGAGTCCCCAGAAGGCCCCTCCCAGTCCCACAGTTCTTCTCCCCACTGTCTCCCCCCCAGTCCCTTCTCCATGACATAGACACAGAATTCCATCCTCGCCCATGTGACCAGTGGGGTCCCTACCAAGAATAACCAACACTGCCCTCCTTGAACCAATAGGACCCTGAGTCGCCCCCTCTTCAAAGTCCTGCATGGTCTGGCTCCTACTCCCCTTTGTTCCAGCCCTTATGCTGTCTCTCTGGACCACTCACCATGCTCTGGACATGCCCAGTGTTTGTCCTAACCAGCCCAGCCTTAGGGCCTTTGCATTTGCTGTTCCTTTTGCCAGGATCATCCTTCCATGGCTCTCCTCACCTGCTATTGTCTTTCAGAGCCTGGTCCAATGTCCCCTCCTGTCTAGAGTCCTCCCTTCTCTGGGCATATCACACTAGTTTCTTGTCCTCAATTCCTGGTGTGGTCTATTCACTTAGTCACCTTGTTTCCCAGGGGATGTGGGACCCAGTGCAACTTGGACCTGGCTGATGAGAGAAGGGGGCCACTCTGACCCAGCACCACCCCAGGAGCTACCTAGCTCCAAATAAAGGGACAGCACCACCCAGCTAACTGCCCTGGAAAGCAGCCGTAGAACATGGGACGAAAGATCCAAGACCTGCTTCTGAAGGGGCATTGCCTAGGACAGCGAAATTGAAAACACCCACATGTTCCCCAGGACCACTTAGCTCATTTTCAGAATAACACACCGCTGGGAAAAATGACCCACAGGTACCAAGTTCCTGGCCCGATGAGAGGAAACCAGGCAGGAGAAGCAATTGTTCAAGTGTTCCCATGGCAAATTAGTATGATGAGCAAAGCTGAGAAGGGGAGGAAGGGAGGTGCTGGGGACAGCCTAGGGCCAGGGGCCCTGGGGCTGACTTTCCCCCCTGCTATTAGTTTTTCTGTAAATGTTATTATCTTACGCTTTTGAAACCAAAGGGAGGGACAAAAGGAAAACTGCTCTGTTGGAGGGTACAAAGGCTCAGAGAGGGCATGTACCCCCATGGGACAGAAAACACACCTCTCCCTGTTGAGAAATCAAACACTCCCCCCATACTTGCCTCCCTAAAATTACCTTCAAATGTTTTTTCCAGCAACTACTATATGCTATGTGCCCAGAGATTGAGGGGGAAGCCTGGCAGTTGGGGAGGAAGGTCTTGGGGTCGCAGGCCTAGAGCAGGGAGCCCTGGAGGTTCCAGGAGGTGATGGCGTTGGGATGAGCAAGAACACAACACCTCAGCAAGGCCAGGCCAATGGCTGAGATTTGGGAGGGGGTGTGGGTTAAGGGAAAAATTAGGCCCCTGAAGGTGCGTGTGAGCGCCACGCCATTGCGCATTTCACTGCCTGGCCAGGACTCAACCTCAGGCTGGTGTTGAAGGCCAGGAGGATGGGAGATGGCACAGGGAATGGCGCGGGGGGTAACCGGCATGCTGGGCTGTAGGGAATCCGGGAGGTGAGAGACAAAACAGCATCATCCGCGAGGTCCCCATTGCTTTCAGAATGGCTCAAGGGACAGGCGATGTGGGAGAAGGGGAGGAAAGATGGGTGGCCCCACCAAGATTAGGGGTAAAATACAGGGCATGGAATGGGACATACTTATAATAAAAAAATGATATTCGTTGTTTATCTGAAAGCTAGGTTTAACTGGGCGTCCTGTATTTTTTTTCTTTTCTAAATCTGGAAACCCTAGGCCTGGATCTTCTGGGCAAGCAAACCTGGCTGGGGTACGGGGAGCTCCAGAAGGTGTCTGTCCTCTCCCCCAGCTTCCCAGCCAGTCACACCCACAACACCCGTGCCACCTTCAATGGACTTCTCTTTGTCTCCCTCACATTGTCCATGTTCTTTAACTGCTCCCCAAAGATCTCCTCCCCCCCCCCGTTTCCTTTGTTGTCCTCCTCCCTTTAAGCCCTCTCCCGGCCCCTCCTCCTTCTGCACCCCTCTCCCCATCATCCCTACCCTGCGCGTTTCCCCCACCTCTTCCCGCACCCACCCCTCCTCCACAGCCCCTCCCTCCGCGTTCACCCCGTCCCAGTAGCCCACCCTCTCCTCTCCTCCCCAGCCAATCCCCCCCGGCACACAAGAGGGAACCCCGGCCACAGAAGCGGAGCTCCACGCAGGCGCAGAGCCGCCCGGCTTCCCTGAGGCCGCTGCCGCCCCCGCATTGCGGACAGCGCGCCGGGTTGCCACGGCTACGGCGAGGGCCGAAGTGGGAACCTCGGGAAGACCCTGCTCTCGCTCCCTCCCCCGCCACCTCAAAAGCGGACACCACTCCAGCTTGAACCGGTTTCCCCGCCCCGCCCCCAGTGCGCACTGCGGCGAGTGAGGATTCCCTGGCCCACCGGCGGGGGTCCGGCGGGTGTTGACACATGCGCGCTGGGCGCGGTGTTCCCGCCCCGCGACTTGCGTGCAACGGGAAAGCCCTGGCGCGTGAAGGGAGCACCGCCGCGCAGGCGCAGTGAGCCCTCGGCGTCCCCGCGGCTCCGCCCGGTCGTCCAGGCAACACGCGCGGGGAGGGTTGGAAGGGTACGGAACTCCCGTCTCACGCCCCCTCCCGCGCACTGCGGCGAAGCCAGGGATTCCCTACTGCCTGCGCGCACGCGCGGGCTCGGGATTCCGCGGGAGCGAAGTCGGAGAGAGAAGGGGCTTCTCTGTGGAAGGGAGCAGACGTTATTACCATCATCTTTATGTCTGTGGAATGACGGCGATCCTTTCGGCTACTGTCCTGAGTTTTATCTTTACTCTCTGGTCCACTGGCCGTCCCCATACAGGTCCGCAGCAGAGCTCGCTGATCACAGCTCCAATACCCTTCCTCCTGTACTCACACTTGCCAGGGCTCCCTATCATTCTGGCGTAACGCCCCATTCCTCAGCCTGGAGTCTAAGGCCCTGCATGCCTGCCCTAGCTGGCTTCTTCCCTCGGGTTAATCACCATTGGGCACCAACCTCCCCTCATCCCCAACCCCAAAGACCTCAAAGTCGCCATGCAGGAGGCTCTCTTGCCAAGCCCTTCTTCAGAATATGCCCTTCCCAGACACCATCTCGTTGATTCTTGAGGTAGTTTAGTGTCACGTTCAGCACGACATGAGCCGTGGGAAAACGAGAGGGGGCGGCGAAGGGTTAAGAAATAAAAGAAACAGCAGCCAATAGTTAAATGAGTGTGGGCCAAGGGTCTCCAGTCTTGTGGACTAAGAGCCCCGAATTGGGCCAACACACCGCTTTTATTTCTCCACCTACCCGGAAGTAGCATTGTTCTCTCCACAGTCTGAGTCTCATTCCTGGGAATTTTCTCAAGCCAGATTACCCATGCCTGCAAGCTGCTAATACCAAGACTCCACCCACGGATGATAAGTCAGATGCTCTGCCTTCACACACCCTATATGCACAGACCCCAGGAAGATAAGATTATTGTGCTGAGGACAGATACTAATACACCATTAGGTCACTTCCCAAGCAGGTTGAGGGAAGGAATGTAGCTACAGAGGTCGAAAACCTCCAGTCTCTTTGAGGGGCGAGTAAGGGCTCATGCCCACCTCCATCAGCCCCGAGATTTCTCCTGATGGCCTCCAATCAGCCTGTCTTAGGTTGTTCCTCCTACGAGAAATCTTACCCATCATTGACTAACAGGCCATCCTTTGGGGCCAAACAGGGAGACGCAAGGTGTATGAGCAGTGTCCTCAAAGGGGTCAGTTTAGGGTTTAAGCGCGGGGGGACAGACGGCTGGACAGCTGCGTGACAACAGCTTAGGGGTAGATATTGTTTTTAATCCCATTTTATACAGAAGTTAACAGGCTCAGACCCACTGAGACCCCAGAGGTGTCAGGCAGAGGCCTCTATTTGTGGGGAGCCATTTGGGCTCCTCCACCAGTTATTTAGCTGACATCTTCAGCCCCAGTTCATGACCCCACAAGCATCCCTGCTGTCTCCCCCAGAGCTCTGGGTGCTTCCTGGCTGTGTAACCCTGGCAGGTGACTTAAGTTTTCCCATCTGTATAGGGGGTCGATACTTCATGGGGCTGTCCTCAGGGCTCACGAGATGATACTACCAGGGCCCAGCATCCAGGGGATGCTTATCACAGCTGGTCCAGTCCCCTCACTTTCTGATGGGGACTCAGCTCATTGGCATCCCCTGCAGGGCTCCATCCCTCTACCTCTCTTCCCAAACTCCCACAGGGTCTTTCTGGATCCTTCACTGCCCTCTAGTCCTTGTCTCAGGGTCAGCTCCTGGGGTATTCCTAAACTAAGCCAGTGCTCACTATATGAGGTCTTGGACAATTAAGTTCGCAAACTTGTAGCAATGATGTTACTACCCTTTTTTGATACCAGAGGGGTTATTCATTATGAATTTGTATCAACTGGTTAACTAAGTTTACTATTTGGAAGTGCTGAAAAGCTGTGTGAAAAAGTTAGAAGACCTGAACTTTTCGCCAATTCATGACTCTTGCATCACGACAATGCACCATCTCGCATGGCACTGTCTGTGAGGGAGTTGTTAGCTAGTAAACAAATCACTGTATTGGAGCACCCTCCCTACTCACCTGATCTGGCCCCCAATGACTTCTTTCTTTACCCGAAGTTAAAGGAAATATTGAAAGGAAGACATTTTTATGACATTCAGGACATCAACGGTAATATGACAACAGCTCTGATGGCCAGTTCAAAAAGAGTTCCAAAATTGCTTTGAATGATGGACTAGGTGCTGGCGTTGGTGCATAGCTTCCCAAGGGGAGTACTTCGAAGGCAACTGTAGTGACATTTAGCAATGAGGTATGGAGCACTTTTTCTAGGATGAGATCACGAACTTAATTGTCAGACTTCGTATGTTGGTTAGTTTTTATGCCAGCTGCCATTGTTCCAGGAAGCCTCCATACTGCATTTCAGCTGTACCCAGTTATTAATGGCACCTTTTCCTTGCACAGGAGAGTTATGACCTCCAGGACTTTGTATGTGTGGCTTCTTTGGTGCCTTTTCTTGCCCTTGTCTGTGTGGAGAACTCCTATGCATCCTTCAAGGTCCTGCCTCCATGAAGTCTTCTACCTCCCTACCTCTGGGCAGAGCCTGGCCCCCTTTGGCCCAACCTTGACCCCACAGAGTTGGGGCTATCTGTGAGGATATGCATCTGAGACTTGAGATTTGGGAGAATAGCTTTCTTGGCAGGAAGAACCAACCAACAGGGCTTAGGCCCTGAGCGGGAACAAGCTGAGAAGCTGAGAGCAAGGAGGCAGGAAGGGCTGGAGCTGAGAGGGGGATGGAGATGGGGTGAGGAGGCCACAGGAGCAGCCTTGTGGGAGCAAGGAGGGTGTCACTTGAGTGGGAGTCATAGCAGTGACCTGGTAAATGCTTGGACCCGGCTCCACACATATGGGCCCATCTCCCAGCTGCCCTCCCTCTCTACTGACTCTCTGAGGCTGACGAAGCTCTAGCAAGCTGGAACTAGGTTCAGATCTCACCCAGACATGCAACCTCTGAAGGGACACTCATTGCTACCCGGATCCACCTGCCTGATCCAACCTCTATGCCCTTGCCTGCCCAGTGCCCTGCCTCTGCGATGGAATCTGATTCATCTCCCACTAAGACCCTCTTTGAAGAAATCCTCCACCAGGAAGCCTGCCCAGGACTCAACCCAGATGCCTCCCATGTTGGAAGAATAGCAGAGCAGCCAGCATTTCCTGACCCCAAGCACAGTATGTGACCTGGCCACTGACTCTGAACCAGAACCTCAGGATGAAAACAACTCGCCTCCACTCTTCTGGTTCATCCCCCTTTGTGCTGCATGACCTGGAGCCAGTGGCTCAAGCTCTCTGAGCTGCCCCCTTGCAGCAGCAGGCAAGCAAGGCTCCGCCATGGAGGCACAGGCTCCTCACCGGACAAGTGGCCCAGCCAGAAGAAGGGCGCCCTAGAACAGGGTCAGTTATTAGGAACACTGCTGGGAGTCCTTTTCATCTCTGGCTGTGACCTGTGGATCCCCCCTCACTCCAGCCCTCTCCCCACCACCCACCCCAGGAAACTTGAAGCGCACAGTTTGCCTCACAGACTGCCTTTATTGGGCACTTAGCCCTGGGCTGCACGCAGGAAGGGGGTGGATGTCACTTGGAGCAGGGACCCTCAGCAGGAGGCACAGCCAATGATGCCCCTTAGCTCCCAGGACAGAAGCCCAGGCTCCCGGACCTCTCTGTAACCCTCACCCTCTCTGTAACCCTCGGAGCTGACCAACCGAGGGGTGCCGGCTCACAACCCTGACCTCCCATGGAGCGGTTTCCCCAGTCGGGCTCACTTGGGAGTGTTGAAGGGCACAGCCCGCTGGTTCATGGGGTTGTCTGGTGAGCGCAGCCACTCCTTCTTGAGCAGCTGTTTCAGTTGCGACAGCCGCATGTTGGGGTTTTCTTGCTTGAGCCGGGGTAGCTGCGCCTCCTCAAAGGCGGTGAAGGCTGCTCGCATGCGGCGCTCGGGGTGCCTGTCTCCCGCCTCCTCTGCTACACTACAAGTGGACACTGGTGTCAAGGGGGCAGGGGCGCAGCCCCCCCCCCCGCACCAGGTTAGACCCCCCTTCCCAAGATCAAGCCAGTACTCTGCCCTCAGAGGCCCAAGCCCCACCGCAGGTTTAAAGCCCCTCCCCAGAGGTCCAAGCCCCACCCCACAGCACAGGCCCCGCCCCGCTACCTGAGCACTGCGATAGCATCCTCAATGGTGCGCGCCTCAATGCTGCCCTCCTCTAACACACGGCGGTTCACATTTTCCTCCAGAGGCACCTCCAAGTGGCTCTTGGCTTTCTCAGCTGGGAGCGGACAGCAGGCCGGGTGACAGAGACATATGCAGAGCCAGAGAGAGGCACAGTGGGGGAAAAAGTGAGGGGAGAATGATGGCGGGAGGGCAGAAACACGACTTGAGCTGGGAAGCCCTCCCAACCTACTGGGTGGGCTGGTCCTGCCATCCCAGGACCCAGTCTCCTGCCCTAACTTCCCTGGAGCCAGGCACACGGAGGCGATCCAACCGTGGCTGCTGTCTCCTTAGCCCCAGGCGCCTCATTAACACCCTGGGGACCCCAGGGCGGGCACAAGCGAGGCTGGGTACAGAGCAACTACACACGTGTGTGCCTGTGCTGTCCATCCTCAGAGCAGGCCTGATAGGCTGCTGCTCACCCACCCTTCACCATGCGAAGTCCAGGCAGCTTCTCCGGGGGTGAGGAGGGGGTCTGGACTTAGTCCAGGGGGCAGTCCACTGCCTGTTGTTTTAGAGGTAAGAGAGCAGTTCTAAAGGTGGCCCCGCCATACCTGATTCTGGGGCTTCCTTGTTCTGATGGTCTCGGCGGAGGGTCTCCTCAATCTGGGCACGGGTGACCTTGTTGGACACGGCCACCCGGGGGGCCTTGCTGCCCTTGAGCTTCAAATCCTCCTCCTCCAGCAGGCGCTGGGCCTCCCTCTTTCGCTCCAGCTGCTCCAGGCGCCGCTTCTCCTTCTCCTCCTTGGAGAATGGGGCAGTCAGGAGTGGACCCCATCCTACCGCCATAGGGTCTGGGTTTTCATCTCAACCAACATGGATTGAGACCCTGCTGTGTGCTAATCCTGTGCTGGGTGCAGGGGACACAGCTGGGAGCAAGATGGGCCTACTGGGGGCTCCTGTACTACATGACGATGGGAACAACAGGGAAGCTTGGTCAAGACAGGTGGGTGGGTGGCTCTCAAAAAAAAAGTGACACCTGGGCCAGAAGAGGAGCCAGCCAGGAGGAAAGTTGGGGGACAGGAGAGTGGTGGGAATAGCAGGTGCAAAGGCCCTGAGGCAGGAACCACCTAGCATAACAGAGGAGCAACAAAGAGACTGGTGTGGCTGGAGTTAGGAGGGGAATTTGGGGGGAGGGAAACCCAGGAGCCTCAAGGGCATGGGGAGGGGTACGAGTTTCTAAAGGTAACAGAAGATACGGAGGGTCTGGACCCATTTGCCACCTGGGGCAGGAGTTCTGCCCTTACGGTCAGGAGACCTTGGGGAGGCACTATCCCCAACTGAGCACCCCAGGGGCTGGGACTAATCCCATCTTGACTCCCCAGGGAGGCCCAGATAGATGCCAGCTGGATGAGGGGACATGTGGCCTACAGGACTTGTCCTTGGCCATTGGCCCTCCACTGCTCCAAGGAGCAGAGCAAGGTTCTCAGTCACCTGTAGTGCAGTGCGACCATTGGCTGGGTCCGGCACCGAAGGCACCCTCGCTTGCCAACCCATTGCCTACAACTCTGCCATCTGTCTCCTATGTCTCTGGGATGGTCCCCGCCTGCAATGTCCCCATGACACTCCTGTAGCAAGATTAAATGTCCCAGGAGAAGGGCCAATGTGCCTGGGACACCCACTGGGCCTCCATCCTGCTTATATGGCATGAAAGGGAGGGTTAAAGGTCAAGGGTGTTTGCTGGGTTTCCACTTCTGTGCTCAGGCACCTCAGGCAGGGCCGCTGTGCTCTAAGCCTCAGTTTCCTCATCTGGAGGATAGGGATGACCCCAAGGCCTAAGACAAAGGCCTGGGGAGGGCTCCCAGGGCCTGGGTCCTGGGCAGACTGCTGTCTCTGGGGCTGTCGAAAGGTTTCTGGCTTTTCTGTCTAGATAATGGATCTTTGGCAGACACTGGTTTTCCTTTTGCGTTTTCAACTTTTCTATGTTGTCAAAAAGTTTACAACAAAAAAGAAAGTTTAAAGACCTCCATGAACCCAATGCAGAATGAGGGGAAATGTGGACGGAACCAGGGACATTCAATGTCCACTAAAAACAAGGCAGACTCCAGTCCTGCACAGAGAGTGCGCAGACGCCCCATGATCTGGGCATGCAGGGACCACGCACGCCACTGCTATTTTCCACAACCTTTACCAGTTTTCCAATGGAGGAAACACCTGTTTTCTCCGTCCTGAGTCAGCAATGCATCCCCCAGGGCTCTGGGCAAGTCTGACCAGCCCAGAAACCAGGAGGGCCGACCACGCGGTTCCCTGGCGCCACCTACTGGAGCCGAGTAGGTCAGCACCAGCCCTAAACCATTCCCAGACACCAATTGTGTGCCTGGCATTGGGGCCTGGCATTGGGGCCCATCAGGGGATAGCCAGCCATCCTTGCCCTCTTCTGTGTTTTTATAAACTCATAGGAGATCCTGCAGGCCCTAGGTCAGCAGGTCAGAAATGGGGAACCTATCCCAGCATTTCCCAGCCTCGGTACTGCTGAAATCTGGGCTGGCTCATTCTTTGCTGGGAGATCGTCCTGAGCACTATGGGGTGATATACAGCATACCTGGCCTCCACCCACCAGTTATAACAACCAAAAATGTCTCCAGATGCTGTCAAGTGTCCTCAGGGTACAAAATCACCCTAGGGTGAGATCCACCAGAATAGCCTGACCATGGCATCACATGAAAGAGAGAAACAAGCCCATGGAGGGCAGTGGCTACCTCGCTGTTCCCCAAATGTGCCAAGTCGTGGCCATATCAGGGTCTTTGTACGAGTCGATGCCTCTGCCTCCCTCCCCGCCTTGCTCCAGGTCTAGTGCCTCCTTGCCTTTCAGGCCAAAGCCCCAGAGGCCTCCGGCCACCTTCTACCATGCCTGCCTGCCTGAGCCACAGGCACAGCAAGCCGGAGCCCCCCACACCTTGCGCTGTTCCTTCCTCATGACGTGTTTGTCCTCATCCTTCCAGTAGGCATCCTCCAGCTCCTTCTGCTTCCGGGCATCAGCTGCCGCCTTGGCCTCAGCCCTCCGTGCCCGGGCCGCTGCAGACTTGGTGTTCTCGCCCTGGAACTTCTTGGGCATCCCTCAGCAGGCTGTGGGAGGATGGAGACCAGTGAGCAGGGCATGTCCATCCTTGGCACTCCAAGATTCACACCTGGGCAGCCAGGACGCCCTTTGAGGCTTCAATGGCCTCATTTGTAAAACAAAGGCAGAGACTTTGTGATCTCTTTTTTAAAATGTATTGAGGTAAAATTCGTATACACAAAATGAATCATTTAAAGTATACAATTCAGGGCCGGCCAAGTGGCTCAGTTGGTTAAGAGCTCGCTCAAGAGTGCGAGCTCTGAGCAACAGCGGTTTGAGTCCCGGCCCGAGCTGAGCAGCCGCTGAGCTGCCAACAGGTGGCAGGATGGCTCAGCTAAAAAAATAAAAATTAAAAGAATTAAAACAAAATAAAGTATACAATTCAGTGGCATTTAATACATTCATAATGTTATACAATCATCACCTCCATCTAATTCCAGAACATTTCTATTCCTCCAAAAGGAAATCCCTTTCCCATTAGTCGCTCCCCATTTCCCCTCCCTCAGCCCCTGGCAACCACTAATCTTTCTGTCCCTATGGATTTACCTGTTCTGGACATTTTTTTTAAAAAGATTTTATTGGGGAATTGGGGGAGGGGAACAGACAAGTTGCTATCTTTTTGTTCTTCAGTCTAGTTGTGGAGGACATCGTTTCACTGGCCCATGTTGGTATTATCACTGCGCTCTTCCCGGGTGAGGCAGTCGCTCGCCAGCTATTGGACGGCTGCTCACGGCAGCTCATGAAAGGGCATGCCAGCTGCCGGCCAGCCTCACTGCAGCGTACGCCGTTGCCAGCGACTCACAGTAGCCCAGCTCCAGGTCGAGCTGTTGTTTACCATCTTAGCTGTAGAGGGCGCAGCATTACTGGTCTGCATGTGGGATCTGAACCGGGGCCCTGCTGCTCAGAGCTGGCATTCCAAGCCAATTCTTAACCAATGTGCCACTCGGCCGGCCCTGTTCTGGACATTTTATATAGATGGAATCATATATGTGGCCTTTGGGTCTGGCTTCTTTCACTCAGCATGATGTTTTCGAGGTTAATCCGCATTGTATTGTGTATCAATGCCTCATTCCTTTTTATGGCTAAGTAATATTCCCTTGAGTGGATAGACTACAAGGTCTGACAATTAAGTTCACAAACTTGTTGCAACGATGTTGCTACACTTTTTTTTTTTTATCTCAGAGGGATTCTTCATTATGAATTTGTACCAACTGGACAGTTAACCAAGTTTACTACTTGGAAGTGCTAAAAAAGCTGCGTGAAAAAGTTAGACAACCTGAACTTTTTGCCAGCAATTCATGGCTCTTGCATCACAACAATGCACCAGCTCACACAGCACTGTCTATGAGGGAGTTTTTAGCCAGTAAACAAATAACTGTATTGGAACACCCTCCCTACTCACCTGATCTGGCTGGCCCCCAATGACCTCTTTCTTTACCCAAAGATAAAGGAAATACTGAAAGGAAGACATTTTGATGACATTCAGGACATCATGGGTAATATGATGACAGCTCTGATGGCCATTCCAGAAAGAGTTCCAAAATTGCTTTGAAGGATGGACTAGGCACTGGCATTGATGCATAGCTTCCCAAAGGGGAGTACTTCAAAGGTGACTGTAGTGGTATTTAGCAATGAGGTATGTAGTTTTTTCTAGGATGAGTTCGCAAAGTTAGTTGTCTGACCTTCGTAGTTTGTTTATCCATCCATCCACTGATGGACATCTGGGTTGTCTCCACTTTTTGGCTTGTATGAGTCATGCTATTGTAGAACCCCACAGTCCTGTGTAGCTACCTGTGTGCCTCCCGCCCCCACTCTTCCACCTCTGAGGCCTCAGTCCCTGGGTCCCACAGCCCTGAGGCTGAGTGCCCCTCACCTTAGGTAAGCAGCTGCCATCAACTACAACCGATGATCCAGCCCTGGCTCACACAGCTGGAAAATGTTGTCCAGCGGGCACCTGGTCTTGTGAGTCCTACACTAGGTGCTAGGGAAATGACAACACACACCAATGGCATGTGCCACCCTCCCTGTGCCAGGCTCTCCACTAAGCGCTTTATATGGACTAACTCAAATGCCCCAAAGCTTTAAACGTAGGGATTGCCCTTATTCCCATTCTAAGGTGGGGAAGCCAATGTACCTAGCTAGGTCACATGAGGCTTAGCCTGGAGTCTCACCTCCAAAGCCTGCCTTTCAGGTAAGGAAAGGAAGGCTGTGCAGCCGAGACATAAACAGCGCCCCCTTCAAGTGCTGACTGAGGACCAAGTGCTGTGCAGCTGAGGGAACGGGCTTTCTGGGCCTCAGTTTTCCTCATCTGGAAAGTGGGCTGATGTGCCTCCCTCCTGGTTCATTCTCTCTCCCCTGAACAACTTCAGCTCAGCCTTTGCTGAACATAGGAGGAACAGGCCCAGAGCCAAGAATGAAGGTGAGAGAATGTGGGGCCATCCTGACTCAGAACTATGAGACAACAACTCCTGACTCAATTGAATGCCCCAAAGCCTTAAACATGGGGACTGTCCTTATTCCCATTCTAAGGTAAGAAAGCCAAAGTACCTGGCCAGGTCCCCATTTTACAGATGTGGCACCTGAGGCTTTCAGACGTGACAGGCTAGAGCCACACAGATGGTTAGTTGGAGGAGTCCAGATTCCAACCCAGGCCCACCCCCTCAGTCCCGACTACGTGCTCTTAACCACTGCACCATCTGCAGATCCCGGCTGGCCCCTCAAGAAATATCAATGTAGATCAGGGCTCTGAGACCACTGGGGCCCCTCACTTGACACAGAAAGGCAGCCCCTCCAGGCTGAAACTGGGGAATGAGCCCCGTGGGGAAGAACAGGACAAACTGGGAATCAGTGGACCTGGGAGACTTAGGGTTGACTTTTGGCTCTGTAATCATCGTTGATGTGCTCCCCTCAAGCCCTAATTTCCTTATCTCAGATGTGGGGGTGATTCCAGTCCCTACCCACACAAGAGCTGCCAAGGGGTGGGGTGTGGATATGTCAGCCTAATCTCGCAGTTCTCCCAACTGCTTCTTGGCCCCCTAAATCCAGCATTCATTACTGAGCATCTACAATGTAACCAACAGAAACCCCCTCCCAGATTCCCAAGGAGAGCACTAAGAAACGGGGTGACTGTCCAAGTTACAAATGAGGAAATTCCTCACCTATTGTTCTCCTCTTCACTCATTCAGCAGGAGCCACACCAGCCTTCTTGCCATTTTTCAAACATATCAAGCAGGTTCCCACCTCAGGGCCTTTGCACTTGCTTTGCCCTCCACTTGACTGCTCTTTGCACCTCTTTTTACCCAGTTAACTCCTATTTAAACTTCAGAGTCCAGCTCAGGTGCTGTTGCCTCCAGGAAGCCTTCCCTGAGACACCTTCTGAGTTTCAAACCACAAACTTCTCTGTAAGGCAGTTGTCTGGGGTTGCTTTATGTTCATTTATATAATTGTTTGACAAATGTCCATCTTCCTCACCAGGCTGGGAGCTCCGTGAGGGTGGGGCCGGGACTGCCTTGGTCACTGCTGTGTCCCCAACACCCTCATTCATTTGTTCAATAAATGTTTTGAGCAAATCAATGAACAAGCACTGATTTCTAGGCTTCCCCCAGTATTTACTTCATGCTCTGTGTTGTGTCCAAACTCATCTCACTGTTCTTTCCCACTTACCTCCCATCCAGCCTCTGTTCTTGCTATGCCTTCACCTGATATACCTTCCCCTGCCCCCTCCTCCTGTGAAAACCTTGCCCACTCAGAGACTGCCGCACCACTCCCTTCTCCCATGCTCAAGAACCCATCTCTATCCCAAAGCCTGACAGGGCTTTTTTGATTATTTGGAGACAGGGCTGGTGAGGTGATGAAGATTAAATGAAGTCATAGGGTTGGGCCCTAATCTAATAGGGCTGGTACCTCCATAAGAGCAAAAGACACCAGAGCTTGCTCTCTCCACTGTGTGAAGACACAGTGAGAAGGTAGCCGTCTGCAAGTCAGGAAGAGCCTGCACCACGAAATGAACTGGCTGGCACCTTAACCTTTCTGCCTCCAGAACTGTGAGGATATAAATGTCTGTTGTTCAAGCTGTGCAGTCTGTGGTATTTTGTTATGTCAGCCAGAGCAGACTAAGACAGACAGCTTTTCTTCTCTGTGTGGTAAAGTCACTCACTCACATACTTTGTCATTCAGTAAACATGCACTAAGCACCTAGTATGAGTCGGATATTGAGAAAGAGGCAGAGCCCATGGGCTTCCTGCTTGAATAGGACTCCCAGGCTGGCTGGGAAATAAACAATTAGAGTGACTACTCTCGATCAGAACTGTAATAGAGATATGCAGGGTGCTTGGGGAAGCCTACAGGGGGCTTCTGACCCAGCAGGGGTGTGTGAGTGTCTTCCTGGATGAGGCACCTAAGAACAGGCCCAAAGGAGAGGGAAAACCTGAGCCCCCAGGGGTGTGGGGGAGGCAGGCTGGAAAGAGGGATTTGTATTCTAGGTGATGGGAGGATGCAGAGGATGTTAGAGGCGCCAGGCGAAAATCTGCGGGTCAGAGCCCTCTGGGGTGGTAAGTGAACCGAGATGTGAGACAGAGCAGGGAGCTCAGGCCGGGGTCCGGCTGGACAGAGGGTACACTAAAGAGGGAATCAAGACCCACCTGGTTGCTTGGATGTGAAAGTAAGAGAGAACAGACAGAGCGCAATGCCGCCTCCTCCAAGAAGCCCTCCCGCGCCCCCTTCTGGGCTCCCCCAGCCCGTCGTCCCTTTCCCCAGCCTTAATCCCACTGCAAGTGGCCGGGGAAACGGCGGCGGGGGAGGGGAGGAGGCGGGCGCGAGTCCGTAGCAGTTCTGTCACCCCCAAGCCTGGAAGCTGCTCAGGGCAGGGATGGAGCTGGGTGGCCTCGAACACGACGCTGTCTCTCAGTCTCAGTCGCGCGCTCTGGGTAATGGGCACAGCCCCAGCGGGAGCCGTCGAGACTGGGCGCCGGAAGTGCCTCCGTTTCCGAGCACCCCACCTCTAGCCCTCCCGGAGGGTGGTCCCCGGCCCAGATGCCCGCCAGGCCCACTCGCACCCCGCCCCCCTAACCCCGGCTCCGCCCGCACAGCAGCCTCTCCTACCTCCTTTCCCCAGCGCCGGCCAGGTCGCACCTCCGTTGCGTCACCGCGGGGTTTGCGTGCTGAGCTCCCGGCGGTGCGTGCTGATTACGTCTCGGTGCTGCCGCCATCTTGGTAAAGGAAATGATGTCCCGGTCCCGACACAAGCCAAGGAAGGCTATCAGCCACTTGTTTTTCTTTTCAAGAGTGTACATTTTATAAAACCTCATCCCGGCGCTCATTTCAGACATTGGCGAGGCAGGAGGGGCGGACAGAAACAACAATCTAGAACATTGCCTTTACCAAAATGGCCGCTGCCCGGAGGAAAGATGGCGGCCCCGACTTCACACATGGTCCGGCGGCGTCAGCCGGGAGTTTCCCCTCCGCCAGGGCGCGCCAGAGCCTGCTGTCCACGCGCGGTAAGTAGACCCCGCTACGTCAGAAGAAAGCCTCTTGAGCCCGTGATTATCATTTTGCGTTTTGCCGCGCTCTTCTAGCCCGTATTCTCAGCCTCCGGCTTGTGAAGCTGAAGAGGGAAGGGGCAGAAAAATTAACACTGCGCGATCCAGGTGGGAAAACAGGCTCAGCGAGACCAGGAATTGAATTTAGCCAAAATGGAACCACGAGCGGCTCAAATTCCTCGCCGGCCCCTCCTCCTGGATTATTGTCCTCTCCAACCCCCTTGCAATATTATTTATTATAGGATGGTTACAGTGGTCCTGGTTGTGGGGAGAAGCAGGGTGTGAATCGTGGGGGGGCCAGTTCAGGCAAGACGACTTGACCTCAG
Source organism: Hipposideros armiger (assembly GCF_001890085.2). NCBI lineage: Eukaryota > Metazoa > Chordata > Mammalia > Chiroptera > Hipposideridae > Hipposideros > Hipposideros armiger. The sequence goes on along the minus strand of NW_017731414.1, from coordinate 1,439,076 downwards.
AGTCCATTCTCTGAAAGGCAACCCAGTGACACTGCTGGGGTCAGACCGTGGATCTCCCCTGTTCTTCTCCGTGGGTCCCCACTGCTCTGCTTCTCCCACCTCCTCACCTCTTCCTCCTCTTCTCTATTCTCCCTCAGCTTCAGCCACACCAGCCTCCCTTCTCCAATTGCCAGGGAGTTCACCTGTGCTGTTCCCTCTGCCCCCACCCAGCATTTCCCCTGGCCAGCTCTTCACTTCCGTCAGTTCTTGGCCCAATTATCCCTTCCTAAGAAAGACCTCCCTCACCTGCGGAGTTGTTGGTGCTCCATCCCCAGCCCTCTTTTTTATTTCTGTCATAGCATCAACTCGCTTTATCCATTTGATGATGTTTGTTTTCTGTCTCTCCCATGGCTGTGAAATCTGGAGGATGGAGCCCTGTGCACCTGGAATGATGGTTGTCACCAGAAAGAAGGGGCTTAGCATAAATGTTTATTGTTGTTTATTATTGGGGTGGGGAGGTGTGGAGGTGCCAAAGGCAATACCTAGTTAACCTTCCATTGGACAAGAGCCAGGTTTAAAAATAAAAATTTGAGAAAGAGGCTTGTCACACCTTCCTTGGGGCAGGGAACCTGTTACCTCATATTGACATAACTGAGGGGTGCAGGTCAAGTGAATCATTCTGGAACAAGCTAAATCTCCTGCAACTTGATTTTTGCTGCCTCCCAGGCACCCCCTGCTATAGGTACAGCAACTTATCCTAAGGACTTGGCTTCTGTAGTTCTGACATTCTATATAGTTCTTAGTCACTCACATTCTCAAGGTGTCAATGATCTGCTGTGTGCCTGTGCTGGAAACATGGCGACAAATGAGACAGACACGGTCCATGGTCTCCTGGGGCTCACAGTCAGAAAGTCAAATAAAAAATTATGATCCTAACCACGGCCAGAAGATATACCCTGGGTTGAAAGTGGGTTAAGGAAGCTGGCAGGCTGGATAATCAGAGGTCTTCTCAGAGGAGAAGAATTGGGTGAAGAAAGGAGGATAGGGTGTTGTGGGCAGAGGGAACGGCATGTGCAAAAGCTGGGTGGTGAGTGTACAGTGAGAAAGGAAAAGGCAGGCCCTGACTGCAGTCAGCTGGGAGTTTGCCTGGTGTCCACAGCTGAGCTGTGGTGTCCTCATTTTAAAACATAATTTCATAGAGCATCAATATCAGACAAGACCATTCGCCAGGATAGAGTGAGACAAAAACAAGACCCCTTCATAATCATGTCTGACCAGACAAAAACAGTATTATCTAAGCCCCCAAAGATGTCCACACCCTGGACCTTGGATCTTAATAGCTTATGTTATATATGGCAAAAGGGATTGTGCATAATTCAGGTTATGGACTTAAAAATAGACTATCCTGGATTTTCCTGGTGGGGCCAGTCTAATCACACAGCTCTTAAAAGCAGAGAACTTTCTCCAGCTTCAGGTAGAAGACATAAGAAAAGTGAGAAGCCCGCCATTGCTGGCTGTGACGATGGGGGGCCAGAGACCTTCCTCCCACCCTACAGCTGGATTCTCCCAGCAACCAGAATGAACCAACCTGCCAACACCTTAATTTGTACAGAGGGAAATCAAAATAAGTTTCTGTTGTTTTAAGCCACCCACTTTGTGAAACTATGGTACAGCATAATATAGTAGAAGCTAATACAGTAGATTTCCTCCTATAAGCCCCTCCTACTAGATACATTTCTTTCACCTACTTAATCCCAAACTTCATCTTATAAAAACTGGATCTTGATCAAACAAGGGCAAGATTCTTGCCAAGAGAATTAATGCACTTATTGCATATTAAGCACTCTTAAGAGCCGAGATACCTTCCTGAAACATGAAGGAAAATGATCAAAAAAAGAAGGAAGTCAAAGAGAAAGGTACTTTGGTTCAACTGAAGGGCCAGCCTGCTCCACCCAGAGAAGCACACTTTGTGAGAACCATTAGAAAGGAGCCTGAGCTGCTGGAAACCCATTCTCTATGAATTTATGGCATGATAAGTGTAAAAAATTAAAATACCTCTGTACTGTTAAAAGTATTTCTCATAGGGGTGTCTGGTTAGCTCAGGTGGTTAGAGCACAGTGCTCATAACACGAAGGTTGTCGGTTCAATTCCCACATGGGCCAGTGAGCTGCGCCCTCCACAACCAGATTGAAACAATTACTTGACTTGGAGCTGATGGGTCCTGGAAAAACACACTGTTCCCCAATAAAATTTTTAAAAAATAAAAAATAAAATGATTTCTCTTAATTGAGTAGAAGTGTGGTTTCCTCTCCCACAAAGAAATATTTAAAGAAAGCTGTAATTGTGTCCTAAGAAAACCAAAAAAAAAAAACTGGATCTTGATTTCAGGTCAACAAAATGACCTTCTGAAGTCATTACAGCCCTAACAATCCAACCCATCAAGAGTGGAAACAAATACTGGGGTTCTCGCCATAATAACCAACATGTTCCCCTTAGAGACACCCCTGCCTGTTTAACTCCATTCAGAAGAACTGTAACTCCATTCAGAACATTTCTGTTTGGCTCATTCACGCTGCAGTAAACAATGCTTGTGTTCCCATTCAAGTCTGTGCCTTTCTATGTTACTACTTTTGAAACACAGGTTTGGCTCTGGCAGTCCCATGGACCCATTCAAATTCATTCGCCAGTGTTGGTTTCTTAGTAGCCAGATAAGGGGGGAGTCTGTGGTATGACAAGCACTTCCTGATACACTATACAATACTGCAGGTCAAGTAGAAGGTCAAGCAGAAAAAAAGGAAAAGCCACCCGGACCTCCAGAATACACCGACCACCAGCTAGATTTGGGGCATATTTACTTTGCCTGGATTTTGTAATCTAGACTCCTGGCGTTGGGACCTGTGAGGAGAAGCCTTCAAGGTGGTCCCCAGTGATCCCCCACTTCCCAGTATTCACACCTTCGTGTAATCCCCTCCATTGAACTCTGGATTTACTGATTTTTAATATCACACAACAGAAGCAAATGAGATGGCACTTACATTAGGTTTAAAAGGTATGGTTTCCTACCCCCAACTTCCTAGTTTCCTTTACAGGAGGGGTGGCCATGTTTTCAAATATGCTGTGGATATTTCTAGGAAAGCTTTTCTTTTTGCGGGGGGCGGGGGGCAGAGGTATTGGGGGATGGGAACAGCGCTGGGGAATTAGGGGAAGGGGAACAGACAAGTTCCTGTCTTTTTGTTCTTGAGTCTAGTTGTGGAGTTGCTTCACTGGCCCAAGTTGGCACCATCATTGCGCTTCTCCTGGGCGAGGCAGATCAGTCGCCAGCTTCTGGACAGCCGCTCACGCTGGCTGCTGGCTGCTGGCTGCTGGCTGCTGGCTACACACCCTGGCTGCTGGCTACACACGGTAACCCATGGCAGCCCACTGCCACAGGGGCTGCAGCCTATGCCATCACAGGCGACTCTCAGCAGCCCAGCTCCAGGTTGAGCTGTGGTTCAGCATCTTAACTGTGGAGGGCAGTGTCACTGGCCCTCATATGCGGGATCTGAACCGGGGCCCTCTGGCATCCCAAGCGAGTTCTTAACCATCGCGCCACTCGGCCGGCCCTCTAGGGAAGCTTCTTCCATTTTGATAAAGGGAGATGCAGCTGGCTTCTCTGTGTGCCTTCAGTGTGGGTGTGATGCCTGGAGGTGCGGCAGCCATTTTGCAATCAGAAGGCAACAAGCCTGGGGATAAAGAGAACACACTAAAGGTGGTGGAGCCAAAAAGAAAAAGTCTGGCATCATGGAGCAGGTGAAGAGATTCCAGTAGCTGCCTAATTCTGGACTTCTTGCTATATAAGAAAAAAAAAATCCACATGTTTAAGCTTAAAAACAACAATAACAACAAACTGTGGCTACTGCTCTGGGTGTTCTCTTTTGGGTTATTTGTCCTGGTGGAAGCCAGCTGGTGTGTTATGAGGCAACCCTGTGAAGTCAGTGAACATAGAATTGGACCCTTCAACCCCATTCGAGCCTTGCGCTGAACACAGCCCCAAGCCAAAACCTCAACTGTGGCCTCATAAGACACCTTAAGCTACACTTACCCAGCTGAACCAACTCCTAGATTCCTGACCCACAGAAACCATGAAATAAATGTTTTCAGCTGCTAAGTTTTGGGGTTATTTCTTATGCAGCAGTATATAGCTAATATAGGGCCTATTATAAGGACTAATATTTTGTTTGTGGAAGGTGCTATGGTCCACTTGGCCAATGTACCCTGTCCAAAGTTTTAAATTCTACAGCAAAGCTAATTTGATCTGATATCCAGCAACTACAACCAAAAGAGCAGGAGAAATTATATCTGATAATACTTTCTGGACAACCCCTTGATCGGTAGTATTGAAAACATTTGACAGCTTCAAGGTAACAATCAAAATAGGTGTCCCATTTAGTTTTGCTAATTTTAGAGCCATGAATGTCCAATTCAGTTCTGAGAAAAGTAAGTTTAGGGAGATTGAAATTTTCCCATAATGACCATTGGTATTCTAAATTACTTTTGGTTAAGTAAAAAATGTGCATGAAGAGATACTGCCATTTTCAAACATAAAACCAGCTAGGGTCCCTACAAGGGCGGGTTGGGGGAGGGTGTCCTTAAAACACTTAGAGGACTGGAATCCCTTTTCTCAGAGGTTTTTTTCTCGAGAGCAAAAGAAAAATTCTGCACACTTCTAAGTAGGAACAGCCTGAGTCCAAAGGAGTCTGGCCAAAGGCTAAAAGAGTACTCCCAAAAAGGACAAAGCCTTTATAAAAACAAGAACAGATCCCAAATCAAGTTGGAGAGCTCAAAACACAAAGAGAATGGAGCTTTGATCCGGGAGAAAATTTACCCTCAAACTCCAGGGTCGGTTTGAAAGCAGTGAGCTCAATGGATTCAGTGGGTACGACCAGCACCGGTTTGCTCAACCAGCCTTGAAGTTGTCAGGGGTCTTTTCTGGATCCCACTCATGATGCCAAGTAATGTCATAAAAAATAAAATAGCTAGTTGTTTTACCAGCAAAATGGGTTTATTTGGGAATAGCAGTGAATTGCAATTCGGGACAAACAAGCTATAGTACAAACTATAGGCAAGTCCCACAAGCCAAGGAGAGGAACGTTACTTTGTAGATTAAAAGGAGGAAGTTGGGGTGTGGCCAGTGGCTCAGTTGGTTACAGCAAAGCTCTGAGCAACAGGGTTGCCAGTTCGATTCCCACATGGGCCAGTGCGCTGTGCCCTCCGCAACTAGATTGAAGACAACGACTTGAGCTGAGCTGCTGATGGGTGGCTGGATGGCTCAGTTGGTTAGAGTGTGTGCTCTTAGCAACAAGGTTGATGGTTCGACTCCCACATGGGATGGTGGGCTGTACCCCTGCAACTAGATTGAAAATGGCGACTAGACTTGTAGCTGAGCTGCGCTCTCCACAACTAGGATTGAAGGACAACAACTTGACTTGTAGCTGATGGGTCCTGGGAAAAACACTGTTCCCTAATAAAGTTAAAAAAAAAAAAAAGGAAGTTGGGTTATTTTGACAAAAGTCCACTGGAGGTATGTGAAAGAAAGTTCAGGGTGGTGATGGTTTCTCATTGGCTAAGTTGCTAGGCAAGTAAGGAAATCTTTCCTCCTTTAGAGTAGTAAAGTAGTATCGACTTGCAAGGTGCATCTTTTCCTGTTGAGGCCCCTAATTGACAATTCTTCCTGTTGGGGTCTATAATTGACATCAAGTGACAGTGCATGAGGACTCCCCCTTCTGGTCTCCCAACTCCATTTTTATATGAAATTTCCTTTTATTATTTTCACACATTTTAACCTTGTTAATTGTACAGTTCAGTGACATTAAGTACATTCACATTGTTGTGCAACCATCCCTACTATCCATCCACAGAATTTTTCATCTTTCCAAGCTGAAACTCTGTTCCTACTAAACACTAACTCCCATGTCCCCTTCCCAGTCCCTGGCACCCACCATTCAGCTTTCTGTCTTGATGCACCTGACTCCTTTAGGGACCTCATATAAGTGGACTTATACAGCGTTTGTGCTTTTGTGACTGGCTTATTATACTTAGCATAATGTCCTCAAGCTTCATCCATGTTGTAGCATGTGTCAGAATTTCCTTACTCTTTAAGGCTGAATAATATTGCACTGTGTGGATACGAGGTATGACAGTTAAGTTCACAAACTCATCCTAGAAAAAGTGCTACATACCTCATTGCCGAATGTCACTATGGTCACCTTCGAAGCACTTCCCTTGGGAAGCTATGCATCAATGCCAGTGCCTAGTCCACCCTTCAGAGCAATTTTGGAACTCTTTTTCTGGAATGGCCATCAGAGCTGTCGTCGTATTACCCTTGATGTCTGGAATGTCATCAAAATGTCTTCCTTTCAATATTGCCTTTATCTTCGGGTAAAGAAAGAAGTCATTGGGAGCCAGATCAGGTGAGTAGAGAAGGTGTTCCAATAGTTATTTGTTTACTGGCTAACAACTCCCTCACGGACAGTGCCATGTGAGCTGGTGCATTGTCATGATCCGAGAGCCATGCATTGTTGGCGAAAAGATCAGGTTGTCTAACTTTTCATGCAGGCTTTGCAGCACTTCCAAATAATAAAGTTGATTAACTGTTTGTCCAGTTGATACAAATTCATAATAATCTCTCTGATATCAAAAAAGGTTAGCAACATCGTTGCAACAAGTTTGCGGACTTAATTGTCAGACCATCGTATATTATTTCTCCATTTATCTGTCTGGATACCTGGATAGTTTCCATCTTTTGGCTATTCTGAATAGTGCTGCTATGAACATGAGTGTGCAAAAATCTTTTCACTATTTCCTTTCACTTATTTTGGGTATAAACCCAGAAATGTATTGCTGGAGCATATGGTATAATTCTGTGTTTAATTTTATGAGGAATTCCCACATTGTTTTCCATAGTGGCTGGGATTCTTTTTTTATTAAATTATTTTATTTATTTATTTATTTATTTATTTATTATTGTTTGAGGTGAAATTCATGTGACATTAAATTAACCAATTAAAGTGTACACTTCAGTCATTTAATACATTTACAATGTTGTGCAACCATCACATCTATCTAGTTCCAGAACATTTTCATCACCCCAAAAGGAGACCCCATACTCATTAGCAGTCACTTCTCGTTCCCCCTCCCCCAGCCCTTGACAACAAATAATCCACTTTCTGTCTCTCAATTTGCCCATTCTGGGCGTTTCATATAAATGATATCACATTTTTGTCTCTAACTTCTTTTACTGAGCAGGATGTTTTCAAGGTTCATCCATGTTGCAGTGTGTGTCAGTGCTTCATTTTTTTCTATCGTGAAGGCCGGAGAACCGGAGTCCATAGCCCATGATCTGAGCAGTGCGTGTTCTTTCACCACAGGACTCCTGGCCCCAAGTCTCAGGCTTGGAGAGAAGCCCTCAGGTCCAGCTGCGTGCAGCTCCAAACGTGAGCCTCTCCTCCTCAGCCCCAGCTGTGGGCTCTGACCCTGACTAAAGGGCATGGGGCCTCTACAGACGTCTCTCCTCTTGAAAACAAATGTTTGAGCAAGGATTTAATTCAGCAAACACCCTACACTTTCATGCAGATGGCGGTGGGCTGGGGTGGGGACCAGGCGTTAATGTGTGACCTGCCCCTCAGGGACACAAAGCTGCTGTTTGCTTTCTTGGGTTTACCCTTCTCTCCAATAGATGCAATCTGTGGGCTCCCTGCAGCTCTTGCACACCTTGGGTGTTTTCACTTTGCCCATTAACAGCCAATCTGGTGCCTCTTTCCCTACATCAAACATGGGCCTCCACTAGTAACCTCGGGCTGGGGTCCCTCAGAGGCGGTGGTTGCCCTGGTAATGCCTCCTATCAAGGGCAGTGCTTTTATAACAACCACAACCATCCACTTCCTTGAGAACACACCCATTTTCATGAACTGGGAAACTGAAGCTCAAGTAATTAAGCTGCCCACGTTTAGCTGGTGAACAACAAGGTCACAATTCAAACTCTGTTCTGCTGGGCTCTAAGCCCAGAATCCTCACTATCTCATTAGGTATGGGGATGAAGAAGGGAGAAGTGAGGAGGAGCAGGGTATTGGAGTTGGCTTCATGTTACCAGATGGATTTTCTGAGGTCATTCGGGAGCTGTGGAGGGTGTGTGAGCTGGGGAGGGAGGCTGGGTATTAGATCCCTAGGGAGTGAGTGTGGGGCCAGGGTAGAGGCCAGAGCACTGGGAAGGAAAGATAGAGGGGCTGATTCAGTCTGAATAAACAGGATCTAAGGACTAGTGGGTGCTGGCAGTGGACAAGAGGTAGGCTTTTCCTGGTGTCTGGCTCCATTAAAACTGCCCCATTCCCTAACACCTGTGAGTCCACACCCCTCCATCACTGTTTATATCTCTGTCATGATTGTGTTGTTTTTCTTGATTTTATCATACATGGGAGCTGTGGGGGGCTACAGATTTTCATAACAAGACTTTCAGAACAATCTAGTTCTTTAACTTAACTTTTTGTGATAAAAAGGTAACAAGAAAAGCCAAATTTAATATATATATATATATATATATATATATATATCAAAAGATGAATAAGAATTATAATTACTGCCCAGGAAACATTTCTACGATTTACTCTTGAAGGAAAAAATTAAATTTCAGAGCAATGTGAATAATCATTTTTGAAAAAAGAAAAAATCTTTCCCTCTCTAGATCTTTTTTCTTTTTTCATGATGTGGGGGTTCTGCATTGCTAGGGCAACCATGGATTTGACCTACTCTTTGCATGACCCATTGCTAGGTGAGGATCTGGAGAAAGCGATGTGGATGATGCAGAGAGGGACAGTGACTGGCTGCAGGTTGCACAGCTTTTCCGCAGGATTCCATACTGGTGGATGGGGTGGTGTGAGGTGAGCTGCCTCCTGAGGAGCTGCTGGTTTAGGGGGACACCAGATCTCAGCCCCAGTTTGAGACCTGGATGCAAGGACAGGATGTAGGGTGGATCCTTCATCCTTGCACTGCTGTGCCCCCAGGTGCGCCTAGAGCCAGCTGAGCCTGAAGCTGACACAAGCTGTGGAGGAGACAGTACCAATTAATGGAAACTTACCTGCTTCCTGCCAAATCCTGTTTTCTGTACAATCTGGCTCCTTGACAACTCTTGCGGCAGTATCAAAACGAACAAGAATTTGTGGCCTCTGTCTTGGTTTCAGCTTTGGATGCCAAGATCAGCAGGAGAGACAGGACAAGCCTAGGGCCCTGTGGTGCGTGTGAGGGGGAGCTGTATGGCCGCCTCCCCCCTCCCCCACACACATAGGAGACCGAGTCAACGGGACTGGGGGATGGGGTGTAGAGAGTGAGTGGGATCAGGTGAGGATGCTGCCTAGGGTGCAGGGTAGGCCTGCAGAGTTGCCTAGAGGAGCAGTTCTGGGAGGGGGGAGGGGGAGCTGCTGAGCTGAAGTCACCTGGTTGAGTTCATGCAGACATTCTGAGCAGACCCTCCCCCATGCCATGTGGGAATCAGCTCAGCTGCAGGGTGAGGATATGCCTGGAAGGGGTCAGGAGCCTGGGCGCATGCAAAAATACTAAATAAAATATCAGCAAATTGAATTCAGCTGCGCTTTAAAGGACACCATACCAGGGGCATGCAGGGTTTTATCCCAAGGAGGCAGGGAAAGTTTAGCATCAGAAAACCTCCTTTCCTCAGTGAAGATATATTAAAAGGAGAAAAATACCAAGTGATCATCTCACCATGCTGGAAAAACATCCAATAACATTCAGCAAACACTTCCGATATTTTTTAAAAACTTCTTAGTAAATGGGGATGTTTACTGGCAAAAAACTCTCCAAGTAATCCACAAAAGAAAAGGTTTATTCAGGAAAAGAAAAAGAAGCAAGACCACCACACCACAGTGTGAGAAAGCACACCTCCTACATGGAGTTCCGCAGCCCACCTGCAGCAAAAGACCCCAGTTCCAAGATGGGTAATCCCTTTATTATGATCCCTCCCCCAGAAATTACCATAAGGATAATCAGGAAGTCAGGATTATAGAGTTAATAAGGGGCCCAGCTCCACCCATAGTCCTCCCAACTCTATGGTTAAGCATCTTAAGATGCCAGTTCACTTTATCATTCCCCCCTCTTGATCAAGATCTTTTTTCTAAAAGATCATTGATCAACAATCAGGTCTTTTAGTCCCAGGTTTTTTCCAGTGTCCATTCTTTTGTCCCCCGATGTCTGTTCAGCCTGTAGTCCCTCGGTGTCAGAAGGGCCTCTTCTAGGTGTCATCTCTCACATCATGGGGAAGAGTGCACAGATCGGGAAATGGCTGGCATCCAGTGTCAACCAGCAACCGAAGCAGAGCTTAAACAGATCAAAGTTAAAAGACAGAATTAGAACATAGCAGCCTAACTTGTGTGGCAGGTGATAAACCAGGAACTCAAGCTCCATTGGGGTCACCTGCTTTAAAATTTTGACAGCTTTAGTTTCAGGTCACCAGACTGTGTGCTTTTCCAGCCAGGGCTTGGTGCCTTCTTCAGGTGTGACACGTGTATCCAAGAATCTACTCCCTGTAGTTTATAGCAGCACAGGGATTTGTCAACAGTACCTGGTAAGGGCCCTTCCAGCGTGGCTGGAGGGAATCCTTTCTTAGGTGTCTTTTCCAATAAATGATATACAGGTTTTAATGTATACATTTTTTAGTTTTCCATTTCCCTGGAGTGCATGGTGAAACAATTGTTTGACTAAAGCATGATTATTGTCGATATAATTAACTAATCACTTATAGTACTGAAGTACATCGCCTTTTACCAACTGTGGATCAAGAGAGGCAGGGGTCAAATGCATAGGGCGTCCTGTAATTATCTCAAAAGGTGAGCGTTTATGAGTCCCAAAAGGAGTAGATCTGAGATTGAAAAGGACTAATGGCAATGCTTTTGGCCAAGGTATTTGAAGAGTTTCTGTAAATTTTGCCAATTGGGTCTTAATAACACCATTAGTGCATTCAACCAATCCTGAAGACTGAGAGTGGTAAGCATAGTGAAAATGTAGGATTGGCCAAACAGCACAGACTTGCTTTAGCACCTGACCAATAAAATGGGTTCCTCGATCGCTGTGGAGTTCAAGAGGAGTTCCCCAAATAAGAATAATCTTCTCTGGGCCGGCCGAGTGGCACATTGGTTAAGAGCTGGCTTGGGATTGGGATGCCAGAGGGCCCCGGTTTGGATCCCACATATGAGGGCCAGTGACACTGCCCTCTACCGCTAAGATGCTGAACAACAGCTCAACCTGGAGCTGGGCTGCTGTGAGTCTGGCATAGGCTGCAGACTCTGCTGCAGTGGGTTGCCATGGGCTACCGTGTGTAGCCAGCAGCCAGCATGAGCTGCCAGCAGCCGCTGTGAGCAGCCGTTCAGAATCTGCGACTGATCTGCTCGCCCGGGAAGAGCGCAATGATGGTGCCAACTTGGGCCAGTGAAGCAAC
>NW_017731414.1:1425316-1427598 GCF_001890085.2 Hipposideros armiger | reverse complement strand
ATCCTCCACAACTAGACTGAAGAACAAAACGACAGCAACTTGTCTGTTCCCCTTCCCCCAATTCCCCAATAAAAATCTTAAAAAAAAAAAAAAAGAATAATCCTCTCTAACAGCACGTTAGCCACTGCTGGTGCATTAGCCTGTCTGCAAGGGAAAGGTTCAGTCCAGTGAGAAAACATACATATCATGACTAAAGCATACTTGTATCCATGCGATGAAGGAAGCTGTATAAAGTCTAGTTACCAGACCTCAAATGGAGGTAAGGAAAACACATTATTTCCATAGCATTTCAAAATCATGGGCCACTCCAAAGGCATATCCACTGTCGGTATAAATGCTGACAGCTTTACCCTTTGCTAAAATGCAAGCTCGGGTGAGGGCATACAGTTCAGCCTGCTGTGCTGAAGTGGCCAGAGGTAAAGGTGCTGCCTCGATGATTTCAGGAGTTACAATAGCATAACCAGCACAGTACTCACCTTTTTTGTCTAAGTATGAACCATCGGTAAACCATGAGAAATCAGCTTTACCCAGAGGAGTCTTCTGTAAATTTGTCGCGAGGAGTTAGAAGGTGATCTGTTAATGTCAGGCAGTCATGAGGGACCTTCCTCAGGAAAAAGAAAATGCAGCACACTACTTCGCTAAGAAGCCTAATAAATGGGTAGGGGCAAAAGAACTAAGGAGAAAACAACGTTAATATTTATTTCTTGAAGGACCTAGACAAGGGAATAGGTTCAGATATGTAAACCTGTTTTTTTCCAAGATAATTAAGGGGAAGAACTGGAAAAAAAAGAAAAAAAAACACCTTGTTAATTCCTCAGAGCCCTGTTCCTGGGAATTAGGAAGGCCTGAAAGAGACTGGATAGTAGGTTGAGAGCATCTGGTGCGCTTCAACTTATGGCAATCTCTTTTCCAATGTCCTTGTTCCTTTACCAACCAACATATGGATCAGCTGGTACAAATCAGAAAACCCAGGTTGATATGTTTGAATAGTAATATCAGATTCTTAGCAAGCTTATTAGAATCCTCAGTTACTACAGGAAATTCCTTTACAATGGCTTATAACTCTGCTTTTGTCCAGGGGATGTAAGAAATGTGAGGTTTATTAGGCTCTCCAGAGGGTTTAATCTTAAGTGGAAAAGTATTGATAGGTTCTGAGGAAGAAGAGGGTGAAGGAGATTTGAAAGGAGATGTCGCTGGGGTTTGAGTTGAAGATGGGGAAGGTGACAAAAAAGAGCAAGATGGTGTTGAAGGTGAGAGGCAAAAAAGGGCATGATGGTGTCGAAGGTGAAAGAGGCGATGAAGCAGCAGTGGGAGAAGGGTAAGGCAGTGTTGTAGACAAAGAGCACGAGGTTTCAGACGCCATCCTGCCTCTTTTAGCATTTTTAACTTTTTTTAACTTTGAGACTTTATTTTGTAAAACTACAACTTTAGATTTGCAGTCCTATTTGGCAGCCACACTCTAAATGTGCATTCCATTCCTCTTTCTCAGTTACAGCACTGTTACCATCCAATTTAGTTTTAAGAAATTCAAGTTTGGAAATCTCAGAAGTTCCCAAAGTGGCCACTGATTTCTAGGATTACTCTTAGTCAGATCTGTCCATTTGGTTAAATACGTGCACGAAAATTCTCTGCGGGTTGTGAGCATGTGCTCAGATGGTGTCCCTGGAGGAGGGACAGTGTTAGAAGGCTTGGACATTCAAGATCCCATTTTAAACGCTGGGCCCCAAACAATTCACAGCTCGAATAACCTGCAGGTCTTCAGCTCACCTCACCCTAGAACAGTCTGATCACTGAGAACCAGGCCAAAGGCTAAAAGCCAGTTCAGGTGAATAACTCTTAGGGAGTATAAGTTACAAGTTGAGCTGGTGCTGGGCCAAAATCAGTTCACAACTCAAGCAAACCAGGAATCTTCGGTTTGCCCCACTCTCACTCTGGAACAGTCTAGTCTGATCACTGGGAATCAGACCGAAGGCTAGAGTCAGTTCCAGGCAAATAACCAACTCCCAGGGAGCTCGGTTATCGGCTGAGCTGCGTGGCACTCCGTTAACTTTTTCACTGAGACAGCACGATCTAACATCGGCTCGGCTAAACTGACCAATTTCAATAGAAATAACCTCTTATCCCTAAAGGGACGTTAGGCGAAGGCCAATTTTTTGTCTCAAAAAAGAAACAGAGCCTGCTTACTGAAGAAAGCAAGCCAACGTGCCACGAGTACAGACAAATAGGCCTTAAAGCATTCACACACACACACACACACACACACACACACACACACACACACA
>NW_017731414.1:1416762-1425236 GCF_001890085.2 Hipposideros armiger | reverse complement strand
CACACACACACACACACACACACACACACACACACACACACACACACACACACGAAACAAACGAATGAAACAAACAAAAAAAATTTTTTTAACTCCCGAATAAAGCCCGGAGAGCGCCAGACGCAAAAGCCCGTTGGTTCAGATCCAGGAGAGAAACTCACCCTGCAGCCCCTAAGCCGAGGAGCAAAGCATTGGAGAGACAAATCACTCAGTATAGGCGCCTTGGTTTGCTCATCAGGTAAAAGGCTGCCAGAGTTGCATTCCTCTCTGGATCCCAGAATGAGGTCCCCAAAATGTTGACTGGCGAAAAATAACTCTCCAAGTAATCCACAAAAGAAAAGGTTTATTCAGGAAAAGAAAAAGAAGCAAGACCACCACCACAGTGCAGAAAGCACACCTCCTACACGGAGTTCCGACCCGCAGCCCACCTGCAGCAAAAGACCCCAGTTACAAGGTGGGTAATCCCTTTATTATGATCCCTCCCCCAGAAATTACCATAAGGATAAACAGGAAGTCAGGATTATAGAGTTAACAAGGGGCCCAGCTCCACCCATAGTCCTCCCAACTCTATGGTTAAGCATCTTAAGATGTCAGTTCACTTTATCAGAGAATATGAAAAAATTAGATCAAAGACTGTGGTTAGAAAGGAACTGTGTTAAATGATGAAACAAGAGATAACATACATATTCCAGAATGGGGCAGGGATGCCCATATTCTTAGCTAATAGTCAATGCTTCGTATTAAAGTGCTGGCCAATGCAATGAAAAACAGAATTGAGACCAGAAAATCAAAAGAAAACAAACAAACAAACAAAACAAATAGAACTGATTTAGAGGTTGAAGGCATGATCAATACAGGTGGAACCGAGGGGATTATTAGGGCAGTAAAATTTTTCCGTATGATACTGTAATGTTGGAGACATGACTGTGCATTTGTCAAAACCCACAAAACGTACAACAGAATCCTAAAGTAAATGGTGGAAGGGCCGGCTGAGTGGCTCAGTTGGTTAAGAGCTCGCTCAAGAGTTTGAGCTCTGAGCAACAGCGGTTCGAGTCAGCCCGAGCTGAGCAGCCGTGAGCTGCCAACAGGTGGCGGGATGGCTCAGCTAAAAAAAAAATAAATAAAAATAAAATAAAAAATAAAAAAATAAAGTAAATGGTGGACTTCAGTTAATAATAATGTGTCAATAGTCACTCATCAATTGTAACAAATGTATCATACTAATGAAAGATGTTACTGGTAGGAGAAACTGGAGGGTGGGAGGAAAGGGGTCTATGGGAGCTCCCTGAACTTTCAGCTCAATCTTTCTGTAACCCTAAAACTGCTCTAAAAATGTACATTAATTAAAAAACTAATCAAAATAATTACAAAAAAAGTGCTTGCTACTGAGTCACTGCTCAATGAACATCAACACTTCTAATATGAATAAACCACCAGGTGCATAGTATATGCTCAATAAATCAACTATTTCAAAATATTTTTCTCTTCTGATTATAAAAATGAATCACTTTGAAAATTAAATAATACTATGGAAAAGGAAACCCTACATATATTATTTACTCTTTTGGTTAATAGAATAGTGGTGCTCACCTGGGGTGATTCTGCCCCCCTACCCTGACACTGGAGACACCTTTGGTTGTCATAACTGTGGGGAAGGGGAGAGTGCTACTGGCATCTAGTGGGTGGAGGCCAGGGATGCTGCTCAACACCCTACAATTCACAGGACAGCCCCACAATAGAGGATTAGTCAGCCCAAAATGTCAACAATGTCAAGGCTGAGAAATTCTGGCATTAACTCTTTTTATTTTACTTTTTAAAATCTAAGTGAGACCTGACTATAAATATCACTGGGCAACCTGCTTTTTCTCCCTGTTCCTTAACGTCCTGGGCAGACTCCACCCCCATGATCTTTTTATCACCAGCCTGGTTTTCTGTCCCCTGAAAATCACCATGTCCTATATTCCAGGCTTACAAGATGGACACATGGATTGTCTTTTTTTTTTAACCTCCAGCCCTTGGCTTTTCTGAACTTCAATGTGTTCCCTGTACATACCAGCCCATTTTCTTGGGCCAGGTTCAGGCATCATCACTAAAGGTTCAGAGTCCCAAAGACTGAGAGGTCTTACTATAAAGCTATGGGAGTCAAGACAGTGTGGTACTTGTATAGGAATAGGCCAGTGGCTCTCACCCAGGGGCAGTTTTGCCCCCAGAGGCCATTGGGCAATGTCTGGAGACGTTTTTGATTGTCATGACTGGTGGGAGGATGCTACTGGCATCTAGTGAGTTGGCATCTAGTGATCAAGGATGTCTGCTTTTTTCAATTTTATCAACATAGTATTGCAAGTTCCAGCCAAAGCAATTAGGCATGAAAAAGAAAGAAAAGGCATCCAAATTGGCTGGCCAGGGATTTCATGACACTACTCTAAGCAGTGTGCAATTTAAAATGTATGGGTTGTTTATTTCTGGAATTTTCCATGGAATGTTTCAGACTATGGTGGACTGTGAGTAACCGAAACATTGGAAAGTGAAACTGCAGATGAGGGAAGACTATTGTATTAGTTTCCTGTCACCGCCATAGCTTAAGAAAATAAAAATTTATTCTCTCACAGTTCTAGAGTCCAAAAACCTGAAATCAAGGTGTTGCCAGTATTATGCTCCCTCTGAAGGCTCTAGGTCAGGATCCTTCCTGCCTCTTCCAGCTTCTGGTGACCCCAGGCATTCCATGGCTTGTGGCCCCATCACTCCAATCTTCGCCTCCATGTCCACATGACTTTCTCCCTATGTGTTTATGTCTCTGGGTCTTTCCTCCTCTTCTTATGAGAACACAGTCATTGGATTCAGGGCCCCTCCTAATCCAGTATCACATTCTGAGGTTCTAAGTGGACATGCATTTTTGGGGAGGATTCTATTGAACCCAGTATAGGGGACCCAACTGCCAGGTGATCAGGGGGCCATGGGAGCCATGGAAGGTATATGGCCAGAGGTGAGTGCAGCCTGCTGTCAGGGTCACAGAGACCCCAGCGGCTGGTGTGCAGACATCGTGGAGGCTGGCAGGGTCCAGGCAAAAAGGAGAGCAAGGAGGGGCTGCTTCAGGAGGGAGTCGGGGGGGGGGAGCTGCATGTCAGGAGGGTAGTACAATGCACCCTGGTGTGTGAGTGGTCACCTCATTCTGATGCTTTCAATACTCAGGTTTATTCATTCACAGGCTTGAGGCAAGAGACAGAGATTTGCACTCAGATCTGACTGAGAGGTCTCAGGCCAGAATGATTTTTCAGAGAGCTCAAGACATTAAGCCTCAGAGTCCATTTATTTGATGTATCTGGATAAAGTCTCTAGCCAAGTGTCAGGAACATTCCAGGGACATGTACTCGCTGGGCTGATGGGATCCTGTACACCAGTGATGTATCAGCAATGGAGTCCCAGCATCATGCAGCACCCAGGCCTGTCCCTACCCCTTCCAGACTCACTGAGTGACCTCAGGAAACCTCACTGAGCCTCAGTTTTTCCTCTGTAAAGTGGGTTCATAGTCTTTAATAGATGTGATGGGGAAAGTGTCTAGGCACAGGGGGAAAGCTGAAACATTATTTCTCCTTCTTCCTCCCCTCTTGCTCCCAAGGTCAGGGGCCATATAACATCCAAAGGGAGGAAAACAGGTAGGGGGTGAAAAAGAAGAGCTGGTGCCAAACTCTGGATTCGTCTTTGGTTTGCTCTGTGACCTTAGCCAAGTTCTTGCCCCTCTCCAGGCCTTATTTCTCCACCTGTCAAATGGTGTGAAGGGGGCTTGGTTTGTAGACCTCCAAAATCCTTGCTAAGGTTAAGACACCTCCCAGGAAAGAGCTATGATCTTTCTCAGACCCTAATGTTGGACCTGGAAGCTTCCCATGTTGTCCAAAGAGGACTCTAACACCTTTCTATTGTAGAAAAATCTGGCCTCGTTTTGGGGCAGCGGGCAGCAGGTGGGGGTGTAGCATCTAAGACTAGGGGCTGGCTGGAAACAGGGTGCTGGATAAAATGACCTTCTGGAGGTGTGGCTTTGCTTTTTTTAATAGGGTGGACAGGCAGTCCTGAGCTCATTTGCATATGAAGCTATCCAGCCAATCAGAGCACAAGGCCATTGCCCCTTGGCTTGGGATTGGCCCATGGCCTGGGATTGGCCCACCCTGAGATTCCATCCCAGGCGGTCAGTCCAGGGCTAGCTCAGAGGTCAGTCTCCTGCAGGTCATGACCATTCTCATGTCCACTGCCAGCGGTCCAGGAGCCAGAGGTGGTTCCATTTACCTCCTTCTGCCCCAGGAAGAGCAGACGGTCGTCATCAATGGGCAGGAAGTCAGGAGGCCTCTTGGCTCTGGGAGATAGATCCTCAGCCCCCTGGGGGGGAGGAGAAAAGAAAGACTTCCTCAGAGACCCCATTTCTGTTCATCTCCTAGATGGGGGGACATTGAGGGCCTGGGAGTCTGGAATCTGGGCAGGGTTGCACAATATCCCCTTGTCCAGTGCATCAGCCAGTCCTGTCCCCTCTGCCTCCAAAACCTCCACCCACTTCTCTTCCCCATGCCCATGTCACCTACAGTCCAGGCCATCAATGCTTGCACACATGCCTGCCTCTCTCCTCGCTCTGGCTCTCTGCTTGTTCCACTCTTCAAGAAAAAAATATTTCCCCACAGCAGCTGGAGGGAGCTTTAAAACATTTTAGCCAAATCATTTCCCTTCCTAGCCCTCTCCTTTTCAAGACTGTTCCAGCCTTAGGTCCTTGGCACCTGCTGTACCCTCCATTGAGAAACCCCTTCCTCCAGATCTCCGTATGTCTGGCTCCTTCTCCTCATTCTGGGCTCTGGCAATGTCCCCTCTTCCAGAAGGCCACCACCACCACAGTATCCTGTTCTATTGTATTCCTAACACATTTTTCAGTTTAGCTTTTATCTGCTTCTGCTGGGCTCAGACCCCAGCCCAGAGCTGGATATACAGCAAGTGCTTAATAAATGAGGGAATAAAACAGGGAATCCAAAGTAGGGGCAGGTCTGAATCAGACCCCCCCAAGGACAGTGTTTTCCAAACTCAAGGCATTTATAGTAACCAGGGGCTTTAGCCAAAGTCAGTCAACCCTGTTGTTTCTTACTTAAGATTTTCTCTAAGCTGACTCACTTTTGAATTAAGTAATTTTATTTTCAGGAGAGTCTTTATATCACTGCCCTAAAGGCAAACCAGTTTCACCTGCCATAGATTAGAAGTAAGTGTAAAAACAGATGTAATGAAAATGAAAAGTATGTCTTTGTTACAGGGGATAATAAAAGGTGTTGGTGACACATCAGCTCCCTATTGAGTTTTCCACAGGAGATAACGAGTAGACAAAAAAGACTGTGACTCACCATGTTATTCTCCTGAGTTATGGCCATGCCCAGAGCACCCCAAGTTACTTCACCACCCCTCCTCCCATTCTGGGAGCCCAGCCCTGAGACTGACCTTCATCAAGCTGTCATCCAGGGTGGCCGCTTCTTCCTTGGGGGTCACCGAAGCTGTCTGCTGTTTGAGGTCCCACCACAGCAGACCAGGACTCAGGGCACTGCGCTTGGTGGGGCCTAAGGGGCAGAGAGAGTTGAGGTCATTTAGTGAGAGGTGGTGGGAACTGGAGACCAGGCCCTGAGGGGAAGGGAAAGTTTTGATAGGTTCTAACCCCAGATGCGATGGTGACCCACTGTAAGACCTTCACAAGTTTCTGCTTCTTTCTGGGCTTCAGATTTTTTTATCTATACTTCAGTGGATTGCTTACAGGGTCTAGCATGTGGTTCTGTTCATTGATACGTGCCCAGCATCTAGAATAGTGCTTGGCACAGAAGCGGACTCAATAAAGGCCTGGTGAATGTAAACTCTAGACTCAGGAAGCAGGAACAGGTACTGTTATCTTTATTGATTTATCTTGATCTCCTTCTGGGGTTCAGAATTCCCCCTGAAGGAGTTGGAGTGGCCAGGGTCCTGATTAGAAAATATTTCAGCACCAGGAACAGTGTCTTGTGGCCCCACCTCATATCCCCTAGCAAGGACTTAATAAGCTTTGGTGGGGAGAGTGCTTCAGTTTCTGCCTTTGCAAAATAGGACAAGCCCTGCAAGGTGCAGGGTTGTCCTGAAGGAGACGTAGCATAAAGGGTGCCGATGTGCCCATCACGCAGTGCCACTTGGCCAACAGGAGTGTCCTTTCTCCCCTCCCTGCCCAGTGGGTCCTAGAGACAGAGGATGTCCAGGGTGGCCTCTCACACCCTGCTTACCCGTCAGGCAACTGACAAGGGCTCCACATAGTATGGTGGTCAGTGTGCCCAGGGCACCATAATAAAGATACGAAATGGCGTAGAAGCTGTCAGCCAAGGTGGATCGACCAAGGTCCATTCTGGGGATGGGAGAGGTGAACATGAGTCTAAAAAGCATTCCCAATCCATTCACTTCCTTCCTTCTCCACTGCCACAGTCCAGTCTTCCGTTATTACTCACCCAGATGTGTGCTGTAGCCAGTATTCCTATCCTGCTATCTATCCCACTTTTACCCTCAAGCATTCTCCACACACAGCCAGAAGGAGTGTTACTTAAATGTAACTCAGATCACATCCTGCCACTGCTTATTACCATCGTGGCTCCCTATTGCCCTCAGATCAAACCAAATTAAACTCTTAGAAGAAAACGTAGGTGTGGGGCCGGCCGAGTGGCGCGATGGTTAAGAACTGGCTTGGGACGCCAGAGGGCCCCGGTTCAGATCCCACATATGAGGGCCAGTGACGCTGCCCTCTACAGCTAAGATGCTGAACAACAGCTCAACCTGGAGCTGGGCTGCCGTGAGTCGCCGGCGACGGCGTAGGCTGCAGCCCCTGTGGCAGTGGGTTGCCATGGGTGTAGGCTGCAGCCCCTGTGGCAGTGGGTTGCCATGGGCTACCATATGTAGCCAGCAGCCAGCGTGAGCGCCCAGCCACAGTGAGCGGCCATGCAGAAGCTGGCGATTGATCTGCCTCTACCGTGAAGAACGCAATGATGGTGCCAACTTGGGCCAGTGAAGCAACGTCCTCCACAACTAGACTGAAGAACAAAAGGACAGCAACTTGTCTGTTCCCCTTCCCCCAATTCCCCCCCAAAAAAAAGAAAAAAAAAGAAAACGTAGGTGCGAATCTTTATGACCTTGGATTTGGCAATAATTTCTTGAATATGACACCAAAAGCACAAGCAGCCAAAGAAAACAGATAAGTTGCACTGCATCAAAATTAAAAACTCTTGTGCATCAAAGGACACTATCAAGAGAATAAAAAGACAACTCACAGAATGGGAGAAAATATTTTCACATCATACACCTGAAAAGAATCTAGTATCCAGAATATATAAAGATATAAAGAATATATAAATTACAACTCCACAATAAAAAGACAAATAACCCGGTATTAAAATGGGCAAATAATTTGAATAGACATACAAATACATATGGCCAAAAAGCATGTGAAAATGTGCTCAGCATCGTTTGTTGTTAGAAAACCACAAATCAAAACCACAATGAGATCCACTAGGATGGCTACAATGAAAAAAAAAAAGGAAAATGATAAGTGTTGGGGCGGACGTGGGGAAATTGGAACTCTCTTACATTGCTCGTGGGAATGTAAAATGATGCAGCTGCTGTGGAAAATAATCTGGTGATTCTTCAAGAAGTTAAACAAAGAATCATATCATTCAGCAATTCTAGGTATAGACCAAGAAAAATGAAAACATATGTCCACACCAAAACTTGTTCACAGCAGCATTATTCACAATCACCAAAAGGTAGAAAACAACCCAAATGTCCATTGACTGATGAATGGACAAACAAAATGTGATCCACCCACACAAGGGAATATTAGTCAAAAAGAGTAATGAAGCACTGACACCCACTACAATGTTGATGGACCTTGAACATCATACGGAGTGAGAGTAGCCAGACACACAAGGTCACATATTATATGCTTCCATTTATATGAAATGTCCAAAACAGGAAAATCCATAGTGACAGAAAGTAGATTAGTGGTTGCCAGGGGCTGAGGGAGGAGAAGTAGGGGCGATTGCTAATGGGTATTGTGCTTTTTTTTCTTTTGTTTTTTGAGGTGATAAAAATGTTGTTGAGTTAGATAGTGATGATGGTTGCATAACCTTGCAAATATACTACAACTCACTTCCAAATGGCTAATTTTATGGTCTGTAAATTATATCTCAAAAAAAATCAGACCAAATTCCTCTGGCTGGACCTCATCTCCTATCCTTTCTCCTCTCATTAAATCCGCCTCCCCCCTCCAACCTCACCATAGTCCATTGTACTAAATGGAACCTGGCCTCAGGGCCTTGGCACTTTCTGATCCCTCCTCTGGGAATGCCTTTCCCTCACCTCATCCCAAGCCCAGCTCCTCCTTAGCTTTCGGGACTCAGTTTAGGGGTCCCTTCCTGAATACTCCCTCTCAGGCCACGCCTCCCCCCCTTCCC
>NW_017731414.1:1356782-1416677 GCF_001890085.2 Hipposideros armiger | reverse complement strand
TCACCTGGAAGCCCCGCTGGAGGTGTTGATGGCCAGGAGCGGGCCCAAGAGGCCAGAGGTGTTGGCTGAGGGCTCGGCACAGCCGGCGGCAGAGGACGGCAGGACCCCCATGGACTGCGCGCTGGGCGGGTACAGAGTGGCGCCCACCGCCACCCACAGCGAGAGCGCCGAGCCAGCCGCTATCCCGGAGAGGACGCCCTGGGGTGGGGCCAACGTCAGGGGACTGGGGCCTCCGGCCACGCCCCCCAGCTCGCCTGTCCCCACTTACCCACGTGTTGCAGGCGGGGAGGAACATTCCCAGAGTGAAGGCTCCGAGGAGGGGGCCGCTGAGGACACCCATGACGGTGAAGGAGCCCTGGGGGAGAGGATGATGGTGTGGCTGAGGGTAATACCAATCCACCTCTCCGGGCCTCAGTTTACCCGCTGGGAAAACAAGACCTGAGGAATCCCACTGCAGGCCTTGAGGCTCCTTTGTGCCTCAGTTTCTCTAAAGGAGTGGGGACTCCCTGTTTCTGCTTCTCTCCTGTGCTGCAGGCAAAGATGCTCATTCTTTCTGGATAGATGCGATCCCACCTCCACACCAGGGCGAGGCCCTTCCTACCCCCAGGCCACCGTCTCCCGACTTCCACCTCCCCTCGGTTCCGCCCAGGTGACTGCAGAAAGTATACGGCTGCTCGTGGCAAATGGAACCCAGTTTTGCCACCGAATGTATGACCCTTTCTAACTTCAGTGCAAGGCGGACGATACCCCCACCTCTTGGGAAGATCGGGGCGTGGTCGCGGAGGGGGCTCACCTGGAGGACGCCGCCCCCCAGCAGCGAGGACAGAGCCGCCACGGTAAGACAGGCCGAGCCATAGATGAGCGCTGTAGAGATGGGGATGGCACTGTCAGCGGGGAGATGCCTCCCTGGCCCCCCACCAAGGTTCCCCCAACTCACAGAGCCCCTTGGAGATGATTATGAGTCTCCGGGGCGACAGGCTGGGCAGCCGTGGTTTGATGAGGTCCTCCACAGTTACGGCAGCCATGGCGTTGATGCTGGTGGATGCGGTGCTGGGGGGCATGAGATGGGGAGGGCGGGGGGTGTGGTCAAGCCACATCCAGAAGCTGACCATACCCCCTCTGGGGCCCACCTGCTGGGGGAAGTCCCCAGCTGTCCATACTATCTAACCTGCCAAGACCCCACCCAGACCAAGGGCAAAGGCATGGATGATAGACTCCCCCAAGAGTGGAAGAGATGTCCACCCCTCACCCCCATGCCACAGACCTGAGACACCCCCACAGCAGCAGGGAACCCACAACCAAGGAAACAAATGACACAAGTTCTCATTACAGAGCAATAATGGGGTGCAGAGAATTGTCACATAGGACCCTGGTCACTGCAGGAGCAGGGCTGTGGCCAGAAGTCATAGAAGACTTGAAATTACCAGAATGTGAGGACCCTGAGTGCAGAAGTGGGGGACTGCTTGGTCATAGCTGTTCCCCAGGATTTAGAACAGCAGTATCTGCCACACAGTAGGTACTCAATAAACATTAGTTTGATAGAAGGAAAGGAGAAAGGGAAGTCAGGTGTGGCTCTGCCAGGTGCTAAAAAGGGTAAGACTCCACAGTTGGGGTCTTTGTGCCCAGGGTATGAGCCCTGCTAGAGCCCACCAGAACAGCCCCCTGGGGACTGAGCAGGAACTGTAAATGGTGGACACGTTCAGAGCATTCTCTCTCTCAGGGGGATGACCGGTAGGGACAAGGAGGCCCCAAGGGACTAGGACATGGCTGGGTGAGCAAGCAGTGCCACTCACCTGAGGGTGCCACTGTAGGCACAGGCCAGAAAGAGCCCAGGGACTCCAGGCAGGTCCTCGAAGATGTCCAGCACAAGCAGGGGCATGTACTGGGGGAAGTCAGGGGTCAGCCTCCAGGACAGCAGCACCCTGAGGCTGGGGCTTTTGTCTGTCCTCACTCTGTACATTCCCAGCACCCATTGCAGACCAGGCTCACAATGAGTACTTAGTGTGTGTTTGTTGATGGACTGCACGCACCTGTGATTGTCTGCCCCACTATATACAGAGCCCTGGGATCCCAATGAGGCAGTGTCCTGAGTCATCCCCACATTACTGATGAGGACAGTGAGGCCAAGAGGTGCAGCCCAGTCAGGCAGTCAGGATCTGACCCCAGGAGAGGATAGCAGATTCGATAGCCTTGCAGCCTTTGTGAACTCTGAATCCTGTGGCGAGAGGGCTGGAGCTCCAGCCACGGGGTGTGACCTAGGTATAGGTCCTGGCCCTGGCGCTGCCCCTGACTTGCCTGCGCACCTCAAGCAATGCCTCTTGCCCCCACCAGCCTTGGTTTTCTCATTTGTAAAGTGGGCATCATGACAGCCTTGGCCTCATCACTTGTCGAAGGATTTGATGGGAAACTAATTGCTCATAAAGGGAACAGCATGAGGCATAAAGTAGGCGCTTGGAATATGGGAGCTGGTCATTATTAATATCAACACCATCACTTCATGCTGGACCATGGTCCCATCCTCTCCTTGATACCCCTCAGAGAGTATCTGACTCTAAATCTGAATGTGCCCCTCCCTAGCTCACACTCCCCATGGCTCCTTATTGCCTCCCATCCTCATCTTCCCTTCTCCTCCCAGGTCCTTTTCTGATCCAAGGTCTCTCCTTCCTCTTGACCTTTACACAAGCTGTTCCCTCTGTTAGGAAAGCTCTTCCACCCTCGCCCCAGAGACATATCCATACAACAGTTCAGAGTGGGGGTGGGGGTGGGAGTGGCACAGGAGCCTGGACAAGACTCACCTGGTCTGGGGCAGAGATACGCCCTTTGAGGAGGGGGTCACAGTCCATATAGACTGTGAACATGACGATACCACAGCCAGCAGCGCTGGACACAATCAGGAATAGGCCCAGCTGGTTGATGAGCAGGGCCCTGCAGGGAGGTACAGCCTCAGGCTGGGGAGAGGGGGCAGCACATCCCAGAGGTCCCCACTCTGCTCCCCAAACACTTACAACTTGGCCTGCTTCTCCGTGCGGCAGGCCACATAACGCTGCACCTGTGCTTGGTTCACGCCATACATTGAGAGCCACACCAACGTGCCACCCACCACAAAAGTCCAGAATGTGTAGCGACTCCGTGGGTCCAGATCAAAGCTGGATGAGGGCAAGAAAAGAAAGCCACGTGGGGATGCCACAATGAATTTACTCTCCCAAAGGCCCCAGATGGCCATTCTGGAAATTATAGGCCTTAAAGGACATTTAGGATGGGTTTTGAAGTGTGAGTAGGAGTTGGCCAGATTGAAAATTCATTTGTTTGTTTACTGAGTCATCCATGTATGCATTCTAAAACCATTCTTTCTTTATCCAGCTGGGACCTCAGAGAGCCTTCAGTTCCCATTCTGGGCTGAAAGGTAGGGTGGGGCAGAAGTCTAGGCCAGGTGAAAGAATGGAGGCTAGGGGAGTATAGAGAAGGGGAGCTAGGGTCCTGTCTGTGGGGAGTCTGGGGAGGGGAGCAGGGAGAGCTTCCTTGAGCAGGAGGCATTGGCTAGCTTCTCCAAGGGCAGAGGGATGCCAATTCCATCATCTTGCAGTATCTGAAGTTTCCCCCGCTACATTTTCACTCACTCCATCAGGTTGATCCGGGAGTGGTTCTGAGCAAGCTCAAGCACCTGCCTGGGCCCACCTACAATCATGGTCCCACGGGCCAGGACAACCCAGAAGCCAGCCAACATCACCACGACCTGGAACACATCGGTCCAGATCACAGCCTTCATGCCACCCTGCAGGATGTGACAGAGAGGGACAGGGGGGTCAGATGGGGACCTGTCTGTGGCCTGCAGGGGTCAGATGGAGGACCTGGCTGGAGCCAACTAGGCCTGGCCTCTAGCAGTGCCTAGAATCAACGCTCCTCTTTGCCTCAGTTTCCTCATCTGTAAAATGGGTTAATAACTGTGCCTCCCCTTACAGTGATGTTGTGAGAATTAAGTTAGTTAATATGAGAAAAATATTTTGGAATGGCACCTGTCATATACAAGGTGTAATCAATAAATACGGTGACTGTTTAAATAAAAAAAATAATTATAGTAAAAGACACATTGCCATGAATCCCCCTCAAAATACTCCCTCTCTTTAAACACATTTATCCCATCATTCTTGCACTTTCTGAAGCAGTTCTACAAGTCCTCTTTCTTGAGTGTCTAGTTGTGCTGTTGTGGCTGCCTTGATGTCCTGAATCAGTTTAAAACATTTACCTTTCATGGTCATTTTGACTTTGGGGAAGAGCCAGAAGTCACACAGTGCCAAATCCGTTGACTAAGGTGGATGACGACACGCCGTAATGTTTTTATTTCACAAAAATTGCTGTACTAGAAGCAATGTGTGACATGGAACCTTTCTGTTGTGATCAAAACCTACAGTGAATGCTGCTGCCGAGTGCCATCCAATGGAAAGGCAGGGATCTTCAATACCGAAGCGGCACATCAAATCTTAGTAACAGTGTGTGACAAGTTTCAACTTGCTCTGTGCAGTCAGTCAGGTGGGAGTTATGGTTGAGAGGTGTGTTTTAAAATGTGCCATAAGTCATCCTCCATCATGACAACGCTCCATGTCACACATCGCTTCTGGTATATGGCAATTTCTGTCAAATAAAAACATCACGGCTGTGTCCTCATCCACCTTATTCACCAGATCTGGCACCGTGCGACTTCTGGCTCTTCCCCAAAGTCAAAATGATTCAGGACGGGCTGGCAGAGTGGCACGTTGGTTAAGAGCTGGCTTGGGACACCAGCTCTGAGCAGCAGGACCCTGGTTCGGATCCCACATGAGGGCCAGTGATGCTCGCCCTCTACAGCTAAGATAGTGAACAACAGCTCGACCTGGAGCTGGGCTGCTGTGAGTCACCAGTGATGGGGTGGGCTGTAGCCCCTGCTGTAGTGGGCTGCCGTGAGCCACCATGAGTGGCTGGCAGCCAGCGTGAGCAGCTGACAGCCAGTGTGACCTGCCGTGAGTGGCCGTCCAATGCCCAGCGAATGACTGCCTAGCCAGGAAGAGCGCAAAGATAATACCAACATGGGCCAGTGAAGCAACGTCCTCCACAACTAGACTGAAGAACAAAAGGACAGCAACTTGTCTGTTCCCCTTCCCCCAATTCCCCAATAAAAAAAAAATCTTAAAAAAAAAAAGATTCAGGACATCGAGGCAGCCACAGTAGTGCAACTAAAGACATTCACGACAGAGGACTTCCAGAACTGCTTCAGAAAGTGGCCAGAACAATGTTCAAAGCAAAGGGGAATATTTTGAGGGGGGTTAATGGCAATGTGTCTTTTACTGTAATAAATATTTTTTATTTAAACATTCACCATATTGTTTTACCAAATCTCGTATAAGTATTCAGTTAGTGAGTGATGCCTGCTACTATTATTACTACTACTACTATTATTATTAGCTGCTGTTTTTTACCCTTCCAGCCTTTGCCTTCCCATGGAAGCCCCTGGATTTTCTTTTGGAGAAGCCCCCACCCCCGCCCCCACAGGCCGTTCAGGTAAGGCCAATCGCCAATCCCCACTCCCAGCTGTAGGAATAGCCAATCAGAATATTCCAGCCTCCCAAACTTCTGCCCATTCTGCACACAAGACCAGGGCCAGCCAAAGAGCCCTCCTGGACTTTAGTCAGCCCATCCTGAAATAGGAACTCACTTTCTGCTCAATGTGATGGATGCCTGGAGCTGATGGGTCCTCTAAAGAGGAGAGGAACCCAGAGGACACTGTTGTAGCCCCTAGATTCTGCCAGGCCTGAAGCTAGCTTATCCCTGGACCTCTCAACTCTCCTTTCATTATAAAGATGAGGAAACAGGCCCAGCTGAGACTGGGCTTCTTGGGGAGGAAGGGAAAGTAGAGAGTGGACAGCCAGCCCAGGATCTCCCCTACCCAGCAGGCATGGAGCCCCCACTTGGGGTAAGGGGGTCACTCACCACAGTGGTGTAAAAGGTGCAGATGGCTCCAGTGGATAGGAGCGACGCCCAGATGTCCAGCCCGGTCACTGTGCAAAGAGACTCCCCATTAGGTCCAGGGTGTGGTGCAAACTTGGTCTCCAGTGTCCTCTCTCCTGGAGGAGTCTTCCCTTCCATGTCTCTCCTAGAGCCGCCCCTGCCCCTTCCTCCAGCCTGTAAGGCTTTGCCCCCTCCCAGCCACCCTGCCCTGATCTCCCAGAGCCAAACCCTGGTTCAGGATGAGCGCAGGGGCGTATATCACGATGCCAGTGTACAGCACCTGCAGGTGGGGGGTCAGGTGAGGCAGATGTTGGCAGAGGTAGGGTAGTGGTGATGGTGTCTGGGCGAGGAGGGGATCCGAGATGGTGGACGGAGGGTGGTTGGGGTAGGGACAAGGGCAGATGGGCGTAGCCATGCGGGTTGTGGGCGGGGCCCCGGCAGCGCAATGCAGGATGGGGGCGGGACCCACGGGGCAGGGTCGGGAAGAATTGGGGAGGACTGTGGGCAGGGCCTATGAAGGCAGGACCCTGTAGGAGAAGGCAGGGCCAAGGCTACTCACTGTGGCCACCAAGTACTGCAGGGTCCCGCAGAGCCGCACAGTCCGGCTGAAACGCAGCTCCAGGTACTGCAAGGAGGAGCCGAGGGCTGGTGGTCAACCTGGACAGGTCCTACCCAGGGGCTCAGGGCCTCTGGGTTCGTTCACATGCCATCTTGGTTTCTGCCCTCCCTCTGGAGGCCAACTTTCCTCTCCACACTCTCTCCTGCGGAGGCCCCCACCCCTCGCCAAACGCACACACTCCCACCTGTCCGCGTACACCTGGGCACATACGTCATCCGATGGCCCAGGAGGACTGAGCCATCAAGTGTGCACACGTCCTCCTTCATTCTTGCTTGATTGGCCTGTGTCCAACTGTTATTAGCCTCCTACTGTATATGGGTCACAATTTAAATCACTTTACCCAGGGCCCTGGAAGGAGGTCCTGTTATTAGCCAGGTTGGACATTTGGGAAACGAGCAGAGGCCTGTCCCTTGCCGAAAGTAGGAGGAAGCTGGGACGTCGGGTTTGGAACCCCGACCCCCCTGTCTGGCGAGCACTCGGGTATCCGCACACCTAGGCATGTGAAGTGTATGCCTAGCCACACGTGAGTGCACAGCGGGCCGAGTCTGACCCCACCCCCCTCAGGCTTCCACTGAAGACAACGAGGACGCTAGCTCCTCTTCCTCCTTCCTGTCCTTCGCCCCACTGCCTGGGGCTTCTTCCTAGAACCCTCTCCACTTGTCTGCCTGGGGGAGGGGAAACAGCCCATCTGTGTCCCCCCTGCACAGCAGTTCAAAGCCCCAGGGGTACCCCCGCCGCGTCCCTGCGTTCCCAGCCAGGCAGGTTCAGCCTTTGGCCTCTGCCGGGTACCTGGTAGGTGCTGGTGAGGCCCAGGCGGTAGAAAACTGGCAGGTAGAAGGCGGCGGTCAGCAGGGAGTTGAGCAACTGGCCCAGGCACATCCAAAGGAACTTGAGGCCATAGCGATAGGCCTCGGAGGGCACGCCCAGCACCTGCACAGCGGACATGAAGCTGGCGGCCAGCGATAGGCCAACCGGCAGGGCAGCCAGGCGCCGGCCCCCCGTGAAGAAGTCCTCCGCACTACGCTGCCCACCCCCCGCCAGCCCCACCCACAGCCCAATGCCTGTGGACACGAGGAGCATGAGCGCGAAGACCCCATAGTCCCAGGCTCCGAACGTGGCCCGTGTCTCCGCCCCGACGACGGCCATGAAGAGCAGGTGCAGGCGCCAAGGGCGACCCTGGCCACCCCGCGCGCCGGGGCAAGGGAGGCTGGCGGCGGCTGAGGAGGCAGGACTGCGCAGAGGTGGAAGGATGCTTGGCCTCCTCAGTGAGGCGCACGCCTGTCCCTTTGGGTCCCCAGCAGCCCTCGCTGTTGCCGTCTGCCTTTTTGTCCCTCCTCTCCGTGTACGCGGCTGCCTCCGCCGTCTGTCCACCTCGCCTCCCCCTTGGTCCGGCTTCCCCGTGCAGCCGTGTGTCCGCCCCCCAGCCCCTGTCCGTCTCCCTGGAAGCCGCGCTTGGCGCTGACAGCTGGAGGTCTCGGTGGGGCTTAAAGCAGTGGCCCGCAGCGGCGGGCTGCGGATTTATTGGGCTCTGGGGTCAGCGAAACTCCGCCCTCATACTTGGGGGCGGGCAGGACTCACACCCTTTCCTCCCGGAATGGGGTTACTGGATGGCTGTCGGGTATGGGATCTGGGAGTCTTCCACACACCTCCCTTGCTTCATGTGGCTCTCTTCCCTGACCACCAGCTGTTAATGTCTCCCGTTGACAAGTAGGGAAACTGAGGCACAGAGGTTGCATGTCATTCACCCCAGGGCACACAGCCGGGAGCAGTGGCTTCGGCATTCAAATCCCTGCTGTGCTGTAGTACCTTTGAGCTATGGAACGCTCACTCTCCTAGAGGAATGGAATTCACTCTCAAGGCTGAGGAGTCCCATAAGGAAAACTCGTGCGGCTTAAACCCCTTCCCCAACTGGCACCTGGAACCTCTTTCTCTAGAGCCTACTTGGAATGTATCACCAAACCTCACCCTTTGGTTAAGCCAAGTGGGAGATCTTGGGGTTCAGGTCCTGAGTACATATGTATTGGAGGAAGTCTTTGCTTTTCTCTGGGCCTCAGTTTCCCCATCTGTAAATGGGGATAAAAGAGCCCCTGCCTCAGAGGAATAAATTGAACCTGCATAATACAAACCTGGCACAGAGCGCCTTTTCATTCGTTTCTTCATTCACTTGGTTCCTTGTCAAACATGCACTGAGCATCTGCCCTGTACTAGGCATAACGTACAATGGAGGTCATGGGTGGGGGTTGTCAGTGGTCATGAACCCGGATAGATGGAGACCCATAACTATCTGGGGAGGTGGTGTCTGGAATGGCCCTATCACACAAATGAAGAGACAGAGAAAGCTGGAGGGGAAGTCCCTTGCTGTGGGGTCATGTCATTAAGGGACCCAGACTCTGTCAACTTGGGGCCCTTCGCTGGGGAGACATGGAGGATTTGGGGCCTCTGGAGGCTCTGAGCTTTGGTTGGCGTCCTGGCTCATCCTCCAAAGGCTAGGTTCCCTCTTCTGTAAGCGGGCGGGATCTAAGAATCCGCGCGGGTTTGGAATGCTAGGGCGCTGCAGCCCTCCCTGGCCTCTGCCGCCCTCTGGTGGTTCCCTGTGGCCTACATGCGCCACCCCAGCTTGGTCCGGCGTTCCCCAGGCCTACCCACGTGTCCTGCGGGACTGTCTTCTCTCTATATATACGATGCGCAAGGCAGGCCTGCCCCTCCCCTGGGGCTGTGACTCTACAACTGTCACACCGGTATCTCTTGCCTGCTGGCTTGCACCCTCAGCCCACACTTAGGGTGGGGAGGACACCAAGCTCTTCCACCTCCACCATTTTTCCAGGCTTGGCTGCGCGGCACCCTCTTGGAAAGTCTGGCTGGGAAAGGGGAAATCCCGACGGGCGATCCCTACCCGCAAAGGCAAGCAAAGGAACACAAATATATGTAAATTGATGCTAACACCCTCAACCTGCCTTGTATCCCCGGGGTGGTTCTGGGAGGGAGGTACCGTCCTGTGCCAGCACACACACACACCCTCTCCCCCCCCCTCCCCATACCCTATTGTGGAGGGGGGCTCCAGGCTGCAGACTGACACCCGGGCTGAGACCTTTTCACTGAGTGCCTACTGTGTGCAGGGCCCTGCGCCTGGAGCTGGAGACACAGTAGGACCCAGGTGGACCCACCTGGTGAACAGACTCATGGCAGATGAATATTCAACTCAGAACCGGAAGGATGACAATAGTGATGGCCTAGGGGGAGGTGGGGCCTCTGGGTGGGGAACTCTCTGGGGGAATGAGTGGAGGCCTGCAGCCAGAGAATGAACCAGACCTGGAGAAAGCTAGGGGAAGGGC
This sequence comes from Hipposideros armiger, assembly GCF_001890085.2. Classification (NCBI taxonomy): domain Eukaryota; kingdom Metazoa; phylum Chordata; class Mammalia; order Chiroptera; family Hipposideridae; genus Hipposideros; species Hipposideros armiger. The sequence goes on along the minus strand of NW_017731414.1, from coordinate 1,406,747 downwards.
CCTGAGGTGGGAAGGAGCTGGACAGGGAGGGCTACAGGGGACCTTGAGCCTTGTCAAGGGGTGTGGATTTTATTCAGAGGGTGGTGGGGGTGGGGAGGGGGGAGCCACTGAACAGTTTGGAACAAATGAGGGACCTAATGAGTAGAGCCTAGTGGGGTGGACCTAATAATGGAACTAATGGGTAGATTCAGAACATTCTGGAATTTCAGGACATGAGAGGATGCCCAGAGTTGGGAGCTGGTGGGGTGGGTGGGGACCATCTCCTGCGACTGGTGGGAAGAAGCATGGGCAGGGGCACAGAGCAGGGTGGGGAGAAGCAGTCACACCTTAATGGGAGGAAGGCAGGCAGGAGCCCAGGATATAAGTTGGAAAGATCCTCACCCAGTCCACTGGGAGAAGGGCAGGGCAATCCTGAAGGTGCAGCAGTCTGAGCAGAATGGGCAGTAGTGTTGGGCCATATGGGTACCTGCTGCCCCCACCTCTGCCTGCTGCCTAGGCACCCCCAGTGCTCCCATGGCTCCCTGGAGACGTGGCATGGGTCAGAGGTGAGAGGGGTGAGTAGCTGTGAGCTACTTTGGCTCCAGCATGACCTGCTGGGTGTCCATCCTTGAATTTGTACACTGTACTCAGTAAAGGTAAACCTTTATTGCCACTGGTCCTGTCACTGTGAGACTCCATGATCCTCAGTCTCTCTGGGTTTCAGGATCTGGGTTGGGTCTCCTGGGGTCCCCATTTTGTCTTGCCTTGGCACCTGCCCTTGCTGGATGGTCCTGATTCAGGAGCCAAGTGCAGAGTAGGTCAGGGAGAGGCAGTTCCTTTCCCCCAGGCTCCAAGTCCTGCCCAGGCATGACACTCGACACCTGGACATGTCCAGGAACCTCAGTACCTGAGGCAGTGGGAGGGGTCCACTGGGTTCCTGCTGTCATCCCTGGGCTGGCTTAGTGAGCGAGCCCCAACCAACCAGAGTGGTGTCAGCAATCCAAGTGCCATCCCACTTCAAAGGCCCCATATGGAAGAGTCCATCTCCTCCTAATTCCAGCCTTTGCTGTGGGTGGTCCTGGCACTTCAACTCCCTCTGGAGACTGAGGGCTCAGTTCAGTGGTCCTCACCTCCAGCTGCTTTAAGGGTTTGTGGGGAATTGCCAGGTGATGGTTACATGGAAGAGGGGTCTGTGGGCAAACTCATGAGAGGGTGAGCAGATTGGGCAGGGTGGGTGGATGAACAGGTGGAGGTTAGAGTTGGGCTCATTCTCAAGTTCCCTTAATGGGATTGACCCCGCCCTTCAGCTGGTGGGTACAGTTACCTTCCCAACTAGTTCCCAGGCTACAATGTGGATGAGCCGTTGGTGGAGCTCCAAGGTAGGGATAGCGGTGCCCAGTGAGCCTTTGTAGAGCCCTGGACTTCCACATTCCTTGTGGTGCATCATAGCCTCTCTCAATCTCTAGTTCATCTGCAGTGGCGTTCTCCCCTCCACCCCCAGAATTAAATCACCACCTCCACTTTACACAGAAAGAAACTAAGGCTCAGTGTCAGCCCAGGCACAGCCCTCAAGGCCCACCTCCAGGACACCAGGACCTTATAGCTCCGGGTACAGCCTGAGGACTGGTGTTTCCTTTTCCCTTGTGTTCTAATCAGGTAACAGGGTCAGGAACTGAAGCTCCTTCCACTTTGTTGCTTGTGTGTGGCTTCATGAACAAAGGTGGCTGCTGGAGAACTGGCCATTGTGGCTATATTCCAGCTGGGTGGCTATTTTCTGAAAATGGCTCATATCACATGACCACTCTGGGAAACGTTTTCTGAGTGGAATGTCGATTTCGAGATCCTATTATTAAGGAAGGAATATTTGGGGCAACTGTTAAGTTTCCACCATAAACTGCCAGATTAATGAAATACACCAGAAAAACATTTTTAAAAATCTTAGCCTGATCTCTCAAAATATACCTTAAAAACATTAAAAAGTGCCCTGGAAAAAAATATTTGCTACATACACGGGAAGATTTTTTTTCAGGCTTGTCTCTCAACTTAAAAAAAAAAATTTAGGGCTGACTGAGTGGCTCAGTTGGTTAAGAGCACAAGCTCTGAACAGGGTTGCCGTTTTGATTCCCTCATGGGTCAGTGACCTGCGCCCAAACTGAGCCTCAGCTGGTGAGAGCACCTGCTCCTAACAGGGTTGCCGGCTCAACTACTGCATGGGATGGTGGGCTATGCCAACTCACAACTAAGACTGAACATGGCACCTTGAGCTGAGTGGCTGCAAGGTGCCAACAGGCAGCAGGATGGTGACTGGACTCAGAGCTGAGCTAGCTGCGCCCTCCACAACTAAGATTGAAGGACAACTTGGCTGTTCCCCTTCCCCAATTCCTTAATAAAATCTTTAAACAAATTTTTTTTCAACTGACGGCCAGTTAGCTCAGGTGGTTGAGTGCAGTGCTCATAACACCAAAGTTGTGGGTTCGATCCCCGCATGGGCCATGGAGCTGTACCCGCCACTAGATTGAAGACTAAACTTGGAGCTGATGGGTCCTGGAGAAATACACTGTCCTCCAATAAAATCCTTGGGGGGGGGGGAACCTCTTTAAACAAAAAAACCAGCAGCCCAATAGAAAAATGAGCCAAGTTCATACAAATTATTTTAATTCAGGGAAAAGTACCTCCTTCATAGAAAAGCAAATCCTAAGATGTGATTTTTTTCAACCATCAAAGTTAGCTAACCCATGGGTGCTGGCAAGTCTGTCGGAAACCAGGATTCCTTCTTGATCCTGTTCAGAAATATGTTGAATGTATTTATTCAGCGATTTTTGGCAGTGTCTACATCAAACCTGGCTCAACAATGCCAGACCAGGGGTTTAGCATTGCTATCCCATGTGGTGCAGTGACAGGCAGCAGGATCTTCATTGGCCATCCTGTCCTTTTCTGGGTCCCACAAAGACCTATTGAAGCCCTCCTGGGGACAGAGATGTGGTTCCTGCTCTCAGACTGTCTGGTGGGGAACAGAAAACCAATCAAGTCACATGAATAGATGTGTGGTTCACAATTACTGAAGCCAACCCAGAGATCTCTCTGGAGAGCAGTCCAGGCAGAGGGTTCGGTAAGTGCAAAGGCCTGGCGGTGGGTAGGAGTCAATTGTGTTGGGACAGCAGGCAGAGCAGCTGGTGAGGACCCCGGAAGCCTGGGACCCTGTTCTCAGGCCTGTCTCTCCTATGAGAGAATGGCTGGCTGTACACAAGTTGTGCCCTGGATATCTGGGCCTCTCCAAGCACAGGTGGACTTGGAAGTGACCTGGTTTTCTAGAAACCACCAGCGACTCTGCAAACTACCAACCCCCTCCCGCTATGGGGTAGAAGTTGTGTCCCCTGCCCAGGATTCCCCAGGCCTGGATGCCCCCCAACTCCTCACTCCTTTTGTGCTTGGGCTTCTTCCTGATCCATGGTGGGTCCTGCCAGCCTGCGTTCCCAGCATTTTTCAACTGGGTAACCTAATTAATGCCCTGACCTTGTGACAAGGACACCAAAGCTCACAGTGCCCAAGGTGACACACTAAGACAGGCACCCCTAAGGCCTGAGTTCTCAGCTATACCTCAGCCTCCTTGTTGAAGGCTTGGCCAGGATGGGCACCCCAGGGTGGGATTAGCTTCATGCTTGGAATTCCACTCAAGTGGTTTCCTGGAAACAGATGTCCTCGCTGAGACTGGAACCTCCCCACAAGGGGCCCCAACTAGGGAAGGGGAAGCTGAACTCCAGCACAGAGGCTCATGGCCCTCTTGGGTGCCCCCTTGTGTCTGCTCTGAGGACCTTGGAACCAAAGGCCAAGTTCTGGGTCAGGAGGGGAGGCCCAGGTGGAATGAACAAACCCCACCATCCTGATTCCCCCTGGGTCCAACTGAGGCCTGTGTTTAATGAGGCAGGTGGAACAGATTTGGGGGCCAAACCTATGGCCCACAGTGCACCTCAAAGCTCACAGCAGGGCTACCTAGTTAAGAGCTGAAAACTGGACCTTCTGGCTCCAGGACCTCACCCACGATAGCTCCTCACTGGACAAAGCCCCAGGGAACTTAGCAGGCAGGAGAGCGTGGGGGTGGGATGCTCACCATTTCTGCCCCACACCCCCACCCCTTCTAGGCCCACTTGAGGAGAGGAGGACTCCTCCTGAAGCAGAGAACTCAGATTGGCTGCACCCTTTTGAGTTCTACAGGGTGTGCAAAGAAAACAAGTGTGTCTGAGCACCCTGGTTTTCCCAAGGAGTTTATTCGGGCAGACCAGGGAACAGGGAGGTCCTGCATCTAAAAGAAGGTGTTGGGCCTCTTGGTGGTGAAGCGTGGCTTGTGCTGGCGACGAAGGACCCGGTGGGGCAGCGGGAACTTGATCTTGGAGTCCTGTGACAAAGAGAGGTGGGTGGAAGCCTCTTAACCTTGTCCTCTGGGGGGCCACTGAGGTGTGGCCACCCCCCACTGGGCTCCTGCGTCAGAACAAAGGCTAGGGGGAGCCCCCCTCATCCCAGGAGGGGCCCCAGAGCACTTACATGGAACTGCTTTACCGCCGGTCGGCGGCACTTGCTGGCCGCAATTTCCTCCACCTTCATGATCTGGATTGAGTGGGCGCGGGCACGGTGCCGGGCCCCCATGTCTCGGTCTGCAGGGAATAGGAGGGGGTCAGGCAGGGTTAATGTATGCTGGGGGCTCTGAACATTCCCGAAACCTCCCATCATGTTCCTGCTCGAGAGTCCCAATCTTGGGGACTGGGTGGGGGCCATAATTTCTGGCCACCAGGAGTGTAGAACCTCCAAATTCACTTTAAGGGGCACGGCCCAGCCCCTAAAGGCGACGAGATCCACTTGCTGTCAGCACCTCTGTTTAAACTGCTGCTACAAGAAACAGCAGTTCTTGGGTTTAGGTGCTTGGGTTTTAGCCTTGGCAGGCAGCCCACCCTAATAGTGCCTGGGGCAACTACAAGTCCCAACACTGAACAGGGGCTAGACCAGGTTCCGGGTGGTAGCACTGTCTACACCGAGGCCAAGCCCAAAAGGCCCACCTGCTGCCAGGTTCCAGAAATAGGCACGTCTGTGGTATCTTCTCCACTCCCCCAACCCCCAGAAGCTTCTTGCACTTGTCCTGCCTCAGTCTGGTTGGGAGGTGTCAGATTGAACTGCAGACACCTGCAACATGAGTCTAAAGGAGGGGCCTGGCTGTGGGGCATGGTGGCTTACAGCATTGGGTGACGGCACCAGCGGTGGTCAGGTCCCGGTACTCCCGGTACATGTTGTGGGTGCCGCTGCGGGAGTCGTAGCGCAGCCAGATGCCAAAGTTTTTCACCCGCAGGGGGGATTTCTCAAACACCTGCCAAGGAGACCAGTTGAAGTGAGCACAGTAAGCAGGGCCTCCACCTGGTCCCTGCCTTTGCTGCTCCAAAAACAACCCAGCCCCCGAACCATCAGGCACCTGAGGGAAAATTTCCATGGCAACAATTGGGGTACAGAGCAGTCCAGGCTACTTCCCCCATGGGAACCAACACAGGTCCTAACTCCTCACAAACATATCTGGGCCAAAAACCAGCTGCCGCCCAGTGCAGCCTAATGGTGTAGAGTCCAGTGCCCATCACAGCAGTGTGCCCAGGTGACAGCACCTCTCCCCCCTTCACAGATGAGGCCCAAGGAGGTGATGGTCTCAGCCAAGGTGTCCAAGTGTGCCAGCCACACTGTCCCCAGGTCTTGGGCTTTCCCACTAGGAAAAGGGCGCAGACACCCCATCTCATCCCATCCCGATCCAGGGCCTGAACTGCACCTGTCAATAGTACCATAGGCTCTGAAACCTGGTAACCTTGTGGGGCAAGGGCTGCTCCACGAAAGGTGTAAACCCACTTCAGACCCCACCCTGTCTTGGACACTCCGAACCTGCCCACAGTAGACAATTTCCCCTGAAGACTTCTTCATCTTCTTCAGCTGAGACACGAAGTACCAGAAGCGAGACTTGGCAACGACATGGTTAGGCGCAAAGATGCGCATGCGGTACAGGGGCGGCGTGTGGCACTTGGGGGTGGGCAGGCAGCGTCCTACCACCTTGTATTCTCGAAGCTGAAACAGAATCAGGGGTGAAGTGAGGCCAGCACCCAGAGCCCTGAGGCAACTGTGGCTATGCCCCTCTCCCTTTCCCAAGCTTGGTGACTACTGGATCAGTAGATAGAGAATCCTATCCCAAGGCTTCCATGTGGAATCCAGGTGATTGCAGATCATGCCATTGTCCAGCTTTCCCCATAAAAGTGAGAGCAGGGGGATTAATCAGGATGCCCTTGTGCCCAATTCCCTGGCTCACGAAAGCTGGGCAAAGCTGTCAACCCCGCTGTCCCACCCTTTCTCTTTATATTCGTGGGGAAAGCTGAGGCCTAGGCCTCCTTCTTCCATAGCATCTCTGCAACTCACATCTTGCCGAAGTCCTCTCCTTCATTATGGATTCAAAGACAGTGAGCAGCTTGGGAAATCACAGCCCACTCCAGGAAGACCAGGACAAAAATCCAGTTCCCTCTCCAGCCCTGGGCTCCCTACATTGCTGCCATGCAACCTACAGCTGCCTGAGTTTTCCCAGCGGCATCCCAAGGGATCTGGGCTCCCTAGTGGAAGCTCCATGTTTACACGGGTGCAAAGATGAGGCTGTCTGCCAAATCCAAGCCATGCGATATAGCAGAAAAGAGCTACCTCCGTAACTGCCCCCCAGTCATTTCACTAATGTCAAGAGGTAGCCCCGAATACCGCAAACTAAGCTCCTACTTCCATCTCTCCATCTGACTCATCGGCCTCGCAGATCATCCGTTCTGAAAGGGACCGAGGGGGTCCTTTCCCAGCGTGGAAACTGAGGCTGGAGAGCTATACATGACACCCCCACCCCAAGCGCGACCCGTTTTTCCCCGTGGCCTACTCTTCCAACTCTGCACCACAGCGCCCTTTGATTTTGCCCAGCACTTGCCACAATAGGGCTCGCACTCTCCGTGTCAATTCGGGTTCATAATTTTCTACTTCCCACTGACATACCGGGAAAAACAGAAACACTATTTATTGCCTCTCATCACGTCCACTATGCAACTGGGGAAACAGAGGCTCGGAAGCTCTACGAGGTCTCGTAGCGCAAGCCTCCACGTCACGCAACATGTCCCTTCGTCTGGAAAGTAGACTCAACCTCGCGATTCCCGAGCCTGCCCAGGTCACGCTCCTGCCTCCCCACGCGGCGCCCGCAGTAGCCGCCATGTTGGCGGCACAAGGGGGCCGCGACCGCGCCGGTCCCAGCCGGGAGCGCGCATCCCCGAGGCGGCCCACGCCACCTCCTGGGGCCCGCCATTCGGTCCGCGACGCGTTCCCCTACCCCTTACTCTGCTGCGACCGCCTTACCGTGCCGGAGGCCTTCATAGCCCTCTCTCTGCTTTCACCGCCACCTACAAAAGGAAGTAGCCGGGCTCACGCAGCCGCTCACCACAACTTTGTTGTCGGAAGTCCCGCCCTCTCCAAACCGCGCGCCCATTGGCTTCTTGGCCTCGCGTTCAACCAGATCTGCTTCTTCATTGGTTCCAGGTACACCAACCAGTTAGAGCCCCGCCTTCCTCCGCGGTGAGACTACAACTCCCAAGAAGCAGCGTGGCTAGCCCCCTCCTGTTCCGCAGCGGCCATAAAGGGAACGTCGGCGCCAGCGGCACGCCGGGAGTTGTAGGCACCCCGCGGAGGCCTAGGTGGAGGGTTGGAGCGTTCCCCTTTCGGGAATGCATATGTATAGGACTAGAACCTGAGCTCGGGTGGGCGCGGTGTTTATGATGCGATCGCAGCACTTTTCCCGGAAGTGTATTACAGAGGTCTCGAGCCACAGATTGAGAGTTCTCATCTGTAAAATGGGAATAATAGTACTGTTTTTCTCCTAGAAATGTTACAATAATTTGATAACCCATGTAAAACCCCAGGCACAGAGCAATTAACAAGCGCTAACATTCATTAAGTTCTGGAATGCTAGTTGCTCTTATTATTATAGAGACCTGATTTGTGTTTCATAGTGGCAGAGATTCAAACCCCATCTAGATTCAAACCCCATCTGCTTGCCTCCAGTACAGATCCTGGAAAACCTTGGGGTGGAGTGGGAGTGGGAGTGGAAGGGCCTTAGAACTGATTTAGGTGCACACACACCCCCTCCCCCATCTTTGAGGGACTGGGACAAAAAGAGGCTCTCCTGGAGGGGAGACCAAAGGTGAAAAAGGAAAGAACCACAAACTCAAGATGTCAGGCTGTGAAGAAAAACAAAGAGGATAATTTGGATGGTTTATTTTAGGGTAGGGAGGGCTCTTGGAGGAGAGGACAGCTGAACCCAGTTAGCATTTTTTTTTAATTAAAAAATTAACAATAGATTCATTGAGATAAAATTTACATACCATACAATTCAGCCATTAAAATTGTACAATTCAATGGTTTTTACTACCATTTATTCAGACACACATTTATATATTTAGTATATGCACAGTTGTGCAACCATCACCATAAAATTTAGAACATATCCACCATCTCCAAAAGAAGCCCCTCACCGTTAGCAGTCACTTCCCATTCCCTCCTCATTCCCCAGTCCCAGCAATTAGGAATCTACTGTCTGCCTCTATGGACTTGACTATTTTAGATATTTCACAATATTGGAATTGTACAAAATGAGGTCTGTTGTGATTGGCTTCTATCACTTAGCATAACGTTTTCAAGGTTCATTCACGTATCACGGTTCAGTATACTTCACTTCTTTTTACTATGGTATAATATTCTATTGTATGGGTATATTTTGTTTACCCATTCATCAGTTGATGGACATTTGGGTGGTTTCCACTTTTTGGCTATTGCAAATCATGAGATAATGACATTTGCATGCAAAACTTCGTGTTAATGTATGTTTTCATTTCTCTTGGGTACATAGCTAGGAGTGGAATGGCTGGGTCATACAGTAATTCTATGTTTAAACTTTTGAGGAACTGCCAGACTATTTTCTAAAATGCCTGCATTATTTTACATCCCCATCAGCAATGTATGAGGGTTACAACTTCTCCACATCCTCACCAGCATTTTTTGTTATTTGTCTTTTTTATTGTAACCATCCTAGTGGGTAGAAAGTGGTATCTTCTTGTGATTTTGATTTGCTTTTCCTTGATGACTAATATTGGGCATCTTTTCATGTGCTTATTGGCCATATGTATATCTTCTTTGGAGAAATGTCTATTCAGATTCTTTGCCCATTTTTAATTTAAGGTGTTTTTTTTATTGAGTTGTAAAAGTTCTTTATATATTCTAAAGATATATAGTTCCTTCTCAGATATATGAATTGCAAACTTTTTCATCCTGTGAGTTACCTTTTCACTTTCTTGATGGAGTCCTTTGAGGAACAAATATTTTTTAATTTTGATGAAGTTCAATTTATCTTTTTTCTTTGATTGCTTGTGTTTTGATGTCATATCTAAGAAACCATTGCCTAATTCAAGGTTATAAAGTTTGTGTCTATGTTTTCTTAAGAATTTTATAGTTTTAGCTCTTATATTTAGGTCTCTGATCCATTTTGAATAAATTTTATATATGGTATGAGAATAAATTTTGTCTATGGGTCCAACTTCATTCTTTCATGTGTGGATATACAGTTGTTGCAGCACCATTTTGTTGAGAAGATTATATTTTCCCTTTGAAATGTCTTGTTAAAAATAAATGTGTTGGGCTGGCCGAGTGGCTCAGTTGGTTAAGAGCTCACTCAAGAGTTTGAGCTCTGAGCAACAGCAGTTTGATTCCCGGCCCAAGCTGAGCAGCTGCAGAGCTGCCAACCGGTGGCAGGATGGCTCGCTTAAAAAAAAAAAAAAGAGTTGGCTTAAGAGCACAAGCTCTGAGCAACAGGGCCACCGGTTTGATTCCCACATGGACCAGTGAACGCTGCGCCTGAGCTGAGCTGTTGCTGAGCTGCCAACAGGTGGCAGGATGGCTCAGTTGGTGTAACAACAAGATTGCCTATTTGATGGTGGGCTACGCCCACCCGCAACTAAGACTGAACTCGGCACTTGGAGCTGAGCTGCCACCCGGATGGCTCAGTGGATAGAGTATGCACTCTTAACTGCTGGTTCGACTCCCGCATGGGATGGTGGCTATGCCCACCCGCAACTAAGATTGAACACAGCACCTTGAGCTTAGAGGCCATGAGCTGCTGACAGGAAGCCAGATGGCGGCTGGCGCTCTTCACAACGAAGATTGAAGAACAACAACTTGGCTGGTCCCCTTCCACAACACTGTTCCCCTCCCCCAACTTCCCAATAAAATCTTTAAAAAATAATAAAAATAAATAAATAAATAAGTGTGTTTGTTTCTGGATTCTTAATTCTATTCCATTAATCTGTATGTCTCTCTTTACGATAGTAACACTTTTTTTTTTTTTTTGGTTAAAGATTTTATTGGGGAATCGGGGAAGGAGAACAGATAAGTCGCTGTCCTTTTGTTCTTCAGTCTAGTTGTGGAGGATGTGGTGTCACTGGTCCATGTTGGTATTATCATTGTGCTCTTCCCGGGTGAGGCAGTCATTCGCTGGCCATTGGACAGCTGCTCACAGCAGCTCACGGCAGCTAATGAAAGCTTACACCCGCTGCCAGCCAGTCCCACTGCAGCCCTGACTCACAGCAGTCCAGCTCCAGGTCGAGCTGTTGTTCACCATCTTACCTGTAGAGGGCGCAGTGTCACTGGACCTCATGTGGGATCTTAGCCGGGGTCCTGCTGCTCAGAGCTGGCGTCCCAAGACAGCTCCTAACCAATGCGCCACTTGGCCGGCCCAACATATTTTTATACAGCTGTTTTTGAAATCAGTTAAGAGACAAAAGGGTAAGCAATGCATTTATGCTGTCTTTTATAATTACAGAAATCACCTTTATCTGTGGTCTTGCTCTGCCCTCTGCATTGGAACGTCAAGGCAAGAGGCAACTCCATCCCAATGGTGCTACCACAAGTGTGTCCACTAGGTGGCAGCAGAGCCCTTTCCAGTCTCTACCTGGCGGAGGCCCATAGCGGGACACTGGAGTCGGACCCTTTAGTGGTGTATCGCCACCTTGGGCCTCAGTCTCCCCATCTGTAAGATGAGGCTAATAATAGTTCCCAGGTGGTAGAGTTGTTGTGAGATTTAAATGGCGTATAATTATTAGGATTGGGAAGACAGGGGCCCTGTCCCTGCTGGCAGTGACCATACCGTTGTGCGTGAACTCAGGATTCTGGGCCTCAGTTTCCCCTAGACTGCAGGGAGTAAACAGGAGGGTGGAAAGAGATGCTGGAAAACTCAGGGCGGGTCCTGGGGCACAAATCAAATCCAGAGGAGAGTAAGTAGGGAGGACAGGAACAGAAGGGCGAGGGGAGGAGGAGGAAGTAGGTAGGGAGAGAGCCGGGGCCTTGGGGCCTGGTGCTTCTATCTCCAAGGTCTGGGTCAGGTTGACCCCGCAGCTGGAGAGGAGGGAAGGACGTGTGCGTGTGCGTTCTGCCTATTACATTTTGGCCCCCCTCTGCGCCCTGAGCCACCCTCTTACCCTGGTGACGCCTCTTTTCTGTCATGCCCAGCTGAGCCATGCAGGAATATGAGCCTGGTAAGCTGGTCCTAGACCTGGAATCACAGTTGTGTCCCCTCATCCTACTCACCCCCTTTTCCATCTCAGCTACTAGCACCTCCATCCTTCAAGGGCTCACCTAGTTGGAGTTATGCTCCTGTCCCTTTGTCCTCAAAACACCCCCAAGCCACCCACTCCCCTGTATTCTAGCTGACACCTTCGCAGACCCTGGCTTCCTTCTCCTTCCTCTCTGGTCCCCAGTTGCCCCTGCTCCCAACCCTGCTAAGGCTCCTCCTCTGAATCCTCCCTCCCCTTCTTCTTCCTTCCTTCCTTCCTTCCTTCCTTCCTTCCTTTTTTTAAGATTTTATTGGGGAATTGGGGGAGGGGAACAGACAAGTTGCTGTCCTTTTGTTCTTCAGTCTAGTTGTGGAGGACGTCGTTTCACTGGCCCATGTTGGTATTATCATTGTGCTCTTCCCCAGGTGAGGCAGTCGCTCGCCAGCCATTGGACAGCCGCTTACGGCGGCTCACGGCAGTTCGTGCCAGCTGCTGGCCACTCACGCTGGCTGCCAGCCACTCATGGTAGCTCAAGGCAGCCCATGGCAGCCCCACTGCAGCCTATGCCATCGCTGGGGACTCACAGCAGCCCAGTTCCAGGTCAAGCTGTTGTTCACCATCTTAGCTGTAGAGGGTGCAGCGTCACTGGCCCTCATGTGGGATCCGAACCGGGGTCCTGCTGCTCAGAGCCGGCGTCCCAAGTCACCTCTTAACCAACATGCCACTCGGCTGGCCCCTTTCTTTCTTTCAATAATAGCACTGGGGACAGCTGTGATCAGGAAAACCACAAACTCCAGCTCTGGGGGAGCTGACACATGAATGGGGAAAATGGACAAAAACAAGATAATTAAGAAAAACACGCACCATAGCAGAGTGATGGGTGCTAGGGAGAAAAATAAAGTGAAGAAGGGGTCTTGAGTGTCCAGGCAGCATCTCCCCCACACCAGCCAGCGTCCAGACTCCCTTTTCCTTTGGTCAGCCTGATGAGGGAGGTCCTAGGACATTGTGAAAAGGGGGAGCAAGCAAGCTGGAGACTCTTCCTGTCACTTGACCTCCCAGCCTCAGTTTCCCCCTCTGTAAATGAGGATCACAGCCCAGCCTCTGAGATTGTTTCAGGATTAAATGAATTGCTACATGTAAGAAGCCCTGGTGGGCTCCTGGTGAACTAGAAAGCACGTGATGTGCTTGCCATTCTCATTAACAATACAATTGTTTGGGTTCATGGTCAGCCTCCCAACAACAGCTCCAGTAATTTCCATTTCCTCTCCCATCCCAGGTGGTTACATATGTTTCCTTTTTTGATGAAACACTTGCCCTTTAAACACTATTAACAAATACAAAATTCAACAGGCACAAAAAGGTAAAAGACATAAACTAAGTCTTCCTCTTTTGCCCATCATGGCTCCCAAGTTCTCCTCCCCAAAGGCCACCAGGGAAACAAGTTATTCAGGTTTAATGCAGAGACAGTCTACACAGAGGAAACTCTCATTGTCTCTTCTCTTTTACTCAAACTAAAGCTTCCTGCCCAGGTGGATTTGCATCATGCTTTTTCCTTCACAAAGTCTTCCCACATTGTCAGCATTGTGCTGCCTCATTCTTTTGCACAGCCCCTTACTATTCCATGCTGAAAATGGCCATAATTTATCCAGTGAATCGTCTGTAGCTGGGCATTTAGGTTGTTTCCAGGTGATTGCTGTTACAAAGAGTGCTACTGTGAATAAATAGCCCTGTACAGGTGTCATTCCTGGAAGACTCAGTCACTTAAAGGAGACTTGCTGGGTCCTAGTGCAATTTCTTTAGCTCCCAACTGATCCACTCTGTAGGGCTGAATCAGCCATTTCCACTCCTGATAGCAGTGAACAAGAATTTATTTCTGGGGGCGGCCGGGTGGTTCAGTTGGTTGGAGCACGTGCTCTGAGCAGCAGGGTTGCTGGTTCGATTCCCACATGGACCAGTGAGCTGAGACCTCCACAATTAAGATTGAAAGACAACTTCTTGACTTGGAGCTGATGGATCCTGGAAAAAATACATTGTTCCCCAGTAAGGTTAAAAAAAAAAAAAGGAATTTGTTTCTGTAGACCTTTGAGAATACACTGAGTTCTCACACTTTTCTTTCTTTCTTTCTTTCTTTTTTTTTTAAAAGATTTTATTGGGGAATCGGGGAAGGGGAACAGACAAGTTGCTGTCCTTTTGTTTTTCAGTCTAGTTGTGGAGGATGTCGCTTCACTGGCCCATGTTGGTATTATCATTGTGCTCTTCCCGGGTGAGGCAGATCGGTCCCGGCCACTGGACAGCAGCTCACGGCGGCTCTTGGCAGCTCATGCCAGCTGCCAGCCACTCATGGTAGCTCACGGCAGCCCACTGCAGCAGGGGCTGCAGCCTACGCCGTTCCCGGTGACTCAAGGCAGCCCAGCTCCAGGTTGAGCTGTTGTTCACCATCCTAGCTGTAGAGGGCGCAGCGTCACTGGCCCTCATGTGGGATATGAACCAGGGCCCTGCTGCTCCAAGCTGGCATCCCAAGCCAACTCTTAACCAACACGCCACTCGGTTGGCCCTCTCACACTTTTCATCTGTGTCAGTCTGACAGGTGGAAAATGGCCCCGTGTTATTCCTTCCTCTCCCTCTCATCCATCTTTTTAACATATTGAAGTATAATTGGAGTACACTAAATTGCACACTTAAAATTTTTTAAATTTAATTTTCAATTACAGTTGACATACAATATTATATTAATCGCAGGTGTACAACATAATGATTAGACATTTTTATCCTTACAAAGTGATCACTCCGATAAGCCTAATACCCATCTGACACCATGCATAGTTGTTACAATTATTGATTATATCCCCTATGCTGTACTTTGTATCCCCATGACTGCTTTTACTAACCAGCAATTTCTACTTCTTAATCCCTTCACTTTTTTCACCCATCCTCCCAACCCCTTCCACCTGGCGACCATCAATTTGATCTCTGTATCTATGAGTTTGTTTCTGTTTTGTTTGTTCATTTGTTTAGATTCCACATATAAGGAATTGCATATATTTTAAACACACCCTACACACTGTTTTGAATGGGTGTAAATCTATGAAACCATGACTGCAATGAAGGTTAATTTGCATGTTCCAGAATTTTATTTTATTATTACTTTTGTTTGACAGATCCTGCCTCAGGTTTATTTATACAAATAACACAGGAAGACATCAGCCCCATCCAGACAGCAGCCCAGGGGTCACACCAGTCCTTCCGTCCTCCTATTGGCAGATAGAAGGCTCTACTCTGGAGCCTTTGTGGGGGCACCTTTGGGAGCTGGAGCCTGAGCTGGAGGCGGAGCTGAAGCTACAGTCATGGCTGGAGACTTGGTTCGAGCCTTGGCTTTGGACTTTGGCCAGCAGAGTCTGAGACCCTTGGCAATGAGAACGTTCCTCAAACTTGGGGTGAGCGATGTAGGCAAGTTGATTGAGCCTGTGGCTGCCGCCCTTTGGGAGCTTGAGCTTGACCTCCTTGGGCTTTATGAGGGCCTTGACGGCCTCAGCCCGTGCACTCATGGCCTTGGTGTTGTTGGCTTGCATCCTCTTCAGGCCCGTCTTGTTGTGCTTCTTGGCCAAGTGTATATTCCTCAGGAACTTGGGGTCCACCCCCTTAAGAGATTCATATCTTTGTGATAGGGTTTCTTTTTTTTTTTTTAGCTGAGCCATCCTGCTACCTGTTGGCAGCTCAGCGGCTGCTCAGCTCGGCCTGGACTCGAACCACTGTTGCTCAGCCGGCCCTTTTTTTTTTTTTTTTAAGATTTTTATTGGGGAATTGGGGGGATGGGAACAGTGCTGGGGAATTGGGGGAAGGGGAACAGACAAGTTGCTGTCTTTTTGTTCTTCAGTCTAGTTGTGGAGGACGTTGCTTCACTGGCCCAAGTTGGCACCATCATTGCGCTCTTCCCGGGCGAGGCAGATCAGTCGCCGGCTTCTAGATGGCCGCTCACTGCGGCTGCTGGCTGCTCACGCTAGCTGCTGGCTACATACTGTAGCCCACGGCAACCCACTGCCACAGGGGCTGCAGCCTACGCTGTCACTGGCGACTCACGGCAGCCCAGCTCCAGGTTGAGCTGTTGTTCAGCATCTTAGCTGTAGAGGGCAGTGTCACTGGCCCTCATATGTGGGATCCGAACTGGGGCCCTCTGGCGACCCAAGCCAGTTCTTAACCATCATGCCACTTGGCCGGCCCTCTTTGTGATAGGGTTTCTTGATGCCTTTTCTATGCCATTTTCGGGACTGGTTGTGTGTGGTGTGGTTCTTGGACTTGGACATGTGGGCACCAAAGCCTGTGGCTCCCAAAATGCCTGAGACTGGAAGCCAGAATTTTATATATAATCTTTGTGCTTGCTTCTGTCACTCAGTGTGATGATTCTGAAATTGCTCCATGTCAGTGCGTGTACATGTATCAATATTTCATTCCCTTTTATTGCTGAGTCTATTCCACTGTATGGCTGGACCACAGGTTGTTCACCTGCTGAACATTTGGGTAGTTTTCAGTTTAGAACTATTACAAATAAAGCTGCTACAAACTTTCACTTACAAGTCATTGTATGGACACCCGCTTTAATTTCTCTAAATATCTGTGAGTAGAATGGCTGGGTTGTAGGGTAATTCTATGTTTAACTTTAAGAAACTGCCAAACTATTTTCCACAGTGGCTGTACCACTTTGCATTCCCACCAGCAGTGCATCACCAACACTTGCTATTGTATGTCTTTCTAAGTTTGTCCATTCTAGTGGATGTTCGGTGGTATCTCATGGTGGTTTAGATTTGTATTTCCCTGATGACTAATGACATTGAGCATCTTTTCATATGCTTGTTAGCCATTCATATATCCTCTTTGGTGAAGTGTTCAAATCTTTTGCCCATTTTCTTTTTGAGTTGTTTTTCTTTTACCATTGAGTTGTAAGAGTTGTTTATATATTCTGGATACAGGTATTTTGTTTATTTAATATATGCATTGCAAATATTTTCTCCTGATGTCTTGCCTTTCTTTTTCCTCAGTGGTGTCTTTTGAAGAGCAAAATGATGAAGTGTAATTATCAACTTTTTCTAAGAAGACTGCCTACTCCAACTTTGTAAAGATTTGTTCTTATGTTTTTTTCTAGAAGTCTTAGACTTTTAGGTTTTACATTCAAGTCTGTGATCCATTTTAAGTTAATTTTGTGTATTGTGTTAGGTAAGGGTTAATGTTAATTGTTTTCCATATGATGGCCAGGTGTTCCAGTATCATTTGCCGAAAAGACTTTCCTTTCCTCCATTTAATTGCCTAAGTATTTGTGTCAAAAATCAACTGGCTATATTTATATGGGTCTATTACTCTCTATTCTGTTTTATTGCTCTATATGTCTGTCTTTTCACCAATACCAAATTATCTTAATTACTGTAGCTCTATGATAAGCCTAGAAATCAAGTAAAATAAGTCCTCTGACTTTTATCTTCTTTAAGAAATCACTTCGGGGCCGGCTGAGTGGCGCGTTGGTTAAGAGCTGGCTTGGGATGCCAGAGGGCCCCTGTTCGGATCCCACATATGAGGGCCAGTGACACTGCCCTCCACAGCTAAGATGCTGAACAACAGCTCGACCTGGAGCTGGGCTGCTGTGAGTCATTGGCGACGGCAGGTGGGTTGCCATGGGCTACCGTGTGTAGCCAGCAGCCAGCGTGAGTGGCCAGCAGCCGCACTGAGCGGCCGTCCAGAAGCCGGCGACTGATCTGCCTTGCCCAGGAAGAGCGCAATGATGGTGCCAACTTGGGCCAGTGAAGCAACATCCTCTACAACTAGACTGAAGAACAAAAGGATAGCAACTTGTCTGTTCCCCTTCCCCCAATTCCCCAATTAAAAAAAAAAAAAAAAGAAATCACTTCAGGGGCCGGCCGACTGGCACATTGGTTAAGAGTTGGCCTGGGATGCCAGCTCTGAGCAGCAGGGCCCCGGTTCAGATCCCACATGAGGGCCAGTGATGCTGCGCCCTCTATAGTTAAGATGGTGAACAACAGCTTGAACTGGAGCTGGGCTGCCGTGAGTCGCTGGTGGCAGCATAGGCTGCAGTAGGGCTGGCCGGCAGGTGGCGTGCATATTCATGAGCTGCCGTGAGCAGCCGTCCAATAGCCGGCGAGCGACTGCCTCATCCAGGAAGAGTGCAATGATAATACCAACATGGGCCAGTGAAGTGACGTCCTCCACAACTAGACTGAAGAACAAAAGGGCAGCAACTTGTCTGTTCCTCTTCCCCAATTCTACAACGCTGTTCCCCTCCCCCAATTCCCCAATAAAATCTTTAAAAAAAGCAAAAGAAAACAAGAAATCACTTTGGTTATTCTAGGTCCTTTGCAATTCTATACACATTTTAAAGTCAGTGCTAGTTTCTTAAAAAAAAAAAATATATATATATATATATACACACACACACACACACACACACACACACACACACACACACACACACACACACCTCCTGCTCAATTTAGATTGGAATTTCATTGACTCTGTAGACCAGTTTGGGGGAGAACTGACATCTTAACAACAGTGAGTGTTCTAACCTATGAACATTGTATCTTTCCATTTATTTATGTCTTCATGAATTTCTCTCTGCAATGTCTGTAGTTCTTAGTGAAGAGGTCTTAGACTTATTTTGTTAGATTTACTGTTAGCTATTTTATCTTTTTTGCTGCTGCAAAATGGGATTAAAATTTTTTTCCCCCAATTTTCAATTGTTCACTCACTGCTAGTATATAAGAATGTATAATATATAACAATGCAATATAATTTTGTCTATTAACTATTTGTTGATGCAAGAAACATCCGTCCAAACCTGTAGAGAAGTTTAATGAGTTTATTTGAGCCAAACTGATGACAATTGCCAGGAAGCAAAATCTCAACGGATTAAGAAAATGCTCTGGAGAATAGCAGTTTTGCAGTTTATTTTATACATTAGAATCAAAGGAGGAGACGTAAGGGGGGTTTACATGAAATCCATTGGTGATAGATTAAAGGGGTGGGAGAAAGGAAAACAGGGAAATCTCTGGGATCGGATAAAAAGTAAAATGGAGAAACACATACTTCTTTTACATTGGTGGGTACAGCATAGTTAACAATTGACATTTTACAGCATATACATATAGTACTTGGGGAACAAGATAACAGTGAGGGGTTCTGTAGTCTGGTGCTTTGGTGCAATGGGTTGTGCCCTGAGGGGTCTGGAAAAAGGTATTATTACTCTGACGTTCCAAGGGTGTTAACTTAGATGCAAAAAAAACAATAGACAGGCTCACTTAAGGTTAAGATTGACCTTTGTCAAGGAAGCTACAGGCCAAGGATGTGACTACCTGCCATGACCCACTGTTAGTTCAGAATTTCTATGTTCAGACCATCCTATGTGGTTGCTTTCAGTCTCTGAGTTTGTAGGGCCCGCCATGCTGGTCTCCCCAGAGCTTGTCAGGTTTAGTATGTGGCCCCTTTTTCATCCACATATTTAACCTGTGAACTTGCTAAATTGTTCTAGTAGTTGTCATAGATTTCCTTGTTGTTTTTTTTTACATAAACAATCATATCATCTGCAAATGGAGGTTTTCCTCTCTCCTTTCCAATCTTTACGACTTTTATTTATTTTTCTTGCCTTTTGGCAATGGCTATAACCTCCGGAACAATGTTGAATAGAAGCGATGAGAATGGATATCTTTGTCTTGTTCCCAGTCTCAGGAGGATACAATTCAGCCTTTCATATTAAGTGTATTATTACACTTAATTTTGGGGTGGATGCGCCTAATCAGTTTGAGGAAGTTCCCATTTATACCTAGTTTGCTAAGAAGTTTTTATTTTTGTTTTTTTTAATCATGACTAGATGTTGAATTTTGTCAAATCTTTCCTGCACCCATTGAAATGATTATATGGTTTCATGGTACTTTCGATTTGCATTTCTCCTATTATGAATGATGCTGAGCATCTTTTTTTGGGTTTAAGAGTCATTTGTGGGCCAGCCGGGTGGCTCAGTTGATTAGAGCATGAGCTTTGAGCAAAAGGGTCACTGGTTCGATTCCCACATGGGCCAGTGAACTGCACCCGAGCTGAGCTGCTGCTGAGCTGCCAATGGGCGGCCAGATGGCTCAGTTGGTGAGAGCATGTGTTCTTAACAACACGGTTGCCAGTTTGACTCCGGCATGGGATGGTGGGCTGCGCCCCCCAGCAACTAGATTGAAAGTAGTGACGGACTTGGAACTGAGCTGTGCCCTTCACAACTAAGATTGAAGGACAACAACTTGACTTGGAGCTGATGGGTCCTGGAAAACACAATGTTCCCTTCCCGAATTCCCCAACACTGTTCCCTTCCCCAGTTCCCCAATAAAATCTTAAAAAAAAGAGTCATTTGTACTTCATTTTCTGTGATTTCTGGGTTTGTAGCCTGCTGAATTACTGGCATTTTCTTATTACTGTCTAGGAGTCGCTTATATAACAAGGATAATTTATCCATGATATGAGTTCAACGTTTTACCCTTTTCCTTTGTTTATTCTTTGACTGTATTTATAGGATTTTTGCCAGCAGAAAATTTGGGGTGTTTGCATCACTGATGTTTCCAATTTGTTCTTGGGCAAGTCCTGGGCTTTGCCTCCCCAGAACCTCCTCATAGAGCTTTCATGTGCCCCTCTTGGGGGCTGAGGGTGCCACCTTTGTCCTGACCCTGTTCCCTTCCTGCTCATTCTCAAAATACCACAGTTGTCAGGGGCCTAGAGACTCCCTGTCCTTCCTGGAGGCAAGAGCTTCCATCTTAGGGCAAGAGATGGGAGTGTGTATATATTTGCATTTCTCTCTGCTGAAGCCACGGAGGAAATGAAAGAAAAATACTATGGCTACGCCCCCACATAGCACTTCCTGCCACAAGCCTGCTGTGGCTCCCACTGCGCTAAGGACACAACCCATACCCCTTCCTTTCACTCACAAGGCCCCACTGACGCCTCTAAATAAGTCTCGGCACACTGTGTCCCTGCCACCCTGCCCTTGTCAGGAACAATCCGACATTGTCCAGCCTCTCAGGCTTTGCCTGGGCTGTACCCTCTAATGGAACTCCTCACACCTTCACATCACTCTCTTGCTAATCCCACTTATCTTTGGATTTAAGTATAAAGTCACCTCCTCCAGGAAGCTTCCCAGACTCAGGTGTCTCTCCTAGCAGCCTGGTGTCCAGGGCCACTGGAACAGTTCATGGAAAATAGGTTTGTGAATTGTCATCTCTCCCATGTGACTGTCAACTCCACTAGTCAGGGACTGGGTCTGCTGTATTCCTTGCTGTGGCAATACTTGCACATAGGAGGTGCCCATTAAGCATCTGTGGGTGATTGAATTAAAGTCAACAAAATACATCCCCAAGCCATTTTAGGGCCAGGATTTATGATGAGATTTCAGAGATTAGAGTCCTCTAAAATATCTTCCCAAATTTCTTTCTGGGGTTGGTATCTTACTAAGGACACTGTCCCCGCCCCAAAAAACAAAACAAACAACAACCACCACCAGTCAATCAGACCCGCTCCTGCTGCCCATTCTGTGTTCTCCTCCCTCTCACCGCTTTTTGCACTGCCAGCTTTCTCTCTGCTCCTTAAACTGCTTAACTCAGTCCCACCTCAGGGTTTTTGTCCTTGAGGCGCCCTCCACCAGGAGAGCTCTTTTGCTCTGCCCCATGTCCCGGCTGGGTTGATCTTGGCTTCTGCACAGAGCTCCCCTGAGCCCTGGCCTGTGCCTGTCCTGTCAGCGGGTTTTCTTTGCTCTCCATAGTGATTAATTGCCCCTCTGCCATGCAGATGGTGAGGTGTGCCCATTGCTTGGTTGGTGCTGTTGCTAGGGCTGCGTGTACATAGGGCACCGTGCACCGAAGAAGGCCTCTGCCCTTCCCAGTGTCTCATGGGAGAAATACCTGGAGGAACTTGACCTTTGTCTGGGGCAACTTCCCAGCCTCCTTCCTGGGGAGACCCAAACCAGTTCCCTTTTCCAGGTGCAAAATTAATTCTTCCAGATGCCCAACCCACACATGCCACAGATGAGTAAACTGAGGCCCAGGGAGCAGGGGAGGGGAGGGGGGGATTGCCAGGGCCCCACAGAGAGTGAGTCTGGAGACTGCTGAGATCCCTATGTGATCTGAGCCCTCCTCTGTGCTGTCACCCCTTCTCTTAGGTCTGGGGTCTCCAGCAGCCTGTTGAACAGGGCCACTGCTGTGCAGGCTTCCGGAACTTTCTGCCCCTCCCCAGCTGGGCCCTCTCGCCTCCCCGCCCCCGTCCCCCACAAGGCCATGACTTTCGGTAAGTGACAGCAGCTCAGGAAGCTGAGGGGCCCACACAGGAAAGAGCCCAGTGGGACTTTCCTGCCTCCGCCACCGGGCTCTGCCCTCCTGTCGTTGGCCTAGAGTTCCCCACCTGCCAGGTAAGATCTGGAGGTACTACATGGCTCTACCCGGGCACAGGGTGGGTGGATGGTTGTGGCTGGGGATGGTATTGTGACAGCAAAGGCAAGTTTGCCTTCCAGGCCTCCAAGTGAGCTGGGGCGGAGGGTTGTGTGGCCTCTGGCAAAGCACTCCCCTTGCTGGGCCTCAGCTTTGTCTGGCATAAAATGAGGCCTCACAGTCCCAGCTCTCAGGACCTACCTGAATCACTTTGCAGGTGTGGGGTGCTCAGCGCCCCCGGAAACAGTTCCCAGCCCAGACCCTCCCAGTCCCCAGACCAGCCATTTCAAGAGGTGGGACTTTTGGTGTTAAAAAATGGCCATTTGGGGGGCCCCGAATCCTGGGGTTTCACCTCTGACTTTTCCTTTTTTTACTTTTGATATTTAAACAATCACGTTTTTTTTTTTAAAAAAAACAACAACATTTATTTTAAACAGAAGAGGCATTGTGTGATTTCGTTTATGTAAAAGGGTAAAAACAAGCAAGATCAGAGTGACAGGAGTCCCAGGGCTTCCGGGGCTGCTAATGTTCCCATTAATGGTCTGGGAGCTGGTGACACTGAGGTGTCCCTAGGGGAAAGTTCTCTCCCTGCCACACTCTCCCTCCCTGACAGTAACTGCCAAACCACCCTTCCTTTCTGGTTTAGCTGGCATTTGTCAAGTGCTCACTGGGCATGTCGCCAAGCATTGGGCCAGTTACTGTGGATTAAACGTGCTGACACCTCTGGGTGGGCTCAGCAGACCACTTCACTGATGCGGGTGGGGAGTTAGCCCATTTTACAGCTGGAAGAGTTGAGCCCCAGTGGTGGGAGCCCTGCTGGGGTCACTCTACCAGGACATGATGGGGCTGGGATTTGAACCCAGAACCTGAAGTCTTCACCTCCTCCAGCCCCAGGTTTATATTTTGGTTGCATTAAAAATGCATTAATGCTGTCCCCTCCCACCCCTATCTCCTACTATAATTTTGCAACCTAATTTTACCCAACATTCTCTTTGTATCTTCTTAATTCAGGTCAGTTTAAGTGGATCTTGCCCACCTCCCCCACTTTTCCTCACTGGGTTCAAAAGCCAACCCTTGCCCTGCCCAGCCAGGGGCCCTGAGCTTTGGGGTCCCCCAGGAGAGAGAGAGAGAGAGAGAGAGAGAGAGAGAGAGAGAGAGAGAGAGAGCGAGCGCTGGAGTTTGGCAGGTGTTGAACGCTGTGAATAAAGAAGGCGTTTTTCTCCTGGGCCCATCCCAGGGAGGTTTCCTGCTATGGGGGCCTGAGATGCTCCTGGGGGGTTCATTGGTGGGAGTGATGGAGATAAAATCATGGTGGTGGTGAGGAGGCGGGAAGACAGACACAGAGGCCCCTGTTGGCAGAGTTATCAGACTGGGTCTGCCCCCAGGGCACACATCACACCAGGTGCATAAGCTTCCAGTCTCAGCCTCCAAAGTGCTTGCGTTCCCATCAGCCCCACCACCCACCCCCACCCAGCAAGTAATGATGACCACCCTTACCCTGGTAAATGACTACATGCACAAGCCAGTACTCATCTGCTTCCTGGTGGGCAAATCTGAACATTTGTGACTGATTGCTCTTGGCAGAGGCTGGGCTGGGAGGTAGTGTAGAGGCTGAAGATTGATTGGAGATGTCTGCCCTGGGCACTGACAAGAGTGTTGGCTATGAGTTCACACAAATCCGGGTTCAGACTAACTACCTTCCAGTTCCCAGCACAGTCCTCACCTGGAGGCTTATGGCTCCTTACCCACCTGGCACACTCAAAACCCTCTCTCTGTTTCTCTCCATCTCTTTCTCTTTCCCTCTCTCTCTGTCCCTCTCTCCTCTTTCTCCAGCTCCATCCCTACCTCACCCAGCAGCATCTCTGTCCCCCTCCCCAACCTCAAGAAGCTTTGTAATCTTGTCCTCTCTGCCCAGAATTGAGGGGCTGTCTCTTTCTGTCCAGGCAGGCTGCACTCATGGCGCCTCCAAGTGAGGAGACACCCCTGATCCCTCAGCGCTCCTGCAGCCTCTCATCTTCAGAGGCTGGTGCTCTACATGTGCTGCTGCCCCCTCGGGGCCCTGGACCCCTACAGCGCCTATCTTTCTCCTTTGGGGACCACTTGGCTGAAGAGCTGTGTGTTCGGGCCGCTAAGGCCAGTGGTGAGTGGGTCTCAAAAAGGCTGGGCCAGGGGGATGGGTAGGGGTGGGAGCCTGGATTGCGAGCTAGAATAGCTTCCAACCTGTCAGCATTGGAGCTGGGGCTTTGAGGGATGAGTAGGAGTTTGGTAAAGGAGAAGAGTGCAGAGGTGATGGCATGTGCAAAGACTCGGGGGTGGGGGTGGGAGGTGGTGGAAACAACTGGTCATCCCTCAAGGTAAAGTGTGTAGTGGAAGGAGGTGCTCTGGGGAGAGAGGTGGGGACCCCTGAGAAGCAGGTGAGTGTGTGGCTTCTCTCCTGAGGGCAATTGGGAGTCCTGGAGTGTGTGTGAGCAGGGAAGGGTCGCAGTGTCAGAGCTAAAGGTGACAAAGACCCCTGTGGGGCTGCGTGGGGACTGCAGAGAACAGATGGGGAGACTCAGAAGGAAGCTGATGGGGGCATTCCCTCAGGCATCCTGCCTGTGTACCACTCCCTCTTTGCTCTGGCCACGGAGGACCTGTCCTGCTGGTTCCCCCCGAGCCACATCTTCTCCGTGGAGGATGCGGGTACCCAGGTCCTCGTCTACAGGCTCCGGTAGGAAGCACCTCCCCCCGCCCATGCAGGTGTGGGTTAGACAATACCAGAACGGGATGACTTTTGCTAAGGGCTTAGGAAATGAGAGTTTGAAACAGCGATCCTACAATGTATCATCTCCCTGAACCTCCCAGTGGGTGCCCCAGGGAGGGCATGATCACTGCCCATTTCACAGATGAGGAAACTGAGGCCAGAGAGGGCGGGTGGCTTGCCAAAGGCATGCAGCAAGACAATGGTACACCCTGGGCTCCGTGAGGTCTTGGTAGTCTGCTACCCCTGAATACCTCCACTCCAGGGTTCTCACCCCTCTTCACAGCTTTTACTTCCCCAACTGGTTTGGGCTAGAGAAGTGTCACCGCTTTGGGCTTCGAAAGGACTTGGCCAGCGCTATCCTTGACCTACCAGTCCTGGAGCACCTCTTCGCCCAGGTAGGGGTCTGTGTGTAGGCCCTCAAAGCAACCCCAGAGGTGGCTTCAGCTAACCCTTCCTGTGGCAACCCAGGGATGTGGGATGGGGGGGTCAGCCCAGGATGGGGGTCTACAAGGCAACCTTAGAACTCACAGTTGGGCTGTGACTGGTCCTCAGCACCGCCATGACCTGGTGAGTGGCCGCTTCCCCGTGGGCCTTGGCCTCAAGGAGCAGGGCGAATGTCTCAGCCTGGCTGTGCTGGACCTGGCCCGGATGTCCCGTGAGCAGGCCCAGCAGCCAGAGGAGCTGCTGAAGACCGTCAGGTGAGGGCCTCCAGGCTGTGGCACCCAGGTGCTACCTGGGTGTGAGCAAAGGTGGCTCCACCAGGGCATCCCAGGGCCCAAGACCCCCATGGGGCTCCCCACCTACAAGCCTGCAGTATGTCCCTGTGACCCAGGCCCTTCAGCCTGGCCCCACACCCCGCTGAGGCTCTAGAGCCCTGCCTCCTGCCCCTAAAAGGCCTGCCTGTGTTTCTGTCTGCCTTCCCCATACTGAGGACCTGCTTTCATGTATATCCCTGAGTGTGTCTCCATGTGGGGCTCATGCCCCAGGGAGGCCACGCTACAGCCTCTCAACTAAAGCCTAGGTCTGTGTGTCCCGGTCAATCCCTGAGGAGACCCCTTCCCACACTCAGGGACCGCTTCCCCCACTCGCAGCTACAAGGCCTGTCTGCCACCTGGCCTGCGCGACCTGATCCAGGGATTGAGCTTCGTGACGCGGAAGCGCATCCGGAGGACAGTGCGCCGGGCCCTGCGCCGAGTGGCCGCCTGTCAGGCTGACAGGCACTCGCTCATGGCCAAGTACATCATGGACTTGGAGCGGCTGGACCCAGCCAGGGCCTCCGAGACCTTCCTCGTGGGCCTCCCCGGGGCAGCTGGTGGTCAGGATGCACCGGGGCTGCTCCGCGTGGCTGGTGGCAGCGGCATCGCCTGGAGCCCGGGAGCACAGGAGGTACGGGAGGATGCTAGCTGGGATCAACCAACGGGGCGAGGCCTAAGAGGGAGGGGCAGGAGAGTGGGCGGTACTCTTAGGAGATGGGCGAAAGAGGGGGAGAGGCTGTGGGAGGCGCTCCGGCAGTAGCCAACTAGAGGTGCGGCTGAGAGAGGGGATGGGAATGAAAATGGGTGGAGCTGAGAGGGAGGGGACTGGTTGGGCGGGTGGGGCTAATTGACAGTACAGGGAGGAGGTGGGACTAAGAGAGGGGGCGGGGCTTTTGTTTGGACTAAGTGAGGCGGGGAGGTAAAGTGGAGCTAAGCGAAGAAGGGGCTCAGGGAGGGGACGGGCCAAGAAAAGGAGACGAGGTTTGGCAGAGGTGGGGTGGGAGAAATTTGGGGATGGTCAGGGAAGGGGTTGAGAGAGGTGAGATTGATAGAAGAGACGGGGTTTGGCAGGGGCGAGTTGGGAAAGGGATGGGCTGGGCCAGGCTGAGAAGGGCAGGGCTCATGGTCATGGGTTGGTGGGGTTTCCTTTTAAGAGGGGTTGAGGACTCCGAGGGACTCCCAACCTCAGTCCTCCCCTTCTCTCCCAGGTCTTCCAACCCTTCTGCGACTTTCCAGAAATTGTGGACATCAGCATCAAGCAGGCCCCACGCGTTGGCCCGGCCGGGGAGCACCGCCTGGTTACTGTCACCAGGACAGACAACCAGATCCTGGTGGGTGTTGGACCCCGCTCCCCGCCTTACCCGAGGGCGGGGACCGCAGCGGGCGCTAATGCGAACCCTCGCAGGAGGCTGAGTTCCCGGGGCTGCCCGCCGCATTGTCCTTCGTGGCGCTTGTGGACGGCTATTTCCGGCTGACCACCGACTCTCAGCACTACTTCTGCAAGGAGGTGGCGCCGCCGCGGCTGCTGGAGGAGGTGGCCCAACAGTGCCATGGCCCCATCACGTAAGGACCAGCCTCCCAGGCCGGATCCACCTGGGTCTGAATCCTGGTCACGCCCCTTCTCGGTGCCTCAGTGTCCCTGCATTCCAGGAGCCTTGGACAAGGGGGCAAATGCTCCAACGGCGCCTGGTGCATAGTCAGTGCTCAGTAAAGTTGGGGTCTCCTTTCTGCTGTTCAGGGCAGCCATTTCCTTCCCTCTGACTCCTGGGGTACCATTTCCTCTCGTTTAATCCCTTGGGTAGAACCCCTGTCTTTTGGCCCATTTTATATACGCGGTGGCTGGATGGGAGGGAATGCTACCTGGTGAGGGTTCCAGGGTTTCAGAGAGACCAGGATTAGAACCCAGGTCTGGCTTCTGTCTTGAACTCTCGGTTCCCTCCTACCTTTCCCCAAGCCTGGATTTTGCGATCAACAAACTCAAAGCTAGGGGCTCCTTTCCTGGCTCCTACGTTCTACGCCGCAGCCCCCAGGATTTCGACAGCTTCCTCCTCACTTTCTGTGTACAGGTCAGTCCATCACTAGGAACCAGGAGGGCAGGGAGGGAGGACTTCCTGGAGGAGGTGAGATTTGAGCTGAGACCTGAAAGATGTGTCAGCACTTGCTTCCTGAAGAAGGAGAGGGAAAAGACATTCCCAGTGGAGGGAAGAGCATATGCAAAGTCTTGGAGATTGAAATTAGCTCAAGGAAGTGGTGCTCAAGGAAGAGGGAGCGAATGGGAGGGTGCTGCCTACTCCCACTCAGGGACCACTCCTTCTTGCAGACCCCCCTGGGCCCTGATTACAAGGGCTGCCTCATCCGGTGCGACCCCACAGGAACCTTCTCCTTGGCTGGCCTTGGCCGACCCCACAGCAGTCTTCGAGAGCTCCTGGCTGCCTGCTGGCATGGTGGGCTGCATGTGGATGGGGTTGCACTGAACCTCACCTTCTGCTGCACCCCTAGACCCAAAGGTGAGCCCATCCTGTTCCCTGAACTGAGCAGTCAATCTGGGGCCCTGCCATTCTGTGTTTGTCACAGCTTTTGTGTGGCAAGTGGCAGAAACTGCAGGTCAAAGTGGTTTAGGGAAGAAAAGGTGATTTATTGGCTTGCAGGATACACAACTGCCTTCAGGCATGGCTAGATCCAGGCACAGCTGAATTTAAGGGATGTCACTAACACTTAGTCTATCTCCATCTCTTGCCTCTTCCTCTGGATGAATTTTACTCTCAGACAAACCTCTCCAATGGGGCAACTCTGAGGTGTGAGTTCTGAGTCTCCCAGAATCCCTAGCAGGACTGAGACCAGGTTGCCCATAGTGCAAGTTGCTCATTGGCGCCCACTGCAGGGTTCCTTCCCTCTGTGTTTCACTTCTCCCCACCATATGGGGACTTCTTGGAGCCTCCTTTCAAATAAACCACATGCCCTGGAATCCTCATCTCAAGGTTGGCTTCTGAGGGAGACCCCAAGCTACAACAGGGAGTGCGCAAACCTTTGAGGGCCTTTCACCTCTGACCTCTGGTTTTCTCCTTCCACCTTCTCCTCTTAGAAAAGTCCAACCTGATTGTGATCCGGAGAGGTTGCAGCCTGCCCACATCATCCCCTGTTCAGCCCCACTCGGGATGCCAGCTGAGTCAGATGACATTTCACAAGATCCCCGCTGACAGCCTGGAGTGGGTAAGGGGCCTCAGGAAATAGGGAGAGCTCAGTTGAAATCCAGAGACCCAGCCTAAATCCACCTTTGCTGTGTGGCCTCAGGCATGTGATGTAACCTCTCTCTGCCTCTGTTTCATTGATCATCTGTAAAATGGGGCCAATACTCCACAAGAGCCCCTTACTGATCTCTCCTGTTGTCCTCTCACCCTCCAGCATGAGAACCTGGGTCATGGGTCCTTCACCAAGATTTACCGGGGCTGTCGCCATGAGGCTGTGGACGGGGAGCCCCGGGAGACAGAGGTGCTGCTCAAAGTGTTAGATGCCAAACATAAGAACTGTATGGAGGTGAGTGAGTAGGAACCAGGCCTTTGGGGTCAGGGCTGGCTGGAGAGAGGGTCATGGAGTCAGAGACATTTGAAAACACAGAAATGTAGCCACAAACAATGAAATATAGAAGGGTTGGGGAATTTAGATGCAAATGAAAAGACCGCAAGAACAGCCAGTGCAAGAGTCCTGAGGCAGGACTGAGCCTCACACATTTAAGGAACAGCAAGGAGGCCACTGGGCCAGAGAGGAGTGAGCAAAGGAGAGGGGAGTGATGTAGATGGAGGCATCAGAGGGGCTGGGCTACACAGGGAAGGCTTGAACCCTTCTCAACCCCCAAATCTCCCACTTCTCTGTAAGAGACTTGAGGTAGATTACAGTGGGGTATTCTAGCTGCTATCAGAAAATCATGATACAGAGTGCTGTGTGCACTCATGGTGGGCTCCAGGGCCAGAGGAGATTGGAGGCATGCCTCCTCTCGAGGCAGGTTTGTGAGCAGCAAGTTTGGGGCCCCTGGTAGGACCCTGGAATGGGAGGAACCCATGCATCTTCTCTCCCTCCTCACCTCCCCAGTCATTCCTGGAAGCGGCGAGCTTGATGAGCCAAGTGTCGTACCAGCATCTCGTGTTGCTTCATGGCGTGTGCATGGCTGGAGACAGTGAGACCTCCGCGCCCCACCCCTGACCTGCCTCACTGAGCCTATCCATGGCCGCATTAGCAATAAACACACAGGGGCCATCACCCTACACCCATGCCTCTCAGTCATGACTCCTTGGGCTGCAGCTCCAGGCTCTAAACCAATCCCCAGCTCCCAGAACTATCTCAAGCCAGACAGACCTGGGTTCCAATGTCACTTCACTGTGTACCCCCTCTGAAGCTTTGCAAAGGCCACATTGCCTCTCCAAGCCCCCATTCCATCCATTTAGTTCAGCCCAATATGTGCCAGGAGCTGGGCACACAGCAGAGAATATGACAGGCTGGCAGGGTGATAAATGATCATGTGTGATGAGGACAATGCAGGGCACCAGGGGGTGGTCAGAGGCCACTAACCCAGCTTGCTGGTCAGACATGGTTCTGGGGAGGTGAAGAGAAGTAGGAATTAGGGAAAAGAAGGAAGAGGGGTGTTCAAGGCAGAAGACATGGAACATACAAAGGGTGGAAGTGAGATGCAGAAAGAGCTCAGAACCTCCCAGGCATTTCAGGCAGATAGTTCTGAGATGGAAGTGGGGAGGTTGGAGAGGAGAGTAGGGAAAGGATGGAGGAGCGGGGGAGGGAGCAGTCAGAGTGGAGAGTTTAAGGGACCCCTGAGGGTGAGGTGGAGGTAGAGCAATGCAGACCTACCTCCCAACTCTGCTGTTCCCTGTGCTGCCACCAGGCATCATGGTGCAGGAATTTGTGCACCTGGGAGCACTAGACACATATCTACGCAAGTGTGGCCACCTGGTGCCAGCCAGCTGGAAGCTGCAGGTGATCAAACAGCTGGCCTATGCTCTCAACTATCTGGTGAGTACTTCTCTGCCTGCTCTACTCTCTATTCACAGGGAGGAGGGGGGAATTGAGGGTGGACTCTGTAGTATGGATAGCAATTTGGCAAGGGTGCAAGGGGAGAGCATTTTAGACTGAGGGAACAGCATATGTACAGGCTCAGAGGTGTAAGAGGAGAAGGGAACAGCTGGTCATATGTGGATATCGATGCGGAGTAGTAAGCAATGAGGCTGGGTGGGGGGGAAGGCTTCCCAAAGTGCTGGGGCCTTGAAGGTTGAGTAGGAGTTCATCAAGAGGCGAAAGGAAGGATGACATGTCACGCTGAAAGAACAGCCTGGGCAAAGGCCTGTAACTGAGAAGGTGTGTTCCATGTCTAGGGTGCATCAGGCAGTTCAGTTGGCAGGAGACCAGGGTGTGGAAGAGAGCTCATGGGAAGGATGAGCAAGGACTGGATTTCAAAAGGCCTGAATGCCAGGCTGAGGACTTTTGATTTTATCTCGAAGGCAATGGGGAGCCATTGGGTGGGTGAGCAGGGTTTGAGAAGCAGAGGGACATAGGTCATAAGGGGTAGACTAACGGAGGCCAGTCAGGCTACCAGTAATCCAGGGAAGATTCTGGAGTATGGTCAGAGCAGTACCAGCTGGGCTTTGAAGGATGTGTAGGAGTTTGCCAGCCAGCATATTCACTCATCAAACCTTCCCTGGCATTTCCCTATGCCCGGTCCACTTAGGAGGACAAGGGCCTCCCCCATGGCAATGTCTCAGCCCGGAAGGTGCTCCTGGCTCGGGAAGGGGCTGATGGGAGCCCACCCTTCATCAAGCTGAGTGATCCTGGTGTCAGCCCCACTGTGCTAAGCCTGGAGAGTAAGTGTGGAAGGCTGGAGGAGGGAGGGGTCTTGTGGGGCAAGGAAGCGATCCCTGACACCATCCCCACCCCTCAGTGCTCACTGACAGGATCCCCTGGGTGGCCCCTGAGTGTCTCCAGGAGGCCCGGACACTTGGCTTGGAAGCTGACAAGTGGGGTTTTGGTGCCACAGTCTGGGAGGTGTTCAGCGGTGTCACGATGCCCATCAGTACCCTGGATCCTGCCAAGGTCAGAGCTCTCCTTTGACAGAAGGGTGGACTAAAGTCCAGCTTGGGGAGGATGGGCAGGTCTGGGGGGGGCCTTCTGAGGGTGCACCAGGGGTGACCAGCCCCTCTTCCTGCCCTCAGAAGCTCCAGTTTTACGAGGATCGGCAGCAGCTGCCTGCACCCAAGTGGATGGAGCTGGCCCTGCTAATCCAACAATGCATGGCCTATGAGCCAGGCCACAGGCCCTCCTTCCGTGCTGTCATCCGTGATCTCAACAACCTTATCACATCAGGTGCCCCCTGGGCCAGGCAGGGTGGGCAGGGCTGGCATGTCATATTGGGCCCAGTGGGAGCAGAGCCCAACCTGGGTGCCTGGTACGACTGGAGTGTTAGTGATTTTAGCAGTCAGCATGGCATTGACAGCTGCTGTAACAAGCAGGCTGCTGAGCTCAAGGTTCAACATGATGGGTGTTTAGTTCTCATTCATTGAGGGTGTCCAGGTCAACAGGCACCTCTCCCTTTGTGGCTCCACCAGTCCCATGGCTTCAAGTCTCTGTTGTCTCCTCTGAAGACGAGAGTGTGGAGGGTTCCATGCTAGGTTTCCATGGGCTAAGCCTGAAGGGGCACCCAGCGCATTTCCCCCATCAGCCTGAGCTCAGTCATGTGGCCACAACTCATAGCAGTGGAGTCTGGGAAGGTCTTTCGGTTTCCATAGCCATGTGTAGTTGCACAGGGTGTGCACTGCCTAAGGGAGCTGCCTTGGCCCAGGGGCATCTTTTTCTAGTCCCTGCAAAGCACCCTTTGGCTTGTAGTAACCCTGCCATGATACACAGAGAAGGTAAGCATGCAGATAGAGGTCACGTAGCAAGTCAGCCGAGAAGGTGTGTTCCTTGTCTGGGGTGCATCAGGCAGTTCATTTGGCAGGAGACCAGGGTGGAAAGAGAGTGGATGGGCCCAATACACTGCTCATTCATTGCCTGTGGCCCCCAGATTATGAGCTCCTCTCAGACCTCACACCTGGTGCCCTGGCACCTCGTGATGGGCTTTGGAATGGTGCCCAGCTCTATGCCTGCCAGGACCCTACCATCTTTGAGGAGAGACACCTCAAATACATCTCACAGCTGGGCAAGGTGAGGTGGGCTGGGCTGGGGGTGGGCAGAGCAGCACCCAGGTACTTGGACACCAACCATGCTGTCCCCCAGGGCAACTTCGGCAGCGTGGAACTATGCCGCTATGACCCGCTGGGAGACAACACAGGCGCCCTGGTGGCTGTGAAGCAGCTGCAGCACAGTGGGCCAGACCAGCAGAGGGACTTCCAGCGGGAGATCCAGATCCTCAAAGCCCTGCACAGTGACTTCATTGTCAAGTACCGCGGTGTCAGCTATGGCCCAGGTTCGTCCCTTACCGAACGAGTGGTCTTCAAATCCCACAGTACCACTTTGGGGTGGTCTGCGAACACCAGCAGGGTCCACAGCAGACACTATGGACTCTTCATTGTTTATCCAGATTCAGACCTACCAGGGGTTAGAATTCCAGCTCCATCCCTTAGCAGTGGGGGTTACCTTGGGCAGGTGATGTAACCTTTCTGAGTGTCAATTTCCCCACCTGAAAAATGGGTCATTATGAGGTTTCAAGGAATCAATGTATATGGTAGAAAGTACTCTAGAGACATTAGTGGTAAGTGTTACTGTTGCCTTCCCATTTTTTTGGGTTTTTTTTTTGTTAAAGATTTTATTGGGGAATTGGGGGGGGGGGACAGCATTGGGGAATTGGGGAATGTTGCCTTCCCATTTTATTGAAAGCAATACTAAGTCCCGGAAGAACCCAAGGTCCCACTCTGAACGGGAGGAAGAATGGGGAGGGGAGTAGATAGAATTGGGTCCCGTGGTGACTCCTCCCGCCTCTCCTGCCTCCTAGGCCGCCAGAGCCTGCGGCTAGTCATGGAGTACCTGCCCAGTGGCTGCCTGCGCGACTTCCTGCAGCGGCACCGCTCACGCCTCGACGCAAGCCGTCTGCTCCTCTACGCCTCGCAGATCTGCAAGGTGTGGGGCTGGGGCCTGCGGCGCCGAGCTGGCTGCTTGAGTTGGGCCGGGAGGGGTTAGCGTATAGTTTCGAGGGAAGGCTGAGAGCTGACGTTTGGGGTCCAGATCAGATTGGAGGTGGGGCTGAGTTAGGGCTAAGATCAGGACTGGAGTCAAGGATGGGGTAGAGGTGGGGTTAGGTTTGGGGTCTGGGTTGACGTTGGATTCCAGGTCAGGCTCGGGGGCCCCTGCCTGGGGTCTATACCCCCTGTCCGCCCGCAGGGCATGGAGTACCTGGGTTCCTGCCGGTGCGTGCACCGAGACCTTGCAGCGCGTAACATCCTGGTAGAGAGCGAGACACACGTCAAGATCGCCGACTTCGGCCTCGCCAAGTTGCTGCCGCTGGACAAAGACTATTACGTTGTCCGAGAGCCGGGCCAGAGCCCCATCTTTTGGTGGGGACCCAGCGCCAGTCCCGCTCCTCCTCCCCACAGCCTTGGTTGGCCCTTTCCTGCGCCACAACCTGGCCCGGTCCTTCCCCACAGCTATGGCTCTGACCTGCCCCAATCCCACTCCCACTAGGTCCCGCCCCGGCAGGCCACAGGGTTGGAGAATCACCCTCATCCCACAGTCAGGGAAACTGAGACTGACCCTGCCAGGACTGGCCCTCTCACAGTCCACCTTCCCTGGACAGCTCCCCTAGCCCAAGGCTACCTACTCCTTTCCCATCCTCTGCCTGACCCCCTCACCCCAAGGCTGCCCCGTCCTTTCCAGGTACGCCCCGGAGTCCCTCTCAGATAACATCTTCTCGCGCCAATCAGACGTCTGGAGTTTCGGGGTCGTCCTGTACGAGCTATTCACCTACAGCGACAAGAGCTGCAGCCCCTCCGCCGTGAGTCGGCTTACTGGGTCCCGAGAACTCTCCCCCTCACCCTTTCACTATGGCTGACCACCCCACCCCACAGGCAGCCCCTTCCATCACAGAAGATCCTCCCTTCCCGCTCCAGCACTGAATGCTCCTCCCCTACCATGGGTTCTCTCCCTTGGCCCCAGGAGTTCTTGCGGATGATGGGATGTGAGCGAGATGTCCCGGCTCTCTGCCGCCTCCTGGACCTGCTGGCGGAGGGCCAGAGGCTGCCCACTCCTCCAGCCTGCCCTGGCGAGGTGAGAGCTGGAGAACTTCCCTCAGTTTCCCACTCTGGGGTCTTGGGCAAGCCAGCTGGCCCCTCTGGCTCTTTCCACCACATTGGCTCTTGGTTGAGAGCTCCTGCTGGCCTCTACTTTGCTGCCCTTTCGCTGTATGGCAAGTCATAAACATTTTCAGAGCCTCAGTTTACCATCTCCAAAATGGGAATTATAGTGCTTTATAAGGTGGAGGAGGAACAGAGGAGTTAACACCCATCCTGTGCTCAGCTCAGAGTCTCACACACAGTCAGTACTCAATAAAATGGTGGGGACCCTTACTGTTTATCATCACAACTTTTGTGGAAGTTTCTGCCATGCAATTGGTCGTTCATAATTAATTCATAAAATAATTTATGGCGCTCAGGCCATAAACATTTATGGAGCGCCGACTGTGTGCTGGGCTGTGTGCTGGTGCTTGGAAACCAGCAGAAGCTAACAAGAACATTCTGGTGGTGTTCAGTGTCTGGAAAGAGATGAACAGGGGGAGACTGATGGAGGAAGGGTAGTCAGGGAGGGTCTCTTAGATGAAATGATGCCTGGAGCAGGAAGTGCCCACCCATGGGGAAAGCTGGCAAGGGCTTTCTCAGTGGAGGACACAGCATCTGCAAAGGCCCTGAGGTGGGAATAAGGTTGGTGTATTTAAATAGTGAGATGGGACTACATGGAGGAGAGAGGAAGTGAGGAGGTGATGAAGGGAGGGAGGAAGGGGAGGGGGTGAGATTTTGTTCTAAGACCCATAGGCAGTCATGGAAGGCTTTGGAGCAGGGGAGGGATGGAGTCTAAGTATATTTTAAAACTGGACAGGAGTCATGTTCTTCCTACCACTTTCATGGGACCCTGTTGTCTCCTACACCCTCAGGTTCATGAGCTCATGAAGCTATGCTGGGCTCCTAGCCCACAAGACCGGCCGTCCTTCAGTGCCCTGGGCCCCCAGCTGGATGCTCTGTGGAGTGGAAGTCGGGGGTATTGTCCAGAGGCATGAGATGCTTGCCTTCCCTGCTTGTCTGGAGGAAGAACTCCACTCATTGTCATTTTTACATCTTCTGCACACAGACCTCTGGGTTCTGGTCTCCATGGACTGGTTGTGTGACTTTGGGCTGGGAGCCGCCCCTCTCTAGGCCTTGTGCTTCCGGAGACTCCCATGCGTCAAATGACATCGTATTGAGGGGGGGCACCCCTGGCTTGCGGAGTAATAGCAGCCTCGTGGCCTTTGGAACTTGTAAAGATTCAAGACAGATACCTCGATGGGGCCCACTGAGTCCTGCCCCCAGAAGCAAGGGACCACATTGAAACTCCTCCCGTCTTCCCATTCTCTCAGAGGATGTCCCTGTCTCATTTTCAGCAGGGAAATTGTGTAACTTTATGTGATCTCAGGCTTCTGTTCCCCCATCCTGCTCTTGCTGGAGGAAGCCAAGGACAAGAGCAGCTGCTCGGGTTGGAAATTCACTTTTGGGGGAAGGAAGTGTGACTGGGATTGTGTGAGGGGCCAGCAGAGGCTGGGGTCCCAGTCCACTCTAACTGTACTTGAGTGTCCCTGGGACTTGTTTCCCCACCTTACACTGGGGCCCTTTCTGACCGGAGGGTCAGCCAGTGATGACCCTGGAGCCTGACAGGAGCTTTTCAGCAGTTGAGGAAGTGAAAGGCATTCTTGGTAAAGGGAACAGCATGTTCTCTTTAGTGAGGAAGCTCAGAGTACAGAGCTTGTTGGAGCCCACGGTTCTGCCACTTATTAGCTATGTGACAATGGGTACATTTCTTCCCCTCTCTGTGTCTCAGTTCCATAGTGCTGGCTCCTCAGCTATGCAGCCAGCTTCTGGAGAGCCTTGTGCAGTTTAAGCCCCCACCATCCCACACTGACCTGCACTAAGTTTTCCTGCCACTTAGGCTCCCAGGAAAGCTTTTATTCGTCTCTCAAAACCCCAGCTATCACCTCCCTGCAGCCTTCCCTGGTGTGTTCCCATCACTCCCTGCCAGCCCTGTACTTCCCTCTGACCTTAAAACTAGGGTGGTGACTGTCCACCTCTGTCTCCTCCAACCTGGAAGCTTCATGGGGGCTGGGCTGAGGTGGGCACTACGGGGACTCTGGGGGTGTTTGTTGAATGAATAAAGGAGTTCAGTGGAAGGCATGTTTTGTTGCTGGATTTGGGCAATGAGGAACCTTGGAGATATATGAGTAGGGGAGGAATATGGTTAGGGCTTGGGGATAGAGACCCCCTAGGGGCCACACTGGGGTCTCAAGGCAGGCTGGGGGAGGAGGGACAGCAGGGTTGGGCATTGGCTGGGTCTCTGGAGGACAGAAGCCCTCCCCCAAGCCCCAGCTGCTGGCCTTGGCTCTGTCCTGGGGAGCTGATTACAGGCTTTTGGTGGGTGGAGGGAACAGGCTGCTCTGCTAGGGTCAGAGGGCAAGGCTGGGTTGGGAGAGCTAGGCTGTGGGGAGGGTTCCAGCATCAGAGAGGCCAAGCCAGTCCCCTGAGTATGCCTCAGGACTGCTGGAAAGATATGGAGAGTGACGGAGAGAGCGAGCAGGGGAGAGACAAGAGACAGATCTCTGTGCCTACTCTCTCAGCCCAGGAAAAGCCACCTGCTTTGGTGAAAAACAGGAGGGAGGGAGCATGTGGGGCTGCTCTAAGCTGGAACAAGATGAAGATTTCAGCTCAGAATCTTCTTTGCCTTGGGTGGAGTATCATCCCCTCTCTCTGCCTTAGTTTCCCTTCTTGGTAAAACAGAGTCATAAGCCCTCCAGGGCACTAGGCTGGCACCCAGTATGTGCTGAGCAAATGTAGCCAG
This sequence comes from Hipposideros armiger, assembly GCF_001890085.2. Lineage (NCBI taxonomy): Eukaryota > Metazoa > Chordata > Mammalia > Chiroptera > Hipposideridae > Hipposideros > Hipposideros armiger. The sequence goes on along the minus strand of NW_017731414.1, from coordinate 1,369,123 downwards.
GTTTATTCTGGGCCCTCCAGTCTCTGCCCAGCCCAAGAGGATCCCAATGTAGGAGAGGCAGAGCTGGCCAGGACCCCCAGCCCTAGGGCCCACCCTCCTGAAACCTTGGGCAAGTGTGGGGTCCCCTCTCTGAGCCTCAGTTTCTTTATGTGTACAGCAATAAGGACAAGATTTTGGATGTCCCTGGTCTCAGTTGGCTGGATGGCCACCACCCTGTGGAATTATTATTTCTCAGTTTATGTATTTCACTTATTTAAAATGGTTAAAAATAATAATGATAATAAAGACTTAGCCAGCAGTTCACCTGGGGAGGCATTGGCTCAGAGAGACAGACTCTCGCTGTTGTGCCTGTCTCAGCCTATCAATAACCAACATTGTGGCTGGACCAGCCCCTCTGTTTCTTTTTTTTCTTTTTTAAAGATTTTACTGGGGAGTTGGGGAAGGGGAACAATGTTGGGGAATTGGAGAAGGGGAACAGCCAAGTTGTTGTCCTTCAATCTTAGTTGTGGAGGGCTCAGCTAGCTCAGCTCCAAGTCCAGTCGCCATCTGGCCACCCATCGGCAGCTCGCGGCCGCTCAGCCCAAGGTGCCGTGTTCAATCTTAGTTGTGGGTGGGTATAGCCCACCATCCCATGTGAGAGTTGAACCGGAAACCTTGCTGTTAAGAGCACCACCACAGAGCCGTCCTGCTACCCATCGGCAGTTCAGTGGCAGCTCAGCTCAGGCACAGTTCACTAGCTCATGTGGGAATCAAATCTGCAACCTTGTTGCTCAGAGCTCGCACTCTTAACCAACTGAGCCACTCGGCTGGCCCACCCCTGTGTTTCTTATTATTGGGTTGTCGGAAAAGTCATGATATGTTTTTTCTCTGTTTTTCATTGCAAAAATGCGTCATGACTTTTCCGACAACCCAATATGTTTGCAAGACACCCTTCATCAGTAACCATCAGAGAACTTTGAAAAAAAAAGTTTATTTCTTACAGTCCTGGAAATAACACAGTACACCTGGGACCACACAGTGAGGTGGCAGGTAGAGAGAGAGAACATGCTCAGGCCTGAGGTTCTGCTCTTATTGGAGTAAAGGATGGGGGGACTAGGGTTTCACAGACTCATCCTTTATTGGTGAATTTTAAAAATGAGAGCAGTAATTTAAAGTGTGAAGGAGGGCTGACCAAGTGGCACGTTGGTTAAGAGCTGGCTTGGGACGCCAGCTCTGAGCAGCAGAAACCCGGTTCATATCCCACATGAGGGCCAGTGACGCTGCGCCCTCTACAGCTAAGATGGTGAACAACAGCTCAACCTGGAGCTGGGCTGCTGAGAGTTGCCCGCAATGGCGTAGGCTGCAGTGGGCTGCCATAAGCTACCTTTAGCGTCCGTCAGCTGGCGTGAGCTGCCAAGAGCCGCCATGAGCGGCTGTCCAGAGGCCAGCGACCAATCTGCCTCACCCGGGAAGAGCGCAATGATAATACTAACATGGGCCAGTGAAGCGACGTCCTCCACAACAGACTGAAGAACAAAAGGACAACAACTTGTCTGTTCCCCTTCCCCGATTCCCCAGTGCTGTTCCCCTCCCCCAATTCCCCAATAAAATCTTTAAAAATAAATAAGTAAATAAGAAATAAAGTGTGAAGGAGAAAAGTGGTCCAAATTGTCAGTTATCAAAATTAACCAGCATCTCTAAAACAGAGGCGCCTCAGCGGGGAAGGTCACATGGCACTTTATCTAGTCAGAAGGCTGGCATGTTGTTGAAGTGGTTGCCTCCAGAAGCAGAGCTTAAGTTAGGCACTCACATCACAAAAAAGAGAAAACCCAATGTCAGGGCTTACACTGCACTGGCCCTGACCCTGCCCTTGACCTTATCCTTGGGCCCTCCCTCAGCATGCTCAGTTCCCGCTCCAAGGTCCCCAGCTGGGGAGGGCTAGGCGCCTATAAGAAGGGTGCCCTAGAGGCCCCTGGCGCCTTCTGCCACCATGGACCCCCGCCCGCTCCCCTGGGTACTGGTGTTGCTGGGCCCTGCCCTGGCATTGGCGCTGAGCCGCGCACCCTCCCCGGAGGTGCCAGAGAAGCTGTGTGGCCATCACTTCGTCCGCGCGCTGGTGCGCGTGTGCGGGGGCCCGCGCTGGTCCCTCGAGGCCGGGCGGGCGGTGACAGGCGGCGACCGTGAGTGGGGATTGTGCTCCTGGGTTTCTAAGTGGGGCAGGTGCATGGAGCGCAAGTGGGCATAGGGGCCACGGGCGGGTTTGCACGTGTGGACCGGGGTTCACCTGCTGGCTGAGGGGTGTGTGCAAATCCACGGAGGATGCCTCCTCCCCCAGTGGGAACAGGTGTGAGGAGAATGGAACCAGGCAGCCTTGAAAATGCACTGTCAGATGGCGTCTTTATTTACCATTTTGGTATTTTGATCTTCATGCAGTTCTGCATTCATTTTGATTTTTTAAATTATTGTATTAAAATAGGACTGATCTTGATTGTTGAGTTTTGGTGCTCCCTTAATTTGTGCACCAAGGCCAGTGCTCACTCTACTCACCCTAGTCCTGGCTTTGGTGCAGCGAGCATAAAACAGGTTTATGTGCATGAGTGTCGCACATGTGTCCTGCATGTGTGCGTCTGTGTGACACAGGTGCAAATGGGTGTACAGAGGTGCATATAGCAGGTGGGGGGGGTTGGGAGGGAAGGTTGAGGGTATGTGCTTTTGTGTGCTCACCCAGTGGTTGTGTGTCCGTATGTGACCACTGCCTGCATACCCGTACACATGTATGTGTCACATGTTACCCCTGCGGTCTTCTGCTCTGTGAAGTGTCTGTGTGTTCATGTGATAGGTGACACATGAGAGTATGCAGAGCTGGGGACTTGAGTGAGAGCATGGGTCAAGTGCACACACCTGGGTTGGGGATTAAAACTGTGGCTGGTATACAGTAGACATTTAATAAGCACTCACTATTTGTGTGCATGAGGAGCATTTGGTGGGACATGGAGTGGGATGTGAGCATGCAGGGATGTGTACACAATGTGGGGGGTCCTCTGGGTTCCCCCACCCATACTAAACTTTACTCTGTCCCCAGGTGAGCTGCTGCAATGGCTGGAAGGACAACATCTCTTCCATGGGCTGGTGGCTGATGGGGACCCCGTGCTGGTGCTTGGGCCACAGCCCCTGCCCCAGGCCTCTCGACATCATCACCACCACCGCCGGGCAGCTGCCACCAACCCTGCCCGTCACTGCTGCCTCAGTGGCTGCACTAGGCAAGATCTGCTGACCCTCTGTCCCCACTGAGCTCTCCTGGGGCATGGCTTCAGGGGAGTCACAGACCTAGATCTGGTCTGGTGAGCTCTTGAAGCCACACAGCACCATAAAGCCCCACATCTGGGGGGGACATTGCTGATTACCTCCTGGGGCGGGGCACTCGCCACCTCACCTAGGTCACCTGTCCTCTGTGGAGCCAACTGGGGAATAAAACATACCCAACCCTAGCTTGGAGGATCCTTGGTTTTATGGACATGCCAGACACTGAGAGCCAAATGTCCTCACCTCTGAAGAGCCCCAGGCACTGCCCTCTTTGCATTCACCCCCTCTTACCATACCCCCAATAGTAAATAAATAAAATTACTGCAAAATTCAAAGCAGACTTTTGTATTTTCTCAAGAAAAAGAAACAAGCCTGGGTCGGCTCCCATATGTGCTTGGACCTTGGCAGCCACGGACCCACCTACGTTTCCAGGAGCTTGATAACAATTCAAGAGTCATCACAATACAAAGTGGGGAAACTGAAACCTAGGTAGATGGCTGCTTGCCAAGGTCAGACAGGGAAGGAATGGCCAAGTGCAAGATTTGAATCCAGGTATCTGTCAAGACCCATGGGAAGCTTTAATGTCACTTAAAGGCCACTTAATGATGGACACACACACGGATGTCTGAATGAGTCACAGTGCATATTATTGACACACACGGATGTCTGAATGAATCACAGTGCATATTATTGATCTAACCATTCTCACTAGCATCCTGTCTTCATCCTGAGATAGGGGTTGTACGATATGATGACCTCACTATAAGGTGGGTCCGTGTATGCTGACCCTTCCCATGGGGCTGGGAGAAAGAGTACAGGGTAAAGTGTGCAGCACACCGTAGGTACACAATAAATAAAGGAGAGACGGAGTCAGGACAGAGGACAGCAAAGCACAGTCTTCATGGGAGGAGGTGAGCCAGGGAGGAGAGAGGAGGCTGGGCGAGATAGGGAAGGAGACTTACTGGAAGCAGGAGGCTCAGGCAGGCCCAGATAGGAGCAGACTCACCCTGTGCCTCGCTCTTCTGAGCTCGCTGTCAAGCTGGCAGGGAGACTCAGTCATGGGGGGATTATGAGCTGAGGGCAATTGGGAATCATGGCAGGTGTGTGAGCAAGGGTGGGGTGAGGTCAGAGCTACCTGATAGAGACACCTGCAGCCCCACTTCATCCATTGGTGTATACGGGTATTTTCTACTGGAAATGAGACTTTTACAAGTAAATGTAAATTGGTCTGAGTTAAAACTTATAAATCACTTTTTTTTTAAAAAAGACCTCTAGGTCTTCACAAAACATTTTATTCCCTGAGGACCCACTCTCCAGTCTGCACTCTGCTGTCTGAGGTGACCCCTGCCACCACCCCAATACCTGTGAGGCCCAAGTCCCAGACACCTGTCCAAGGCCAGCAGGGCTGGGGATCACCAGTTTGCTTGGCTCTCCCCAGTCCTAAAGACACACTGGCGTGGGGGCCGGTCCTGAGTCCCAAGAGCTCAGGGCCACTCAAGGGCCTGAACCTCCCCATTCTCTGGGCGCTGGGGTGAGTGTATGCGCTGGTCTTGGGTCCAGTGAATGGGGCCCCTCTAGTCCCAGTAATGTTCCCTGAGTTCTTGGGGAGCCGAGGAGTAGGAGGCTGGGTCTGGCCAGGGACTCTAAATGTTGAGTCCCCATAGGCTGAGACAGACGGCTGCCTCCCTCCTCTGCTCAATGCTTCCACCAGTAGAGCATTTAATACCACAGGCAGGGAGGGGGCAGCCCAATTCATAGCCTCTCTGGCCCCTCCCACCATCTGAGGTGTCCAAGGCTCAGGAAGGGGTCCGGAACTGAACCACTCTTTCCCAGGCTGAAAAACACTTCTCTCTTCAGCTACATGTGAACCCAGGAATTCCCAATCGGCCTTGAACCATGGCCAGAACTCACCCACAATTAAACCACTACCGGTTCACTATCAAGGAGAGGCTGGCCACTGTTGATGGTCCAGCCTATGATCAAGGTTGGAGCTGGGGTGTGGGACCTTGAGTCAAATGGGCTGGAACCAGCAGCAGCAGCTGGAGTCCTGGTAGAAGTGCTTCTACCACGAGCTGCCATGAAGAGAGATGGTCCCTCCAGCTGCGAGTATAGTAAGGATGATGGAACATGGTCTAAGCAGTACTGAGTGTGTAGGGGTTTGCCAGCAAAACTATTCACTCATCAAACTCTAGCACTCTCCTATGCCAAAGGTCTCAGCTTCCTGGGAGGACAACACTGCCCCTTCCTATGGAAGTGAAGTCAGGAGCCTAGAGGCTGGGGGCCCTGGCATCACCTCGATAGAACTTTCGCTTGCCACAGTTGAGGTTGGGCTGGCTCAGTGCATCCCACATGAGCAACATCTCATATGGCAAGAAGCGGTGCACCAGCAGCAGGTCCCGGTAGAAGCAGGGATCAAAGGAGGACAGGCGGGCTGAGGGGGCCCAAACGCCAGCCGTGCGGATACCACTGTGTGAAGTGGGCTTCAGACCCTCCTGCTTCAGGCACATGCCCAGGAAAACGTCATCGATGGGGAAGAGGTCTAGGGTGCGGGAGGCCCGGCGCAGGGCAGTAACTGTGAAGCGGGACAGCAGGAAACCCCCCCCCCCACAGTAGGGTGGGTAGAGCTCTTCCTGTGTCACTATCTTTGGCACATAGTACTTGCTCCAGGGGTGCCGGATGGGGCCCACATTGTAGATCAGGTGCCCCACGAAGAGGTGGTGGTCAGGATTGTGGCCCTGCAGGTAGGAGACCATGTTGTCTGTGTGTGCAAAGACGTCATCGTCGCCATTGAGGATGAAGCTGGCATTGGTGCACCGAGTCTCCTGCCACTGTAGGAAGAGTACCTGCAGGCGGGTGGACAGGGCACAGGGGCTCAAGGGCTGGGTCGATCAGCCTCCAGTCCCTGTCCACTGCCCCAGCCCAGCCAGCCCAGGTGAGGATGTGTCCCTTGGTCAACCCAGCCTGGGTTCAAGGCCCCACTCTGTGAGGTGACCTCAGCAACTAACTGCTACTCTCTGTGCCTCAGTTTCCTACTTTCCATTGAAGTCTCATCTCAGGATCTGCCTCCAGGAGTGATGGAGACCCACAGAGACAATGTTCTATAAAGTGCCAAGAAGTGCTTGAAAATTGTCACGTTTACGTTCATTGCTATTCCTTCCCACTCTGCCTGGCCAGGCCCTGCTGTTACATAATCACGTGTATGATTGTCATTGAACATCTACCTCCCCAACCAGACTCTGGGTGTGGGCTGTGTCTCCTATTTGTGTTATCTCCCCAGCACCTAGTGTGGGCTCAACACTTCATAGGGGTAGGATTCATGTTTGTCAAACTGATGTTTACCCCATGCTTTGGTGTTTTGTGTTAAGAACATGGCAATGTTGAGAGGTCCTGGCCCTCTGCCTGCCTTGGCTTCAGTTTTCTCCATAACAACCTTTGCTACTTGCCTGGCACTGTCCTCAGGGCCTGTCCTGCTTTGACTCTCTAATGTAACAACTGTAGGAGGCAGATGTGGTCTTCAATTCCATTTACAGATGAGGAAACAGAGGAAGTGCCTTGAGCAAGTTCACGTCACACAGAAGTAGCCGCTCAAGGTCTTGTACCCAGACCTGCCTGTACCTACTAGGAGCAGGATCCTGTGTTGGGTCTCTACTCAGCTTGCTCCACCCCCTGGCCCCACCTGGGCAGGACCTCAGAGCCTCCAATTCCTCCTCTGTAGGTGGATTCTCTCTGTTTCTCAGGGGTTCTTATCTATCAAAACCATCTTTATTGAGCACTTACTGCACAGACCTGGGTGGGCCTCACGAGGAGACAGAACCAGACCAAATAAACAGGATGTGTACTGTCCAGCGCCCCCCTAGCCCCGCCCCATTGTCATTGTTATTTGAGCACCTGGCACTGGTCCAGGTGCCTTCTAAATAGCATCTCATGTAATCTTCACAGCAGCTCTCAGAAGTGGGTGAGTCCAATTAATATTGCAATTTCCCTGATGAGGAAGCTGAAGCATAGGGAGGTGAACCATCATTAAGAGCAACACAGAACCTGGACTGGGGTAATCGGGCCTCTAGAGCCAGGCTTGTAACATTGCAACACACTGCCCCCCCCAGAAGAAAAGGTCTTCATATCGCCACAAGGACAGTAGAGGGGATGGGTGGGGAGGCCTGCTGGTCCCCTGGGCCCCTCAGAGGAGGTGGTGGCCATCTGGGCAGGAAGGACATGTGGCCCTGATCAGGTGACCCCCACCCCCACCCCTACCCCGCCGGCCCACCTGCTTGAGCGTGAGGTTGAAGAAGGTGTCGTGGAAGTTCCACTGCAGGATGTCGCCGTGCACCTGTGCCTCCATCGCCAGCAGCCTGTTGACCTTGGGGGCCTCCAGCGGGTGGGGGGCGGTGCCTACCAAGAAGAGGCGGCGCAGTTGTACACCCCGCACCCTCCGCTCTCGGCCCCATGTGCGCCGCACTAGCTCCCGGCGCTCATAATTGCGGGGCGAAGACTTGATGGCCAATAGCAGGAAGGCTGGCTGCGCGCACTTGTCTGGTGGCACGTCCTGCAGGAGCTGGAAGTCGCGGCAGTGTCTATGCAGCAGGAAGTCGCGCACATGCTGTGGCTGTTCCGTGAAGTCCGGCAGCTTCGCCATTGAGGTGTTGGCCCGGCAGGGGGCAGGCAGAGGGTGAGAGGTCTGAGGGAGCCTGGTCAGAGCCGCAGGGGTGGCCAGCGGCTGCTCCAGATCCCCGAAGTGGGGTGGTGACATGTGCAGACTGAGGAGGAAGAGAGTGAAGGTGGCAAAGACCGCAGCCAGGCCCACCGCTGTCCGCATAGGCCGGGAACACCTCATCCTGGTCGCCAGGGTTTGGGATTGGTCCGGAAGCGGGATGGGGAACCTCTGGGTCAGCTCCTGAGGAGAAACACTCACTGAAGATCTCGGATGGGCCAAGCACTTTAACTGAGCTACCTGTGGACTCCAACAGCTGGTTGACCTGTACAGTTACTCAGGTTGGTAAAATATTGAAATTCACCCTCACCTAGTCCCCAGCACCCCACCACTAGCACCCCAACCCATATTGGCTCTCACAGTTTCCCAGGCCTTGCTGGAGATTCGATATTTACAAAGAAAAGTGAGTCATGGGAATGCCAACATGAGGCCCCAGACTCAGTGTGCCCAGAATCTCCCCCCCCCCCCCCCCCCCGCCCCCGCACGCACACAGACACACACCAATTCAATCTGGTCCTTCTCATGTCCCTGATAGCCTAGGAGCCTCCCAGAGGGAGGCGGAGTATTCCCTTTTTATCAGTTGAGAGTGGCTAGGGTCCTTTCTGCTTCCCTTTTCACCTACCCCTCTAGGAAACTCTGAGCTTCTGATACAACCATCCTCCATTCTTTTTATTTATTTATTTATTTATTATTATTAGTTTCAGGTATACTCCATTCTTCTTGATGATTTTTTTTATGATCCTGTGACCTAAGCATGGCCCCTGGCTCCTTATAGACTCCTCAGGCTCAGCACGTCTCAAACAAAGCTATTTTCTTTGTCAAACTCCTGTTCCTCCTTTAAAAGCCATCTCAAATTATCTATTTTCTGGGAAGCTCTCTTTGACCCCTTAGGAAGAGTCCTGATTCCCTGTTTAGCTCCTCTGCCCTGTCTTCTACTCTGGCTCAGTCCTGATCCCATGGAGGTGTCTGTGTTTGGCTTTGTCGTCCCAAGACTGGGGGCTTTCTGGGGGCCCTGGCATTGCCTAGCATGAAGTAGACACATGACAGAAATAGGGAGTGTTTAAATGAATGAGTTTATGAATAAAAGTAAATTCATTAAGTTTCTCTCGGGCAAACTCCTATTCATACTTCAAAACCCCAGCTTTAATGTCTCCTTCTCCTGAAAGCTTTCCTTCCCCATATCCAGGCAGAGCCCTTGGTTTCCCTTCCAGGTCCTTTTCCCAGATTCCCTCAATGTCTTTTTGTCTGGAAAGTTGATGTCTGTGCTATTTTCAGCCCTAAATTTGAGGATCTATTTTTCTAGTGCAGCATGAAAGTGCTGGATTAGACACAAGGCAGGACTTACCCATTCAGCAAACACTTATTGGCTCACTCCAGAGAGGTGCAGACTCTGGAGCCCAACTCCTGAGTTTAAATACCAATTCCATCACTTCCTGCCTTCCACACCTCGGTCTCCTCAGCTATAAAGGGGGCATTTGAACAATCCCCAACTCATAAGGTTGTGCAGGCATGAAGATAGCTCCCAGCACCAGGCATCTAGTGGGCATTCAATGAGTGTTTGTTGAATGAATACGTGAACTTCAGCATGTATCTCAGCCTTCCTCAGGGTGTCTGTGCTGGTCTGGGGTCTCCTTGTTCTCCCTACTGGCACCTGGAACAGTGTGGGGACAGTCAGTGGGTTCTGGTGGGCCCCTCTTGCCCCAAGCAACCCTAACCAGCTATTACCTGGGAGTAAGCAAGAGAGTCGTTTCCATCTAGAGCTGCTAATTGGTGCTGGAGATGGGGACATGGCCTCCCTCCTCGATCCACAAGGCCATTTCCCCAACGTGCCCATCGCTCTCTCTGCACAGCCTGGCCAAAGACTCTCCAGCTAGATGTCTCTCAGAAACGGGGCTCAGATTCCTCCCCTCAGGTTCCATTGTGTGACACTGGGAAAGAAGCTGGACCTCTCTGAGCCTCCATGTAAGATGGGAAATGAACACTATGTAAGAGCTGTTGTGGGGATCTTTTTTTTTTTTTTAAGATTTTTTATTGGGGAATTGGGGGAGGGGAACAGTGCTGGGGAATCGGGGGAAGGGGAACAGACAAGTTGCTGTCCTTTTGTTCTTCAGTCTACTTGTGGAGGACGTCGCTTCACTGGCCAATGTTGGTATTATCATTGCGCTTTTCCCGGGTGAGGCAGCTTGGTCGCCGGCCTCTGGACAGCCACTCACGGCGGCTCTTGGCAGCTCACACCAGCTACCAGCCATTTATGCTGGCTGCCGGCAACACACGATAGTTTATGGCAGCCCACTGCAACAGGGGCTGCAGCCTACAGGGGCTGCAGCCTACGCGGACGCTGGCGACTCACAGCAGCCCAGCTCTAGGTCGAGCTGTTGTTCAGCATCTTAGCTGTAGAGGGCAGTGTCACTGGCCCTCATGTGGGATCTGAACAGGGACCCTGCTGCTCAGAGCTGGCGTCCCAAGCCAGCTTTTAACCAACACACCACTCAGCCGGCCCTGTTGTGGGGATCTTAACCTCAAACACTCTGGGCATAGTCCTGCCTCAGGACCTTTGCAAAGGTGTTCTCTTTGTCTGACATGAACACTAAATAAAAGCCTCAATGAATTGATACAAGGTGACAAAAGGCAAGGGACAAAATGGGGTCTGGTGGCAGGTCTGGATGACATTTAAGCTGGGATGTGATCGTGTATAGGAGCCAGCATGGCTGAGGTTTGGGGGGAAGGTGTCCCAGGGACAGACTGGCAGATGCAAAAGCCCTGAGGTGGGAATGAGCTGGTGAAACCTGAACAGTTGCAAGACGCTGCCTGCAGGTAGCACAGAGCCTGTCTTGTTGTGTGTCATCCCCAGCATGGCTGCCAGCCCTCAGGGATTCTGCTTCTGGCAGGCAGGTCTGGGAGACCCAAAAAGGCAAATTATCTTAGGATGAGACTGTGAAATGACACATGTGACACAAGAATGAACTGAATCCCTGGAAGGACAGCTTTCTGAGCTGAACAGTGGCCTAATCCAGGGTAGATGATGAGAAAGGAGCACTCTGGCAAACCTGGAAGCACCCTGAGCTCCAAGGATGAGAAAGACCTCATGGGCTACAGTAGAAAGACCAAGTCACAAAGTAGTAAATCAGATAGAGATGCCACAGTGTTCTGCCCACAAATGCTGTGAGATAAGGATGTGCCTGAGGGTCCCACCTCCCGAGCCAGGCGCACTCCATTAAGGACCCATGAAAATTAGAGGGTGATTCACCATCTACAGTTTAGAATCTAAATCAAGGGTTTTCAACCTGATTCTGCCCCTAGGGGACACTTGGTAATGCCGGAAGACATTTTTGGTTGTCATAACTTGATTAGGGTGGGGGTGCGGGACTACTAATGGCATCAGGTGAGTGGAGGCCAGGGATGACGCTTACATTAACATTATAGAGTACAGGATGGCTCCACCACAGAGGATGACCCAGCCTCAAATGTCAACATTGTCAAGGTTGAGTAACCCTGGTCTAAACCAACAGAAACTGGAATAAAGAACTCAAAATCAAGTGTGGTCAGAAGAGGAGAATCAGGGAGGTAAAGTACCTTAATACAGGTTTATATAAATTCACCATATGGACTATTTATTATTGCTTATTTATATATTTTCATATATTTATGAAATGTTAAGCCTAAATGGCCAAGGATCAGTTCATTGGGAATGTGTTTTGCAAGTTCTAAACAAGGGCTCAAAAACAAAGGAAACCCCCTCAGCAAATACAAATATTTACAACTCAGCCAAACGTGGGCATTGGGAAGGGGGAAGGCATGAGAGGAGGTAAAAGAACTAAATCGCTCATATTACTGGGATCAGGGTGTCAGGGCAAAATAGAGCCTCTTAGGGTGGCCATTTAGTTTTAATTAATTCCATTAATGCCTGTTTTTTTCCTTGCATTCTTCTTTCTTGTTTGTCAGAACTCTTTGTATATGAAACACCCTTTGTTGGCCACTTGCATTCCCAACTTTTTCTCATCAGGTCTATGGTTTCTCTAACTGGAGGGATCCCAGACCCTATGAGGAAAGAGCAAATGTAAAAGTATGGAGAGGAAAGAAAAGGCATGTAAGGGTGAAATTCGGTAAGTCAATAATGTAATTAGATTTATCTAGTTTGCAGTTTGACACACTGTGAACAATTCACAGTTCACAGATATTAAACCCTGATGAGGTTTAAGAACTCAAGTCAGGGACAGAGAAGGGAGGCTCGCTTCTCCTCCCCTCCTTACACTAGACCTCCATTAATACATACAAGAGTTGCCTCCATTTCCATCCACCAAGTCCCCCTTAAAACCTCAAGTAGAAACCTCATAGCCCCTTAAACCTCAAG
>NW_017731414.1:1350968-1356607 GCF_001890085.2 Hipposideros armiger | reverse complement strand
AGAAACCTCATAGCCCCTTAAACCTCAAGTAGAAAATGTTGCCAACCTCACAACACCCCACACAGGGCCCCAAGGCCTCCCTTTCAGCAGGTCTGAGAGAGCTGAGGATTTGCTGCCCCGACAAACCTTTCTGAGTGCCTCTGTGGGCTGCGCTCCAGGTAGTCACCAGCTTGTCTTCATGGGTCTCACCTTCTGAAGGTGCTGGGACCCCACACCTACCATTAGAGATGCTGGGGTTAGGGGCTCGGCTTTGCCAAAGAAGTGACACCTCTTGGTATTACTTCTTCCAAGTGACTGGGCAGCAACTCTGTGGCCAGGAGAAGCTCCTCTCAGGCTTGGGTTCGAGTCCCTGATCCCCACTCGAGATTCTGCTGTCCACCCTCTCCGGGTCTCATTGTCAAACAAAACAACTGGACTTGCTGAAGCCCAAACAGCTGCTTACTCTGAATGAAGATCATGGGGTTTGAACAACTCTGGGGGAACTGCCACCCCCATTTTATAAATGGGGGTGCAGGGCTCAGGGAGTTTTCCCAAGTGGGTGGCTCACATTACCACAGAAACAACCCATTTTGTCTCCAGGTTCTTTAGCCCTAAGGGTCTCAGCAGCTCGTATCCCAAAACAAACATGTGAAAACCATTCATTCATTAGTTTATTTAACAAATAGGTTCTGGGGAACCTGAGAAGCCTCAACCCTGGGCCTGGCGCCCTGGAAGCCCCTAATCTGAGGGAGACAAATCCAGACACATGTGGGATCAGGGCTGGGCCAGAAGAGACCAGGATATTGATGCTGAGGCTTTGAAGAATGCATCGGAGTTCACCAAGGGGTGTTCAGGTGGAGGAAAGAGCAAATGTAAAAGCATGAAGAGGAAAGAAAAGGCATGTAAGGGTGAGATTCAGTAAGTCAATAAGGTAATTAGATTTACCTAGTTTGCAGTCTGACTCACTGGCATAGCTCAAAACTTAGTTGGCAGTTAGACCCACCCAGATATTCAGATATTTTCTCTTTGTTTCTCCCCTCACTAATTGATTTCAAACTGTGTTTAGTTCCCTTTCTCAAGGCTACACATACCTTGTTAATCCATTTAATTAACAAAATCCTAACCTGGAAAGGGGAATTTCTTTTTTTTTTTTAAGATGTTTATTGGGGAATTGGGGGATGGGAACAGCGCTGGGAATTGGGGGATGGGTACAGACAAGTTGTTGTCCGTTTGTTCTTCAGTCTAGTTGTGGAGGACGCTGCTTCACTGGCCCAAGTTGGTACCATCATTGGCTCTTCCCAGGTGAGGCAGATCAGTCGCCGGCTTCTGGACGGCCATTCACAGCGGCTGCTGGCCGCTCACGCTGGCTGCTGGCTACACACGGTAGCCCATGGCAACCCACTGAAGCAGGGGCTGCAGCCTACGCCGGAAAGGGGAATTTCTTAATCCTCAGGTGCCCTGACACCACAACACACATAAAGTCTCAGGTCTCAGTGGCCAGTCCGAGTTTGGAGTCCAGAGATAACATTATCTTAAAATGGACCAGACCCCAGGAAGCAATGTCAGCCCTTGGACCTGCCTGACTGACTTCCCCTTTCCTTTGTTCTTGTGTACCTATAAAACAGGCTGCCCATTTTAGAAACAGGGAGGTGGCCTTTCGACAGGAGTCTGCCATCCTCCCAGAATGCCGGCATTCTGAATAAACCTGCTTTTCTTTCCACCATGTCTCTCGATTTTTAACTTTTTCAAGCAACAGGCAGCCAGACCTTAGCACGGTATCAGGTGTATTCAAGGAACTACACACAGTTTGTTTGGCTGAAAAGTAGATTTTGGAGAGAAGGTGATTTCTGAGGTTAGGGGATGTGGTGCCAGACCCTGTGAAGACCTTGAATGCCAGGCTGAGAAGAGGGGCTATCTCCTGGGGGCGAAGGGGAGCCATGAAGCAGGGAGCAGAGCGGTCAGATAGTTGTGTGGTTCTTCTTTGCCCTAAGTTGACCTTGGTGAGTTGCTTCCCCTTGGGAGCCTGTTTCCTCATGAGGACATGGGAATGCAGAGACCCTCCACCACATGCACACATGGGGTCACTTGTGATGGTGCATCAAAGCTCATGGCTAGAGCAGCCAATCTGCTAAGGGCTGTTGGTTCACCACGCACTGGTGCACTTTCACCATCACCCAGCACCTGCTTCCTCCAGTGCCCACAGAAAAGCCATGTGCCTTCATTGGCCAAGACCCAAGAGTCTTCCCCTGGGATGCATCTGCCAGGTGTAGGTCCTCTCAGCCCCGCTTTCCCCAAATGACCTCTGCCCCGTCTCCAGCCCCACCAGCCTCTTCATCACCCAGGCTCAGCCCCGGCACAGAGCCTGTGCACTGCCAGTTCTTCCGTCTAGAAAGCCCTGCCCTCCTGTTCCTCCTGCTGGTTCTCCTTCCTCTTTAGACTCAGCCCAATGTCACCTCCTTAGAGGGACCCCAACCTCCCAGCTAAAACACCTGCCCTGGCTCTGCTTCCTTCACCACCGTTGGACAAATCTACTCACTTCTCTCCTGTCTATTTCCCTAACCAGCCTGGAGCCCCAGAAGTGGGGCCAAACAGCTGTATTTCCATGTGATACTCACTGGGGAATTGTGCCTGAGGTAAAACTACTAATGATGACCCACATATTAACCATTTCCATGTGCTTCACTGCAGCCTGACTCCATCACAGGTGATAGCTGCAACCTAGGAAGAAGGGGGTGCTTGGAGAATCCCAGAGATTCAGGGGGCAGGCCCAAGACGCACTGAATATTCCCGACTCCAAATATTCCTAATGTGCTAAAGAGTTCCATATTCATGACACTAAAATATTCATTATGTGTTTAATTAGCAAGAAGCACTGATTGTTAGCAAAGTGCTGAATATTAATGACCTGCTAAATATGCAGGAGGCTCTCAGTATTTATTTATTAAAAAATTTTTTTTTTATTGTGGAACAGCCATGATCATTGGTTACACATTGCTTTCATGCTACAATGGCATAGTTGACTCTTTTAGGGAGGGTGCAGCTCACAGTGGCCCATATGGGGATCGAACTGGCAACCTTGGTGTTATCAGCACCACGCTCTAACCAACTGAGCTAACTGGTCACCCCCAGGCTCCCAGTATTTAAAATACAGGACATACAGCTGAGTGGCTCAGTTGGTTAAGAGCTCGCTCAAGAGTGCGAGCTCTGGGCTGGCTGAGTGGTGCATTGGTTAAGAGCTGGCTTGAGACGCCAGCTCTGAGCAGCAGGGCCCCGGTTCGGATCCCACATTAGGGCCAGTGACACTGCCCTCTACAGCTAAGATGCTGAACAACAGCTCGACCTGGAGCTGGACTGCCATGAGTCGCAGGCAACGGCGTAGGCTGCAGCCCCTGCTGCAGTGGGCTGCCATAAGCTACCGTGTGTGGCTGGCAGCCAGTGTGAGCGGCTGGCAGTCGGTGTGAGCTGCCAAGAGCCTTTGTGAGCGGCCGTCCAGAGGCCGGCGACCTATCTGCCTCACCCGGGAAGAGCCCAATGATAATACCAACATGGGCCAGTGAAGCGACGTCCTCCACAACTAGACTGAAGAACAAAAGGACAACCACTTGTCTGTTCCCCTTCCCCCGATTCCCCAGCGCTGTTCCCCTCCCCCAATTCCCCAATAAAATCTTAAAAAAAAAAAAGTGCGAGCTCTGAGCAACAGGGTTGCTGGTTCGATTCCCACATGGGCCCAAGCTGAGCTGCTGCTGAGCTGCCAACAGGTGGCAGGATCGCTCAGCTAAAAAACAAACAACCAAAAACATATGTGTGTGTGTGTGTGTGTATATATATATACACACACACACATATATATATATATAAAATACAGGACATAGTTGTGTGATGCACAAATGAATATTATAATAATATTATCACAATGAATATGAACAAGCCACTGGACAGTCCTGAGGCACCGATATACACAGTCACTGAATATTCATGACTCATTGCATACACACAGTACTAAATATTAATAAGTTGTTGATTATTAATGAGATACTAGGTGTATTGAAGGGGCTGACGACTCAGCAGACTGAATTAATTAGGGGCCCCCACTGATGACAGTGCTCTAGCCACACATCCCCTATCTATACCCCCAGGTGACAGCCAAGGCCTGGTAAGGCTTCAGGCACATGTGGCTCCAGGCAACTCTGTCCTCCTCACCTTGTTATTTTACTGTCCCTGGGGAGGCCAGGAAGGCAGAGAGGCTGAGACACAAGAAGGTATGCGAAGGACACCAGGCAGCAAGGCCCACCTGCTCTCAACCTCGGGGCCTGGACCTGCCCTCTCCTTACCGGGCGCTATTTCAGGACCATGAGGAGGCCTGTCTGATACTGACTTGGAGGTCTCAAGGTGATTCCCCACAAGACATTCCCATTTTCCAGATGAGGAAATGGAGGCTCAGAAAGGGTGAGTCCTGGATCCCTCTCCAGACCCATTAGACACACACCCACCCCATTCCCCAACCAATTCCAGCTCCAGAAACCTACAGGCTCCAGGTAGGCCCACTCGCTGAGTCTCAGTTTCCAAATCAGGAAAAAACAGTTTGTTCTCTCCTCGCCCAGCAGCTGAAAGGATTGAGAGGGCTAATGCCTTTGAAGCAGCTGTGTGGCCTCCAGGAAAGGACATCCTGACCTAGCTACTCACCATCCTGGGACTCCTAGGCCTTAGCATGCTTGCCTACAAACTGGATGGTGTCAGCTACCAAGTCATGGTTCGTACCCAGCAGGTGCCGAATATCAGCATCACTGTGGTCGTGCCATTGGTCCTATACTTTCACCAATCATCCCCTGGGATTTGGATGGGGGCGTGGAACATTCTGGGGCTGCCTAAAGGAGAGGTGAGGGGTGGGGGTGACAAAAGCATCCGGAAGAACTTCTTTTGTGTGCATAATGACCTGAGTCCTGGGAAAGGCTGGAGGACCAAGCAGTGGCCTTTTCTCCAAGTCACTCATGTATGAAGTGCCAACAATGACAATATTAATATCATCAGCAGCCACCATTATCACTTGCACATTCATGACTGCTCTGAGCATCTGGTGTGTGCCAAACCTTAATCTCGGTTCTGGGCACACAGACAGCTTGACAGAGAGAAACCCCTATGCTCATGGAGCTGATGCACTAATGGAGGACAGAAAGGCAGTGAACAAGACAATTTTCCAGAGACTCAAGGATGGAAGTGGGGGCATTTGCAGGAGAGGGTATGAGCCCGTGGCCCATGGATGAGCCCCTGTGACTTGCTGAGCCTTTCAGGGAGGCCCTAGTTTCCAGTTCCCAGTTGGGCAAGCTGAGTACAGAAAGGGCACCCACCTACCAGAGGTTACACAGCCAACTGAGGACAAGGAGTGTTGGTGGAATATAGACCCCGACCTGCTGGACCAGAGGGTGATCCCTCAGCGTTTCATACCAGCTTGGCCTCCTAGTAATGATGGGCTGGTCCCTTTTTACAAGGAGCATGAGTAGCTTTAGTAAACAGAAAAAAAAAAGAAAAGAAAAGAAAAGAAGGGCCGGCCGAGTGGCGTGATGGCTAAGAACTGGCTTGGGATGCCAGAGGGCCCCGGTTCAGATCCCACATATGAGGGCCAGTGACACTGCCCTCTACAGCTAAGATGCTGAACAACAGCT
>NW_017731414.1:1293275-1350733 GCF_001890085.2 Hipposideros armiger | reverse complement strand
CTGATCTGCCTCGCCCAGGAAGAGCGCAATGATGGTGCCAACTTGGGCCAGTGAAGCAACGTCCTCCACAACTAGACTGAAGAACAAAACAATAGCAACTTGTCTGTTCCCCTTCCCCCAATTCCCCAATAAAAATCTTAAAAAAAAAAAGAAGAAAAAGCCCAGTAAAGATAATTCGCTAGAAAGACATGTTATGCAGACTCTGTTTTAGTAAAACCATGTGTGCAGGTGAATTTTATGCAAGCATACACATAACATTCACATTGGTGAACATCTGAGCATGAAAGAAGTGGTGGGGTGGGTAAAGGTTGACATGTGCCCTTTAGACCTTCAAATCCTGTTTCCAGTCCCAGGGCTCAGCACGAATGACTCACTGGAGTTGGCCCTCCCCTATTACGGAAACTGCCCAGGAGACCTGGGAAGGGTCCAGGAAGGACTCTGAGGCTGGACAGAGGCTTCTGATTAAATGCCAGCCCTGTCCCACCTGGGCCTCAGAGGGCATCTCTGGGCTTATTTCCTAGTCAGGGAAACTGAGATCTCATGGGCCCTTTCTCTGGGGACCTCCTGAAAGACCCCCACAACTTCAGGCTGATTAGGGACCTCCTCCAAGCCTTATTCTTAGATCCCTGCAATCTTCACATTACTTCTGTTATGCAGAGATCAGTGTCATGAATGAGAACACAAAGAACAGCATAAACAGAATTAGAGTTAACACACCAGGTCCCTTGTGAAGCCTCTCCATCTTGTGCTCATTTACTCTCCACAGCTACACTGGGAGGTAGGGCCGAGGTAGCCTTGTTTTTATGGATAGGGAAACAGGTTAGAGAGGTCAAAGAACTCTTTCAAGAAAGGTCAAGTGGGAGCCCAATCCCTGCCTTTATTCACTGCCTGGTAGGGCTTCTTTTAGTTTGCTATATTGGTAATGAGCTCACCATCATGGAGGGCAACCAAGCCCAGCCAGACTCCCATCACGAGGGGTGACAATGGGCATCCTCCCTGGTTCACAGGGGGTGGGGGGCATGTTATTGCCCCAATATGGGCCTTTGAGGTGGGTGGCAGGAAGAGAAGTCACCCAATAGCACCTTACCTCCTGGATCCAAGCCTGCTTGTCTGGATTCCCCAAGCTCTGGCCTTGAGCAGAGAATCTTTGAGGCCTGTTCTTGGTTTCCCCACACCCAGAATACCTGACAGAAGTCACCACACCCTGGGGGTGAAGACGAGGAAAAAATAGGTGTCCAGGCTGGGCAAACCTCAGCCATTCACCTAGGCAAGGTGGGGGCTCAGCTGTCTGACACAGGGGCCACACCTCTTCCTTCTGAATCCTCAGCCCTACCTGGTGTGGTGGCAGCTTTGGGAGCCCACAGGGCAGTCAGTGGGAGGAAGCAGTGGCTCTAGGGAGGGCCCCAAATCCGACCAGCTCCCCCTGGGCCCTGAAACCCAGATTTGGACAACAGGAGGCCCTGGCCCCAGTGTGGAGGGGTCTTCAGTTTCCCTATCTGAAAAGTGGCCATGGCAAAAAAGTTTGAACCAGAGAGAAAGTTGGTTGGGAACCTGGCTAGTGATGTAATTGTAATAATAACAGTAATTATTATTCACATAATGACGGCGATGGCTGGCATTCTCTGGGTGCCCACTGAGTGTCTGTTGGGCTTATCGACTTATTTCACCTTCACCACAGTCCCATACCATGAGCTCCACTTTAAACCTAGAGATGCTGAGGCTCAGAGACCTAACATCACTCACTCGAGGTCCCCCAGTGTCCAGAAGTGTGCTGATCATAAAAGCTTCTGCCTGCTCAACGAACACCCTGTACATCCTCATGGAAGCTAGGTCACTGTCCTACCTCACAGAGGGGAAACTGAAGTACATCCAGAGACCAGGAGCAACGTGCCTGAGCCACACAGCTAGGCCCTGTCTGAGTAGGGACCTGAACCCCAGGGGAAACTGTGAGCTGGGGTCCTCAGGTCTGAATGTGGCCCAGTGCCTGGCAGGGCTAGGGGCAATGGGAAAAGGCCCGGGTCTGCGGCGATTCATTCAACAAACAATAATAATTCCCACCTGGGACCCTGAGGCTATTCCACCTGAGTCGGCCTTGGAAAAGCTGGGGCTACTATTACGGATGAGTCAGGGTAGTGGGTGTCCAGGATCTCCTGGAAGATTCAGGGTAAACGCGCCGGAGACCCAACCTCAGGCACCTGCCCGAGCTCCCCTAGAATCCCCACTCCCTCCCTCCCACCACAAAGGGGTCCACCAGGTTCTCAGGGAACCCCAACACTCACCCCCAGACACGGTCCAGCTTCCAACCCCTGCTCCTCTTAGCTGGTGACCGGGAGAAAGAGATTCACCTGAGCGCGAGCCTGCCTCCCTCTCGGCCTCGCCTCCCGCCAGGCGCCCCTTCTTCCATCTGGGCAGTTTCCCGCTGGAGGAATCAATGTTCACCAGCCTCCGCCGGCCCCACCTGCTTCCCTCCCGGGCCCCGCCCCTTCCCCTCACTGGCCCCGCTCCGGCTCCCACCGGTCCTCTTCTTTCTGGCTGAAGGCCCTACTTGGGGCCGACCAGAGGGTGAGGTCCTGTGCAAGCCTCGCCTTCTCAGCGCCCTGGCACAGGGCCCCGCCCAGTGCTGTGTGTTCGTTGAAGAAAGGTTTGAAATGGGGCAGGAGGCAGGTTGAACCCAGTGGCCTTCAGGTCTCTGCAGGGGGTTCGAAGATTCCAATCCTTAAACTTGTCCTAAGCCCCCAGACGTCCAGAGGCCACGCTGGCATTTGGAAAGGCTCTGGAAGTTGCAAATCCGATTTGAAGATTCTTGGGGTTGGGGCTAGTGAAGATTTGAACTCAGCTTCCCATCCCACCCTATGCTGTGTTTGAGTCTAGAAGTTTCTAGTCTTCACACATTGGGGTTGGAAGATCTGGGTCCACAGGTGTGAGCCAGGCAATAGTTTGAGTCACCTCCTCCTTCCCTCCCCATCCGTGTTTCTTCTGGTTGTGCCTCAGTTTCCCCATCTGTAGAAAGACGGAACTCAGCCCTGACTCCTCTAGTTGGGAGAGGTTTGAGAGTGCATGCAGCAGACCAAATGCACATTCTACAATTCCGGGAAGAAGGATGACATGTGAAATGTTGCTGCACCAAATGGAACTTTGCACTAATTTGCCCCATAAAACACTTGGATTTGGACCTCATGGAGGCCCATTCTTCCCTTGCAGGGCATTAGCTCCTGGATTTAAATTCAGTCCTTACCCACTCTATGGGTTTCCTGAGCTCCCGGGCCCCACAAAGGAGCCTAAATCCAACTCAAACACCCGATTTTGAGGGAGTGGCCCCACCTGTCTCCCCAGACCAGGCAGGGTCCCTCCTGCTGATGTCATGGGGAACTTTCAGAGCTCTAATCTATCAGGGCGCTCCAGACAGCTAGCTGGTTGGTGGAGGAAGTGAGTTCTTTACACACCCAGCTCTGCTTGCCCCAGGAAACAGGCTTGCCCTTTCAGGAGTTGGAGGAGAGGAGACCCCCCAGAGTGGCTCCAAAGCTCCCAGGACAGATTCTGGTGCTGCAGTCAATAGTCAATAGTCAATAGTCAATTCAGACTATTATCATATGACTCAACAATTACACTTCTAGGTGTGGGCCCGAGTCCAAAACAGGTGTCCACACCGACCCTTGTACGTGCATGTTCATAGCAGCACTAATCACGATTGACAGAAGGTAGAAACAACCCAAGTGTCCATCAGCTGATGAAGGATGAACAAAATGTGGTCCATCCACACAGTGGAATATTACTCAGCCATAAAAAAGGAATGAAGCACTGACACGTGCTACAACGTGGATGAACCTCTAAAATGTGATGCTGAGTCAAAGAAGCCAGCTAGACACAAAGGGCCACATGTTATGTGACTCCATTTATATGAAATGTCCAGAACAGGCAAATCCAGAGACAGAAAGCAGATTAGTAGTTGTCAGGGTCTCAGGGATGGGCAGTGGGAAGTGACTGCTAATGGGGATGGGGTCTTCTTTGGAAGTGATGAAAATGGTCTGGAATTAGATAGAAGTGATGGTTGCACAACACTGTGAATGTGCTAAATGCCACCTAATTGTTCACTGGAAATGATTAATTTTATGTGATTTTCACCTCGAGTAAAAAAAAAAAAAAAAAGGCCTGACTAGGTCACTCACCAACTGCTGCAAGTGACCTAATCATTTGTGCCCCACGGTGAGGTTTTGGGCCTCCCAGGTGTGGGAGACTGAGACGTCCTAAAATGTCAGCCTGCCTGCCCTGGGTTGACCAGATAACAGGCGTCCCACCTTCCTTCCTGGCACTTGTCACACCAGCTCTAGATAGTTAGGTAGTTAGGAGGCCACACCCAGGAAATGCCTTGTTTTAAAAGCTACGTGACTTCACCTGTGACCTGAAGCTAGCAAATTAAAGTCACTAGGAAGTGGTGGCAAACACAGTGTCCCCTCTCACAGCAGCCCAGAACATGGAGATGGCACTCCAGCCACTCAGCCACATGAGACCACAGCAAAGGGACCATCTTGGAGGGACCGAGGCCACAGAGTGAACACATGCACATACACACACATGTATGCAAAGACTTGAGATGGAGGGGACACATCCATAGGATTGAACATTTATTCTGGTTTCCTTGATGGGGCTGAGACCCCACAACGGGGAGGATCCACCTCAGTTGGCTCCAAAGTCTTGTTTGAGGCAAGAAAGTATATGCACTGGAGCCACCACTGCCTGAAACACCCCCATTTGATGCAGCGACTGGTGTATCCGCCCTCTATACAAGCAGTGTTGACCATGCACTGAGCTGAGGATGCTCCTCAGACCACTCCCAACTTGAGGATGTCCCCTTCCTTCACAGATGAGGAAACTGAGGCACAGCCAGATTTCCCCTTCTTCCTTTGGAGGACAGGGCGGGAGGATCAGAGAGAACAGAGGCCAAATTCCACTTCCTGCTTCCTAAGCTCCATCTGGCCCTGGCTTGGTCCCTGAGATCTGTATGGCCTCAGGGTCAGGCACCCAGGGTCCCTACATGTCCATCGGACCCAGGACTTTCCACCAAGCTCAGATCTGCTCCCCGTCACAGTATGCTGGTTACCACACCTGTCCTGGGCCCCACTCAGGCCACACCTTGCCCACCTGCACTGAGGCCCACCCCCACATTGGCTCCCATCAAATAAAAGCTGCCAGCACTGCGAAGGTGCTTCCGCTGTACCAGGTGCTCATCAAAGTGTGTGACCTCCTCTCAGCCACCCAGTGAGGTGGGTTACAGATGAGGAAACTGAGGCCCAGGGAGCTCATGTAACTCACCCAAAATCACACAGCCACTGGTGGTCAAGCAGGCTCTAAACCCAGGCCTTTTGGCTCACAGCCCACAGCTTCCAAGAGCTTTATCCTACTCACAGCTGGGTCCTTACTGCCTAGCATACAATAGGTACTCAATTGATGCTCATGGATTAATTGCTTTCTTATGGAACTCACAACTCACTCTCCCTCTGCCTGGGGTGCCCAGCCCCATCTGGCAAGCTCCTACTCATACCTCAAAGCCCTGTTTATAATGCCCCCTCCTTAAGCAGTCTTCTTGGCATCCCCCCCTGGGTTCCTCTAGCCCTTGTCCTTTCCATGAGCCCAGCTATGAGCCCATGGGACTGGAGGTGCCCATGTCTGGCTTCTGGTATCACCCTGCACAGGCTAGGCAGGAGGGGGTAGGGAGGATGGGGAACATTAGGGATGTTAGAGCTCCCCCACCCATCTGTCTTCTCTTCCTCTCCTCTCTGGCAATGGGAAGAAAACTTCCTGGAGCAGGAAAAAGTTATTTTATTAGAAAATAAAGTGTTTATTCAAAGAACATTAAAAGTCTGAGGACTTGTGTGGGCGTTGGCGTGAGCAGGATTGAATCTCAGACTCATCCAGGTTGGGCGTGGAGCTCCTCTCCACAGAGTTGGGGCCTCAGGGAAGGCCAGGTGGGGACTCCAGGGTCCGACAGGCAGGCAGGCAGGCGGGGAGCAGTTGGCGAGCACCAGGACTCAGTGCAGAGCTGCGGCTGGTGAGCTGGGCAGCCTCCCAGGCTCAGCAGCTCACCAAGTACATCCCTGTGGGGGTGTGGCAGTGAGGAGGAGGATCACTTGTCCCTACTCTGGGACCCCCAATCCTCCTCAAAGCACCCCTTAACTTGTGGCCCCATGGACCACAACAGCCCCTTGTGGGGGCAGGAGAATGGGGTGGGAGTGAGAGAGGCATGGCAGTGTGGCTTCTGGCTCCTCACCCTAAATCCTTGCAGGGGCACCCATCCTTCAGGGGACAGCCCAGACACATGAATCTTCCTTCTTGACCCCTCCCACTGGGGCCCTGCCAACCCCTCCCTGCCTGTGGCCCCCTTCCGGGGTCTTTCTATACCCTGACACCCACTTATCCTTCCCAAACACCCCAAATGCCTCCCCCAACCCCTCCACCCTGGCAGAAGCAGGGGATAGAGCTTGGTTCCAGGGGGTGAGGCAGCAGAGTGGGGGCATACCTGTGGCGAACCTTCTCTTTACCAGTGACATGCGGTAACCACTGCCCACCAGCTCCAGGTCCACGCCGGACAGAGTAGCCCCCTCACTGGTGAACTGAGCAGCCACAGGACTGGGCGTGCTGGGTCCTGAGCATGGCTCCCAGCTGGCAGACAGGTGGCCAGAGCCTGGGGAGGCCTGAGATCAGCTGTGTCCTATCCCTGGCCCTCGTCCTGCTCTAAACTGTGCTCTTCCTTGGCTCTGTACCTAAGTCCTTTGATCTGTTGCTTCTGTCTGCCCCTCTGACCTTCTCTGGCGCCCCTGCACCCTTCTCCTTTGGCCCCGTGGGGCTGTGTATGGTTTGCGAAGGAGTTCTGCCTCAGGGCCTTTGCACCTGCTGTGCTCCTCCTCTAGCTTTGTCAAAGCACTTCCAGGACTGTCTCCATGACCACACTTCCCCACCCCCAACACATCCCTGATTCATCCCCAATACTCCCCAGTTTAGATAAGCCCTCCCATCTGAGACCCCCGAGCCCTCATGCACAACCACAACTCACCCCCTGCCTCAGACACATCCGGAAGCTTCCATAGGAGCCGCTTCTCTTCCAGGTTCCTGGCACCAAGAGAAGATTGGTCAGGTCTACCCCAGGGAGGACATTGAGAGCCCAGGGTCTTAGTTCAGTTGCCTCTCAGCCACATGACCCAAGCAAGCCAGATCCCCTCCCTCACCTCAGTTCCCCCATCCCCCCCACCCACCCTCTCAAAGGCCCCACAGCCTTGCAGCATTTTTAGATGAGGCATTTGGTCCTATAAGTCTGGCTTCCTCATGGCAGGCTCTACTCATTGTATAAAACTCACGCAATGTTGTGCAATGACTGAGGGCGTGGGACCAAGAGCACGGGGCTGGGTTCAAAGCCTGATGTGACCTCAGGTAAGCAATTTAGCCTCCCTGTGCCTGAGCTTCCCCTTCATAAATGGTAATGATCGCAGTCTACATTTGGAGGGATTGCTAAGAGCCTTAAACTAGTCTGTGTGTAGAGTCCATGGAATATTCCTGAGACGGAGGAAGCGCACACTATCAGATGTTATGATTGTTAATAACAACACCCTCAGCTGTAAACAGTGTGAGCTCACAGTGACTGGTTGGGCCCAGGACAGACCCTTTAGTTGCTGCATCAAGGGGGGCTCTAAGAAATTCAGGGGTACTGCTGAGTCTCCCTTGCCCTCCTGCGTGCCCTTACCAGGTGGCAGCCGGCTGCAGGCGGACGTTGGTCACAGGCTCCCCAACAGGCAGCAGGATCTGGACATTGGTGAGTGGCGTGGGCACAGCTGTGGCACCCGGCCGGTAGCTGTACTCTACCGAGACCTGAGTGAGGGTCGCCCCGCACTGCCAGTGGGCGCTCAGCTGTAGAGGCACAGACTGGGAACCCGGGCGGGAGAACTAGAGGGAATGAAAACAGGAGACAGGACATAGCTTGGGCCATCCTGTCCTGCCACACTGCACTATCAACCAGCCTGAGTCTGCGCTGCACACACCACCCCAAGGGACCCTTTCCTGGAGACTTTGTAGACAGGAGTATGCATTACACCACACTTCCAGCAGAGGGCAGGAGAGCAGCTCATTCTAACAAAGTCTGTGGACAGGTACCAGTGCAGAGTTTCTTCTAATTTGCATAATGGTGCTGCATGCACTGTGGAGGCCTGGCCTCCTACACTCCTACACTGCCTACCCAACCACCATTTATTCCCTGTCCACCCTGCATCACCCCCACCCCCCCACCCCTGTTTTCCTTATCCTGGCCCCTCTGCTCAGCCCATCCACCTGGCTCACCTGGTACCGCAGCAACAATACGTTGTAGTAGGAGGCAGCTGGATTCTGCTCTGCCTGGCGCTGCAGGGTCTCAGTCAGGGCCACCATGTTGAGCCAGAAGTCTTTGGTCTCAGGATCGCTCTGGGAGGGGTCACTGCAGAGACCGGGAATAATCACCCTCACCCTCAAGAGAAGCCTTCTCAGGGCCCCCACCTACCCCAAGGGCTTCTTAAAGATGCAGTAAAGCGTGGCAGGGGGTAGGAGGGAAGCAAAGGAGGGCAGAAAAGTGAGGTCCAGAGTTGGGGAGAGACTTGCCTAGGGCCTCACAGCAAATTCTGGGAGGCAGAGGAGGAATTCAGAGCGGGGGAGCTCCTGGCCCCCACTAGCCTCAGGGACTCCACCCCTACCCCCCTCCTCCCAACAGTACCTGAAGAGCAGGTCAGCATTGGGCTGGAAGTGCTCAATAGGGGCTGTGTGCACAAGGCGGAAGCTGAGCACAGGTGGGGGTGGGGTCCCGCTGAATACACGCACGATGCCAGCTGGGAAGGTCATGGTCAGCTCCCCAGTTATTCGAGCCAGGCAGCTGGATGAGAGGTGAGGAGACTGGGCTTTGGCTCAGGGCTCTGCCCAGCACCTCATCCTCCCCTCTCTCCTGGCTCTACTGCAACCTATGGCTCCCTGGGCCCCTCAGAAGCAACAAGGCCAGCATCCTTACCCCCAACCTCCTCCCCTATGTCCCTGCCTAAACAGCAATGCAGGCACCAGGAGGAATCCACACTAGGCTGGAGGAGGCAGGAATACCCCCTTTCCTAGCTCTCTTTTCCCCTAGGCTACCAGGAAGCTCACAGCAAAGCATTCAGTTTTGTGACTGTCCTCAGGTTGGGTTTTGGGTCTAATACTCTCTTCCTTTTTGTGGTTTGAATTGAAGGTCTTTTCTGCTGGACACCGCCCCCAGGTTATCCCTGGTTCCTCAATTCACCCTTCGCCTGCCCCCTCCATGGACATGGCCTCTGGTCTTCCTCCCTTCAGATGGCTGCTTACAGCAGCCTCAGAGAAGTTCCTCTAAGCTGTGGCTACAATACCTAGCCCTGCTCAAACGCCCTCTGTGGCTCTCACCGCCCTCAGGACAGGGGCCTGGTTGCTCAGCTCAGTATAAGAGGCTCTTCCATGGTAAAGCAA
Source organism: Hipposideros armiger (assembly GCF_001890085.2). Classification (NCBI taxonomy): domain Eukaryota; kingdom Metazoa; phylum Chordata; class Mammalia; order Chiroptera; family Hipposideridae; genus Hipposideros; species Hipposideros armiger. The sequence goes on along the minus strand of NW_017731414.1, from coordinate 1,341,253 downwards.
GTCACAAAACACAGCTAAAGGCTGTCCCTGCTGCAACCCAGATGCACAGCCCCCAGAGAGCCCTGTTTGCCTGTCACTGTCTACACTGTCCCTCATCACAACGTACCTATGGCTGTGGCCACGAAAGTAGGCATGGACATACTCAGTGAAGGCGGTGGCCACAGGCAGGGAATCCTGGAAGCCCAGGACCACAGGGCTTGGGCCCCGGGAGACTCCTGGGGTGATGGGGAGAGAATGGGGGGACAGACAGAGAGTGAGCACACAGGTCCCAGGCTCTAGAACCTGCCCTCTGCCACCAGGGCCTCCATTATATTACTTCGCCTCCAACCCAGAACAGAGAAGGTGAAACCCACCTGTACCGTGTCCTATCTGGGATGAGAAGCTGGAACGTTCCGGGATGGTGTTGGGAGCTGAAGAGCCCAGCGGGGAGGGGCTCAGGGAACGAGACTGGAAGGGAAGGAGACAGGCTGGGCTGTGAATACCAGAGGAGCAAGGTCCTGATGCTGACCCCAGAGGCGAGCCCCAGCCCAGCTCCTGCCACGCTCCCTCACCCTACCAGGTCCCCGTTGCTGCGAGTGAGGGGGCAGGACACTTTTCTGGAGCGGGGTCTCCGGGGTGGGGCTGCCAGGCCCTCCCTGGCTGTAAGGTCGGCAGGTACGGGCATCAGGTCTGGGAAGCGTGTGAGAAAGACATGACTGAGATGCTGTCCTGGGCCTCTCGGGCCACCCCAGGAGAGGAACTCAGCCAAAAATTGGGAGTCGGGCTTATGGTGGGCAGACCCCCTAATGGTCTGAAATCATGAAGATGCAGAGAAGGTGCCAGACAGGACTGCAGATGCCATTCACAACCCTGAACCTCCCAGACACCAGATTGGTGGCCCAATAAGGGGTGAGCTCCCTGTCCCTGGGGGGATGCTAGCAAGGACTGGATGCTCAGGGGGCAAGTACGCTACAGGGAGGATTAGGCAGAGTGTTTTTAATCTAACATTCATCAATTTTATGACCTTCATCCTCTCTAAGAGTATGTGGGTGGCCTCCTACTCTGGCCCACATCTGAGTCTCACCCTTTAAAGTGAACTAATCATGACGTAAGACCAGGTTCCCCTCGCTCTCCTGCCTCCCCAGTGTCCTCTGCTCTGCTCCATCTACAAACACTTGCTCACCCACCTCCCCTCCCACCTACCTGCCAGGGTCTCTCAACAGTACTGATGACACCGGGGCTGGATCATTCTCTGGGGTGGCACTGTCCTTTGCACTTTAGGGTGTTGAACAGCATCCCTAGCCTCGAGCCACCAGATACTAGTAGTACTCATCTCCCCAGTGGTGACACGCAAATGTCAATGGTGACATTGCCAAGTGTTCCCTGGGGGGGCAGAACTGGCCTAGTTGAGAATCCCTGTTCTACAGTGAAGCTCAGACAACTCAACTCGTGGTCTATACTCACTCCCTTGGGTCCTGCTTTGAAGCAACTCCAACCAGGGTCTTTCTCTAACTATGGACAGTGCCAAGCACGCCTGTCTTCACTGCTGGGGACTTCATGTGGTCACAGCCCACAGTTCCTCTGATGCAAGGGGGACTCCACTCTTCTCACAGTACCCCCAGGAGCCCACTCCTGCCTGCTGTCCTCTTCTCTCCACCTGCTAGCCTGGCCCCACCTTCGCCCTGGACGCTCTCTGCTCCTCTCCAGTCCCTGGGCGGCCTCCCCCTGCTTGGTCCCATCTCCCTGCTGACATCTTCCTCACCTCTCCCTTCTCTCTGTCATCTCTGTTCCAGCCACACTAGTGTCCCCACCGTTTCTCAAGGGGCCTAACCCACTCCCACCCTAGGACTTTGCAGGGGCTGTGCCTTTTGCTGGGAACACCCTTACCCCCACATGAATATAGCTTCATCCTCATCTCCATCAAACCTCATCTCAGATGTCCCTCCTTAGGGAGGCTCCACCCTTGTGAGCCCTCGCCAAGCATCTGCCACCTTCTGCCTTGTTATATATTCATCTCATTGTCCCCGCAAGGGTTGGGTTTTCTGCCCACCTCAGTCCCAACTGTGTCCTCAGCACATCGGGTGCTGATCACAATAAATGTGCAATTTGCCCCCCCGCCAGGGTTCTGATAACTCAGATTGGAGGGTGCCACTGGACTCACCTCCTCCAGCCACAGCCTCCAGCCCCCAGGGGCCTGGAGATAATGCGAGGGGCTGTGGCGCATCTGAGTCCGATGGCACCTGGGGCCGTATCCCCCTTAACTCCAGCGGCTGTGCCCTACAGATAGGTGGGCTTTGTGGGGTTCCCGGGCGGAGGACCCAGGAATCTGGGGAGGGACCAGGTGCTGCATGGGATGGCGAGTCCAGGCCAGAGTCCTCCACATTTTCGGGCGAGGAGGAGGAGAAAGGTGAGGGGCTGGAGGTGAAGCCAAGACTACTGGAGCCTGGGGGAAAAGGGGTGGTCAGCTCCAGACTTCACCCACGCAGAGCCCCATCTTCCTACAGGCCACGCCCACATTGAGGAAAGGCCCACCCCCATTCAAAGCTCGTGCCCAACTCCCCCCACCCCTCTGGTCACTTCCACTTATCTCCACTGATGCCCCACCCACTGCCATCCCCGTTCCCACAAGGCCCCTGTGTCTGAATCTGCCCATGAGCATTGTGACCATGCCCACCCTCACAGTGGTCTGGCCCCATAGATCTTTCCTTTGACCCACAAAGGACCCCCCACATCCTCCCACCAGCTCAGCCCACCATCATCCTTGCAATGGCCCCACCCATTTTCCCACTGGCCATGCCCATAGCCCCTGAAACCCTTATCCCATCACCTGTAAAATCTTCGTGGTCAAAGGTGGACTCTAGGGGCGGCCCAAAGAGGTTCTTGGAAACCTGCTCATCTGATTGCAGTTTCTCTGCACAGCTGGGGACCAAATGGACAAGAGGACTTGTTCTGTTGTTTCCAGGCCTCCTCCAGCTTCAGGGCCTTTGCACATGCTGCTTTTGGTCTGGCCTTCTCTTCCCCAGCACTCCCTGTGCCACCTCTTGTTTCTCTTCAGGACTCAGCTCAAAGTCATCCTCTCTCCATCCCAGAGGCCCTCCACCACTGGCCTAACTGAAGTCACCCACTCCTATCTTCTATCATATCACCTGCTTTAGTTTCTTTATAACACTTAGAAGTATTGAATATGCTCTAACTTAATTGTTATTCTTAAAATCTAAGCCACTAGAATGTGACTCTGAGAGGGGACCCTCTCTTAGTCATATATCCCCAAAACCCAGAATGGCATGGGTACACAGCAGGCACTCAATAAATGTTCACCAAATGAATCATTAAGTGGCCTCTCAAAAACAGCATGGCCTCAACTCCCTGCCCTGGTGAAAGAAGGGAAGACAGAGGTACGGGGAGGCAGCCAGGAAAAAGAGGCAATGGGGGTGGCTCTCACCTGCCCATTTATGACAGCCCGATTTCCCACACCTGTGGAACTCACCTGCTAGCCCTCGGGGCAGATCGAGGCCTCTGTGGTTTCCCAGCAGTATCCCCTATGAGAGATGGGCCTCCCTGAGCCTTTCTGTTGCCCCGCCTGTAGTGCTCCCCACTCCACAGACCAGGAGACTAAGGCCCAGGGCTGTACAGCCAGGTGCCCAGGGTAACCAAATCAGGCAGAGAGGGATTTGAACCTGAGCCAAGCTGTCTCCAAGTTTTGGCTTCTTTCCCAGCTACTCCTTTTGGGCCTCATTAAATTCTCATAATGACCCCATTTTATAGGAGACTGAGTGTCAGAGTAGGTAAGCATCCTGCCCCAAGTCACACAGCAGAGCTGGTATTCAAACCATACCCACACTCCAGACCCTGCCTCCCCTCCATGTTCTATTCCCCAAACCGAAGACTCCTGAACAGGTGACTCACGTGAAGAATGGCGTTTCATCGTGCCCTGTGGACAAAGCGGGTAGCATTAGGTTGAGTGCATCCAACCAGCCCCACCAGCCCCACCCAGAACACCTCTCCCATGCCTCACCCCTGGGCCAGGAGGGAGGATGAGGCTGCCAGCTGTGGCCCTGAGCTGTGCGACGGCTGCCTCGGGGCTACAGGCTGGAGCCCGGGCTGGGGCAGGCTTGATGTGCACATAAAACTTGCGGGGCTCCTCATCATCAAAGTCGGAGTCACTGGACGAGAAGCGGGAGGGCTCGGCAGTGCGTGCGCTTCAGTCAAGGGGCCAAGCAGATGCTAACACAGGGCCTCCCTCTAGTCAGCCCTCAAATCTGACCACATCCTTTCCTGCTCAAACCCTTTGAGGCCCTGAAGAATTCTATCTCTCATCACTTGTCACCTTTGGCCCTGACACCATGTTCCTCCCCACCCCCTGCTCCCATTCAAGCCTTTGCACAGGCATGACCTGCCCTAACTAGTGAACTCCTATTCAGCTGCTAAGCCCCAACTCTGGGGCCCTCTCCTTTAGGAAGCCCTCTTGGCTCCTGTCTATGGTAACCCAGCCCCTCCTCTCTTCCTCCTGCCCATCTCTGACCCAACAAAGCAGGTGTCTGCATTTGGATTGGCTTTGTCCACATTACAGTCTCCCCCCAGGGTGTACACAGAGAGGGCTATTAATGGTGGGAGGGATCACTGTCGACAGAGCTTTGGTCTTGCTGTGCCAACAACTGCTCCATGGGGCGCCAAGAGGATATTGTTCTGGGTCACATCAGGTCGGACAGTGAAACCTTCTTCATCCACCTCTGGACATGCCTTGGGGGACAAGTGGTGAGTCAGATTCTTCCCTACTGAACCTCCCCACTCACCCTTCCCAGCCCCCCATTCCTCGTCCTTAGACCTAATATCGGCCTCGATGGCACTCACCCCTAAATCAGGCTCCAAAGAATCTCTGCGGATGGAAAAAGATGTTGGTGTCATCTTCCCCACCTCATTTGCCCCCCATCGGCCCCCAACATTGGACATGGCAACTTGGGGGACCTGGACTGTGATATTGTTCTGAGCTAGCCCTTCAGGTGGTGGAATCCTGGGGCTTGCTTAGGGTGGCGGTGGGGGGCAGTGAATGTGGAGTTAGCCAAGCAAGGGGTGTTCTCAAACAGCATGGAAGGGGAGGAACCCTGGAGCTCATCTGAAGGGCTGGCCTGAGACAGCAGGGAACGTAGGGGCTAGCTTTGACAAAGGGAGGAGTCCTGGGCCAGCCTGGGCAGGGGTAATCCTGGGAGAGTCTGGGGCAGGCAGCCCCTGGTCTAGCCTTGGCAAAAGGAAGAATTCTGGACTAACTTAAGCAGCAGTAATATTGAATTACTGTGGGACAGAGGTACACCTGGTCTAGCTTGGAACAAGAATACTCCTGGTCTACTCTAAGCAGGGGACTTTGGGGACTGCCTTGGCAGGGGGAGGGATACCAGGCTAGCCTGGGCCAGGGCTGGGCAGGGGTGCTTCCTCACACAGCTGCAGGTGGCTCCCGCTCCCGCCGGCTCAGTCCTGGAAGGCGAAAGGCCTTGGCTCCCCGCAAACGTTTCATTGCTAAAAACAGATCAGGGACACAGGTGAGCCCTGGGGGTGGCCCCTTCCCATTCAGCTCTGCCTCCCTTTCCTCATGGTCCAGCCTGGGCACCCAGGCCCAGACGTACTTGCCTTCCTGCAGGGCAGCTGTGCTATACGCCTCAAAGTCCAAAGGCCCTGAGACAGAAGAGATTGAGAAACTCAGTGGATGGGAGCCTGGACTTGGGAAGGGTAGCAGTACAACTTTAGCCACATAATAGCACATGAGCCAAGATGCTGAACCAGCCTCAGAGATGATCATGAGTGGGATGTGCCGAAGTATCTGCTCCCACCTTGGGATGGACTACAGGTGTCATGCCTGAGTTACTCTACTTCCAGTATCTCTGAGTGGAACTTGGGTGGGTTAGGGGATGAACCACAAGTCTGTGCAGTGGGCTGGGTCTCAAGTGCCAGGATGAGGAGCTGGGACTCTCTCCTAAGGGTGATGGGGAGCTATGGATGGTATGTGAGCAGGAGCAGGGCATGATTGATCTGGGGCAGCGAAGGGCCAGAGTGGGCCCACACAAGGAGAGGTGGCCTGAGCCAGAAGGGAGCTATAGAGACAGGAGGGAGAAAGGACAGACCTTAGTGGTTGACTAGACTTGGGGACACAGACTGTGTACTGACATTTACTGAATGCCTCCTGTGTTCCAGGCACATACTTTGCCCTTTACCTGCATCAAATTACTGAATATTCACAACACCATCAGGTGGGGATTAGTATCATCCCCACTTTCCAGATGGGGAAACCAAGGCTAAGAGAAGTCACACACCCAAGGTCACACAGCAAGCAATAAAGAAAAAACTCAAATCTATATCTGACCCCAAACTTTTGCTCTCAACATTTCCCCAACCCTACACCTGGGCAGTTTCAAACTGTTTTTTTGTTCAACAACCCTCAATGGCTCCCTTGGGTTCTTGGGATCAAGTCTGAACAGCTAAGCCTGACATTTAAGGCCCCTCTAGTATCTTGTTGTAAGATTTTACACATAAGCTCAGGCATCAAACCCTCTTCCTCTGTGGGCTGTGGAGTTAGATTTATCATCAGCCCATTTTTCTGATGAAGAAACTGAGGCCCAGGGACGTCTCCTGCCTCTTGAATCATGCTCTTTCCATGCCGCTGTGGCCCCATAGCTTGACCCCAACAGATGCCTTGACTCACCAGGCTTCTCCCGGCCCGTGCCCTTGCTCTCTGCAAATTTTCTCAGCAGCATCTCCACACTGATGTTCTCTATGTTTTGCTTAAACTCTTCATGAACCTGAGCCGGGTGAGCAGAGTGTGTAACTGGGCAAGGCCAGAGCCCCCGCCCTTATTCCCCATCCCCGGTCCCACTCACCTGCCCAATCTGCACATGAGTGTCCTCCACTGAGTGGGCATAGGAGCCCAGCAGTGCCTTCATGTGCCGCAGGTGGGTCTCCTCCATGGCTTGGAAGCGCTGAAGCAGAAGGGGAGGGGCAAATGGAAAGGTGGAGGCTATAAGGAGTGGCCATGTCACTCAGCCTGACCAATCAGAATGTTCCAATCCCTTGGCCTCAGTGATTGGTTTGGGGAAGAGCCAATAACAATCTGCCCTGGGACTTCTGCTGGAACTATAGGAAAAGAGACACTTTCATATCCTGAGTCAATGGATTGATGGGATGCATGCGGAGGCTGCTGGTGGCTACTTTGCTGTGTGTGTGCACATGCACGTGCACACACACGGGCATGTCTGCTTGGCAATGAAGCCTCAGAGAGGAAAACAGACTTGAAAAGGAGGCACAACTTCCTGTCAACACCATTTGAACACCTGGACACAGCCATGCCTGGAGCCCCCCTCAAACTTTTCAGTTCCCTGAGCCTATAAATCTTCCTTTCAATTTGCATGAAGGTTTCTGTCATTTGTAACTCTCTATCACTTGCACATATAAATAAATAAATAAATAAATAATAAGAATAACAGTAAGAAGAAGACTCCTAATCTTGAGATTCCAATCTGCTTTTCCTCATTTGGGTAGACAGAGATCCAGAGAGGTGCAATATCTTATAAAAGGTTACATAGCTGGTAAGGAATGGAGGCTGGGCCAGAATGCAGGCCTTTCAGCCATCATAAAGTGTCACAAGACTCTTAGCTTCTAAATCCTGCCCTATTGTGTTCTGTTCAAAAACCTCATCAATAATAATAGAAATAATAGTGTACCTCATAGAGTGATTTCTATGCACCTGGTACTAGTCTGAAAACTTCACATGTAGTGACTCATTTAACTTTCACAACAACTCTATGAGGCAGGTAGTATTACTGTCCCATTTTTTTTACTGTCTTCATTTTACAGATGGGGAAACTGAGGCACAAAATGATTTTTTTTTGTTTTGTTTTGTTTTGTTTGTTTGTTTTTGCTTTTGGAATAACAATATCAACAATGACAGTAGCTAACTGGCTCTAGAATTTGATGGCTTTATGCCTATGATTCTGAGGCTCCTGGGAGTTGAGGGTGTGGGAGGTTCTGGAATTCTGAGGCCCATGGCATCCTGGACCCAGGGATGTGTAGGTCTCCAAGGTATGACTCCCAGTTCTTACTAGAGCTGAGTCCAGCATCTTCTGCTCGAAGTCAGCGCGGGCTGAGTTATACTTCTCCACTGAGCGCCGCAGGCTCTCCGCTGCCTTCTTGGTCTTGGTCTCTGCCTAGGAGGCATAGGGAGGGGACCAGGTTGGAAGGGGACACTAGGGTGCTTTGCCTTTACCCCCTACCCCCTGCCTCATCACCCAGCTGGTAGACTCCTTGGGGTGCCCAGGATGTGGTGATCACATCCAGGTTCAATGACCATCACTCTGTGATGTTTTCACTCTCCCATCAGTCAGCCCCATCACCCCTTAGCAAACTCCTTGGATCTGCATGGACTGGTGTCAGCTGGAGACTTGCAGCCATGGGCTCACCTTGTCCATCTCTTTCTGGCTGGTGTTCTCCCTGCGCAGCCGCTCTTGGTCCATGCACCGGTTCAGGTAGTTCTCACGGGACTTGGGCAGGAGCTGGCTGACGCCTGCAAGGGCCTGCACGGCATCCAGGGTGCTCACTGCTTCCTCTTTGCACTGCGAGGGCAGGGAAGGGGGAGTGTGTGGACCACCTGAAGCCCCGGATGGGGGACAGGACCTGAGCAGAGTGGATTGTGAAATTCCCAGCTTCCCAAACACTGTGGGATTCCAGGTCCCATAAAGTATTCTTGAGTATTCTTTTAATTTCAAAACTTATAACTTTTTTTTTCAAAGACCCTATTGGGGAATTGGGGGAGGGGGTCAGCATTGGGGAATCGGGGAAGGGGAACAGACAAGTTGCTGTCCTTTTGTTCTTCAGTCTAGTTGTGGAGGACGTCGCTTCACTGGCCCATGTTGGTATTATCATTGCAATCTTCCCGGGTTAGGCAGTCACCTGCCGGCCATTGGACGGCCACTCAAAGTGGCTCACGGCAGCTCACGAAAGCGCACGCTAGCTGCCGGACAGCCCCACTGCAGCCTATGCCATCGCCTGTGACTCATGGCAGCCCAGCTCCAGGTCGAGCTGCTGTTCACCACCTTAGCTGTAGAGGGCGCAGCATCACTGGCCCTCTATGTGGGATCCGAACCGGGGCCCTGATGCTCAGAGCTGGCGTCCCAAGCCAACTCTTAACCAATGTGCTCCTTGGCCGGCTCAAAACTTGTAATTTTTAAAATAGGTAATATTTACATAAAATTCCTATTTCAGAAAGTTTTAAGGGGTGAGCTTAGGAAAAACCTTTCATACCCTGATCCCTAGCTTAGGAGTCCCCACTATTACCATATGTCTTCAGAAATAATCAGCACATGGATAAGGAAATGTGCTTGTTCTAGCCCATTTTTTATTATGACATTGGGGCAGTCTGTACTGTTTAACTCACTGATTTTTCCATTTCATAATCCACTTCCAAAACTGTTTCACATCAGCCCATAGAAATTTTCCTTGTCCCCCAATTTTAAAAAATGTGGTTAAATACACATAACATAAAATTTAGCATCTTAACCATTTGTAAGTATACAGTATTAAGTACTAGGACCAACTCCCCTTTTTTAATAAGGGTTAAAATCTGCAGATTCTGGGGCAAAGCACCTATAACTCTAGAATTACAACTTGCAAATACTTTGGGATCCTGAGAGTCTAAAGCTTGCACTTTCCAAGATTCTAGGTTGAAAGAGTCTAGAAAAGCCAAATAATAAGATCTGTAGCTTCTAATGTTCAAGATCAGGGGTTGGCAAGTTTTTCTGTAAAGGCACAGAATAAATGGGTTCACTTGTCATGGACTCACAAACACTATGTACACGAATGCACATGGCTGTGTACCAATAAAACTTTATTTACTGGTACTGAAATCTGAGTGTCATATCATTTTCACGTGTCACAGAATATTCTTCTTTTGATGTTTTGCCCTCACCACTTGAAAATGTAAAAACCATTCTTAGCTCGCAGTCTATACAAAAACAGGTGGTGTGTTGGTTCTGGTCTGCAGGCCGCAGTTTGTAGACCACTGGTCTAGGATTTTGAGTGTCTGAAATGTCTGATACTTCCCTGGTCGGTGGGGTTCTGGGTTTGATGTTGTGGAATTACCAGGATTCTCAGAGGCACACACCAGGGCCTGGAGGTGCGAAGGCCCTAGAAGGCCTGGGTTCCTTCCAGCTGCTGGCATCCCCAGCCCACCCCATTAGGCAGTACCCACTGGGCACACACCTTCTTGTGCATCTTGAGCTGCTCCTCACTGTAACGGAGCATGTCCTTGATGAGATCCTGCAGCTTCCGTGTTAGCTCCAGGTGGCAGAGTGCCAGCTTGTCCGAGGAGACACGGAAGACCTCCCAGAGTGGAGCGAAGGTCCTGGAGACGGGCAGGGTCACATCCAAGGCCCGGGAGGCCCAACCCCCAAGGGTCCCCTCAGATAACATGGTTGGCATTGGCTCAGGCACCTACTGTGTACTGGGCCCTGCTAAGCATCAACACATAATAACTCATTTAATCCTCACTGCAACCATACAAGGCAGGCCTGTGACAGATAGGGAACTGAGGCACAGGGGGCTCTGTAACTCATGCAAGGCTCATTTGCAAATAAACATTAGAGCTGGAATTTAAATCCAGACCCTGAGGCCTCAGCGTCCTCACTCGAGACTCCAGGCCCCACCTGATACCCAAAGGCAGCTAAGACCCAACCTGTCCAAACCAAGTTGGTGGGGCCCTCCCACCTCAGCAGAATCCCCTTCTGGCCCACCCCTCTGCCTTCCCTCCCTGCTGCCTTCATTTCTGCCCCTGACAGAACTTTTGCCTCACAGCAACTACAGGGAAATATGCAAATGCCAATGGGACCACATCACATCCTTGTTTAAAAGAAACCTGTGTGTTGGGACCCTATGCCCAGCCCCGCCATTTCATCTCCACCTGGCCCAAGCCCTGCAGCTATGCCAGACTGACTGTTGCTCTTCCTTGGACATGCATAGTGCATGGCTGTCTTTGCACTGGCAGAGCTGTCTACCTGGGTCTCTGTCCCCTAGACACTCACATGGCCAATTCCTCATTATTAAGGTCTTTGCTCATGGAAACTGGGCCCAACCCAGAAGAAGCACCTGTCCTCTCATGCTCCTATTTAATTCCTTTCGTATCACTTTTCACCCAGGAAAGGAATTTGTTCGAGTGTGTGGTTAACATCTGTCTTGTCATACATCCCAGATGTGCACAGCACGAACACAGCATGATTGAGGGTTTTATCTGTCTTGATAATGGCTGGATCCCCAGTACCTAGAACAGTACCTGGCACATAGTAGGTGCTTAGTAAATCTTTGTTGAATAAATGAATGAGCTAGTGAGTGAATTAATGAGTTACCTTCCTCTGTTCAATAAGTCCCATAAGTGCGGGGATGATTCCCTGTCCTACATACATATCATGCGTGTGAAGAGATGTCCACCCAAAGACAGGCTCCTAATGATCCCAGGGCCTCGCAATCTTGGGGACCCCCTACCCCATCCTTGGGTCACTCACCCCACGGGAGTCCCATTGCTGGCCAGCTTGGAAAGTTTCGCCATTGCCTTCGAGTAGGTCTCCTCAATAGTGGCCCTGGGTAGTGGAATGCAGAAAAGATGGGGAAAGTTCTGGGCACCCATGGGAGAGGCCCTGACCTCCCTGTGCCTCAGTATCCCCATCTCAAACATCTGAGCAGTGGCTCTCAGTGAGGACAGTATGGAGGAAAGCGTTTGGTAAATTCAAGGGAGAGGTTTTTATCCTTAAGTAATACATTTTACTAATAACAGTAGCAGGAGTAGCAGCAGCAGGTAAGAAAAGTTTTGAGCACATACTACAAATGCTTTATATGGTTTGTCTTATTTAATTGTAGGAGACAAACTCATATTTTTTTTCCCTCTGGACAGACACTGCTAAATGCCTACCTAGTATCCACTCACATTTTCATCCAGATTAATAGAACCTCATATTTGTGTGGGGCAGCAATGTGTCCATTAAAGCCAATTACCCATGGGGGTATTTTTTGATAAGAGGCACCAATGGGGTACCGCAGGCAAGAGTAGATAATTCCAGGGGCCAAAGTCCCACAAAATAAAGAGGGGCCCCTGTTCTGTACGGCTCAGGCAGTCCCGCTTGACAGGCACAAAAAGAAAAATCTGATTATAATTCTTTTGACTGTCTGCCTGATTTCATGGGCATTCGGCTACTGAGCTGTTGGGTTGCCCCAGAAGGATGCCTTGCAACTTGAGTTTATTATGTTTTCTGGGACACTAACGTCGGAGCATTTACATACTGAAATATAGATTATTTCATCACACATGTGTTTTCTTTTATCATACTTCAGGCACGAGATTGAGTTTTCAAAATTCCCCTTGTAAGTAGGTCATATTTTCTTAGGAGAAGGCATTAGAAACCTGGGGAATGTTTTTGACAAGGGGTCATGGGGCTGCGAGTGTTGAGAACTGCTGGTTTCCAATGTCTTCAAGCAGGTTTTGTTCCTGGAACCCACAGGGTCTGGACCTGATTGGGCAGGGCGTGGTGTGGCTGTGAGGTGAGATGGGCGGAACCACTGTGGGGCGCTGCCATGTGGTGGGTGGGGTGTGGGAGCCTCACCTCTCCCGGATGAAGTCCACCAGCTCCTTGGTGGAGATGGGCCCCTGCTTCACGCTGTGGTACAGAACCTCAAAGCCCTGGTTCTTCTCACCCTGCAGAAGATGGAAATGGAGATTGAGAAAGTGGAATGCAGAAACCAACAACAAAAACCATCAGGGTTGCCTAGCAACAGGGGCGTTGACTTGAGGACCCAACCAGCAGAAGTCTATCCTCCTGGCTGTAAGGATTGGTTCAGGCCTGAGCCAATCAGCCTGTTGCATTTTCCCTAGTCACAAGGATTGGTTCCTGGGCCTTAAATTGGCCTAATCAGAAAGAAGCCTGGGATTTTTATCCTATAGTTGAGGGAGAGACATTTTCCTTTATTGGTTGCCTCTTTCTGACTCTATCTTTCTGTCTTTGTGTCTCTGTCTCTCTCGCTTTCTTTCTGTGTCTCTGCCTCTGTTAGTCTCTTTTCCTGTTTTTTTCTGTCTTCATCTTTTCATAAATGAGGAATTAAGTGGGCACAGGAGATGTTGGAAGCCAAGAGGAAACCATGAACTTTGGAAAGAAGCTGAACCTAAGAGAATTTGAATAACAAGTGTGCTGAGTTGTGTTGCTGGATCAAACCAACACTGAAGGCCACATTACCCCACGTTTCAATTTTGTGAGCCATTGTTGGGTAAGTCACTGTAGTCAGTTTTCTGTTCTTTTCAACATAGAAACTCCCTTTCTGAGTCCCCCAGAGCAAGGTGCAGGACTGATACCTCTCAGGACACAGCCATGTCCAGTAGAGGATGGGGTGCAGAAAGGACATTTGAGTTTGTTGAGTAAATGAACAAATGAGTTATTCTGCATTTACCCAATACTGGTGAGAACAGAGCTTCTATCCCAGTGCCTGCTGGTGTATTGCACAAAACCTCTTTCCTCCCAGTTTCTGGGGTCACCACAGTGGGGGAGGCCCGGGCAAGTCACTGACCTTCTCTGAACCTTTTGTGGCTCCTTGTTAAGATGGGATTAAGGAGTCAGCTACCTCTAATATGGGGATAAATCAACACCACGATGATCAGGGTCCTCAGAGCCCCAAAGGCAACTCTAGTTTTTGCTAATTTGTGGCATTAGTTAATGTTTTGCTTTAAGTTTACTCATGTTTCTTTTCCAAACACTTTTCTTTAAAAGGCAACTTTTACCACTATTCTAAGTGGAACCAGTATCCTATGCCACAATGAAAGGAACAAGAAAAAAAAAATAAAGCAACAGCTATGTAGCTATGTTTTAATGCTGCCAGACTATGTCACATGTAAGGGCATTATACACTAAGCTGTCCATTAAAATGGGAGATCAGGGCCGGCCGAGTGGCACATTGGTTGGAAGCTGGCTTGGGACACCGGCTCTGAGCAGCGGGGCCCCGGTTCGGATCCCACACTGGGGCCAGTGACGCTGTGCCGTCTAGAGCTAAGATGGTGAATGGCGGCTCAACCTGGAGCTGGGCTGCCGGGGGTCACCAGCGACGGTGTGGGCTGCAGTGAGGCTGCAGTGGGCTGCTGTAAAGCTACCGTGAGTGGCTGGCAACCAGCGTGTGTGGCCGGCAGCCAGTGTGGGCTGCCAAGAGCTGCCGTGGGCGGCTGTTCAGTGGCCAGCGACCGATCTGCCTCACTCAGGAAGACCATGGTGATGGTGCTAACATGGGCCAGTGAGGTGACGTCCTCACCAGCTGGACTGAAGAACAAGGGGGATGGCGGCTTGTCTGTTCCCCTTCCCCGATTCCCCAGCGATGTTCCCTTCCCTCAATTCCCCAATAAAATCTTTAAAAAAAAAGGTGGAGATCAGCTGGGGTCCAAGGCGACTGGAGACACTTTAGCACCAAATGGGGCCTTGTAATTTGGACTGAAAAAAAAAGGGATCGATGTTATTTTACTATCAATACAAATCACTGACGCAACCCCTTTGGCAGCACTTTGCTGGCTCTCCATAATGATTTCCTCCATTCTCCTCCAATTTGTGGGGTTCACCCTCCCAGTTACCTGAAAGTTTGGAGACTAAAGTCAGCAGTCACTACCAGATAGTCCCTCTTGCTGCATAAATGAAGAAACTGAGGCCAAGACTGGGGTAGACCCAGGACAGCCTCAAGCCCAAATCTCCCAACAGTCACTTCTCATTCTACAATTGTCGATGGCTCCTTATTGCCCACCAGCTGCTGAAGTCCAAAGCCCTGAGCATGGAATTGCCTTTCCAACCTCATCTACTAGCTTACTCTTAGCCTTGCCAGCAAAAATGGCAAGCAGTGCGATGACATGCTGTGCCTTTCCGCCGTTGCACCGTTCTGCCACCCAGTTCACCAGCCTGCATCTCTTTCTACCTATCCAAATCTTTCCACTTCTCAATTATCACTGCCAGGCCCACCTCCTTCCAAAACCTTCTCAGACCTTCTTCAGACCTCCACTTCCCTGAACATTCACTGTTGATCTCTCCAGCTCCCCAGGAATTTATTTCCTCTCTTCTCATTTCTATAGTTGTGCTTTCAAAGTTGAAGAGTCAAATCCTTTTATGGACTGGGTCACTTTGGGTCGATGATTTTACCTCTCTAGGCCTCAGTTTCCTTATCTGACAAATGGGGACAATGACAACACTCACCTGCCAAGGGTCTTGGTGACATGAGACTGGTACAGTGCTTGACACGGGCTCTGTGATACGGGCTCAGCAAACAGCCCCAGCAGCCCCCGCCTGCCCCACCCAGGGGATCCTCGAGTGAGGCCGCACCAGGCACCGCTGCCCAGGCCAGCATCTGGGCCTGACTCAGAGCCAACTGCTGGCCCTTTTCCCAGACCTGGCAAAGCCACCAGCAGTGTCTGCCTCTCTCAGGCTAGACTGGCAGCTGAGGGTCCTAGGAGGGGCTATCTCGAGCCTGTGTCTCCCCTCAGAACTTCTGTACTCCAGTGTTGCCCCACACTAGCTCCAGAGGGATCTTTCTGACACAGCTTGATCACGTCCCTCTCCTGCTCACACTGCCCCCCATGGTTTCCCAGTGTCCTCTATGCCTCTAGCCCTGCCTTGGCCCAACAGGACTGGGGCATCCCTGTCTGACTTGGTCTCTTCTGACTGGAGCCTTCTTCAGGACAGCCCAGGCCCCAGTGTCACCCAGCAGAATTACCAAAACAGACAATAGGTTAAATGAAACAGTGATTAAAAGCAACATTGATTAAAAAGACATTCCAGGGGCACTCCCTGAGTCCCAGAGAGGCAGGAATATCATCCCCTTTTCCCAGATGGGGAAACAGGCTTCAAGATGCAAAGTCACCTGCCCAAGGGCTCCCAGCAGAGCCCATTCAAATCCCAAACTCAAAGCTCTTATCCATGTGCACTAGACTATCTTTGGGTGGGGAGATGGGTCAGGGGTGGCTTCTATTTTCTCTTTGCTCATCTGAATTTTCTGCAGCGAGTTTGCATGCCTCATGTAACTAAAAAGAATTTAAAATAAATGTAGGTGCCTCATGCCATTAAAAGAAATTTTAAATAAATGTAGGTGCCGTTGTCAGGGTTCCAACACGTGGACAACACGACTGATCCTCAGCCAACCCCCTTACACAGAGGTGTGAATGGGGGCTCAGTAGAGGCAGCCCCTCTTCTGGGATCACACAGCCATTCAGAGGCAAATTCCAGAGACTCTTACCCTTGGGAAGGGGGTGGAGGTCAGGTCCACCCCACCATCCTTTATGTGGCAAGGGGGTGCGGCCCCTTTAAGAAAGCAAGTGCCAGTAAGAGGAGCCCCAGCTGGGGAGGCAGAAAGGGAGGGAGCAGGGCTTGTTGCCAGGGGCAACCAGTTGCCCAGCAACGGGCTTCCTCTCAGCAAGCTCAGGGCCTGCAACTGGTGAAGGGTCTTTCTGCCCTGGTCCTCCCTCAATTCTCCTGTTCACACATCCTCTGTGGCTCCCCATTAGCCTGGCCCTGCAGGAGGAATCCTGTGCTCCCCACTAGCCACCCAGTGTCACACCTCTGAGCTTTGGTCCAGGTTGTTCCCTGGGTCTGGAATGCCTTACTGACATCCTGGAAAATCTCAGTCTTCAAAGCCCATGGCAAACATGGTTGTGTGTCCTCGCTCTTCCTCTAGGTGCCCTGAAGGTACTGCAGGGCTGGAGGTGTCTGGCTGGTTCTGTGTCCCTCAAATGGGGGATTCCTTGGGGTCAGGGCCAGGATAAAGTCTCTCTGGGGGCCCAGCATCCCCCAGAGTTGGCTGGGGATAGAGTGTTGGTGGCTGGAAGGGAGGGTGTGAATGAATGAATGAAAACAAGTCCATTTCATTCAGCCCCCTTGGGTCACAGCACATGGTCCTCAGCCCAGAGGGAAGGCTGGTGAGGGGGCCTCTAGAGGTCAAGCCATGAAAACCCCCCAACTCTCCAGGATGGGAAAGACAAGGAAATCCCCTGGCTGGAATGACCCTGGATACTGGAAGTTCAGTCTGGCCCTGGGTTTGAACCTGCACTTTCTCACTGGACAACCTTAAGTAAGAGAGTCCTACTCTGGCGCTCCATTTCCCTGTTGTTCAAGCTGTGACACTCCCAAGGTCACAGGGCCTGACTCTTCGCATTTTCACTTCTATCCCCTGCAGATGCTCCACCTGCCCAAGACTCTGCCCACAAGCCACCAGGTCCTCCCACCTCCATGAAAACCCCCATAGCCCTTCCAGGAGCCCCCACCAAAATAAGAGAAGCCTTACTTACCCAAAAATGCTCCCCAAAATATGACATCCTTATGGCCTCTGTGGAGACCCCTGCAGGCTCCTGTCTAGTGCCTGTCTGAAGAGAGAGGCAGGTTTGAGCTGCAAAGTCATGAATATCTTGGGGCTGAGGAAGGGAAATTCCAACTGTCCTCCCTGTGGAGGAGGGAGAGAGAGGACAGAGGAGGAACCAAAAGCCTCAAGGCTGGGAGCATGCCAAGGTCCTTGAGATGAATCAGTCTCGGGCCTGGCCCCCAAATATACCACAGTCCAGGAGGACAAAGCTGGATACAGATGCCCCCACTCCTATGGGGTCAGAGATGGATTAGATGGAGGGATAGGGGCTGGAGGAGCCTAGACTAGAGGAAAGGGCAAGGGAGTTAGGGTTCTTAAGCACGAATAGGAGTTTGCTATGTGTTTGAGGGCTACTGGATAAATCCTAGCATGGGCAAAAAAGATCTGGGCTATTTTACATATGGGAAAACAACACCCCCAAAGGGGAAACCACTTGCCAAGGTCATATAGATAGCAATTGACAGTGACTTTGCACCCTGAGCCAGCTGAGTATGGACCTGAACACTCAGCTCCACACTGGGCAGCTCCTGTGGAAAAAGGATCTGGTGAGAGGTGGACACTGGGACTGTGATTGGCCACATGGGTGTTGGGGTCCCTGAAGTGTCCCCAAGGGTTCCTTAGCATCTCCTGAATCTCTCTACAACAGTCCCTGACTCATGCACACTCCTGGGATGGAGAGCTCACCCCTCACCATGGTGACCCAGGTGGCATTGGTGCCCCATGAGTCTCAACCCTGTCCCCCAGAAGCCAGTGTTCACCTGGTGTCTGAATCACTGTCCAGCTCTTTGCCTCAGTTTCCGCATCTGCAAAACAAGAGAAAATGCCTCTTGCTAGGGAACCCCAGGACTCCCTGCAGAGGGGGTGGGTCAAGCCACCCAGTGACAGAGGGACACTTAGTGTCCTTGGCACGTCCTTGAGGCTGAGCTTGTCACTGGAGCCCACAGGCCTCATTCATAATTCATGACCCTGCAGGCAGTTCAGCAGCAGCTGGGAGCCCAGGAGGTACAGTGGCAACAGGGATGGGACTGATGACCATAGGATGGGAAAGCTCCCTGGGCCTCACCAGGAAAGGGCTGAGCAAGGACTTTGGACAAGGCTGCCCCTTGCTGAGCCTCGGTTTACCTAATCTTGAAAGTAAGAAGTAATTTTAACTTGATCCATTATCATCTAGCCCCTAATCCCTTGACTTCACCCAGCACCCACCATGTGGCCACATGGCCAGGACAATGCCAGGGTCTATGAGATAATTCAGCCCTGGGTTTGGTCCCTGAGGAGCCCCCATTCTAGGGGAATAGAACTGGTCCTGTAGGGTCAGGGCTCGGCCAAATGGAGGAACAAGGACTTAGGGAGCCTGGACTGAAGGAGGGGGCATGGGAGCTGGGGTTTTAAAGCAGAATAGGAGTTCATTAGGCAAAAAATTATTTGATCCAACGTTCCCAACCATCACCCTATGCTGGGTGATGCTGGGCCCCTGAGAAACTTCAGTCACCAGTGCAGCCCCTGAGGAAACCCAGTCTGGTGGGGGCATGCTAGGTTGACATCCCAAGAAGGAAAAGCCTTAAATTTCCATCTCATTTCTTAGTTTCTGGCATGGCTTAGGCCCTGAACATCTCTAAATCCCCAACCAGCTATGCTAAGGACACAGGAACAACTAGCCTCATGTAGCAACTTAATTTTAAACTAAGTAACATTAAATACAATTAGCCCCTCAGCTCCTCAGTTGTGTCAGCTTTGCTTCCAGGGCTTAGTAGCCACAGAGGGATGTTGGCCACCACATGGGACAGCAAAGATAGAGAGTTCTGCTAGACAGTGCTGCTCTACAGGATCCTAGGAGCCACCGGGCCCAAGTTCCCCAGAAAATAAGAATCTCGCTACTATTTTTACAACTCCGATTAGATTGCCTCCCACCCTCACATACACTGAGCACCGGTATGTGTGCAGTGCTGTGTCCAGCTCATCACAGGGCCCAGTTCATTCAGCTTTCACAACCACATCATAGGGCACAATCCCAACTTTACAGATTAGGAAATTGAGGCACAGAGAGGTCACTCACTGCCCCCAGATTACTGTGATTTTGTCTCTTGCTTATCTGCCACAGGACTCCTGTTCGGAAGCACCATAGCGGGTTCCAGGTCTCCTTGTCCATTCTACTGCTCCGTAACTGACTCTACCACTCAGAGCCGTATTGGGGAACAGAGCCCCCCCCTCCCGCCTCCTGCAGGCCCTAGCCCAGCCCAGGAAGAGACACATGCTATTTCTGAAACCCAGGCGACAGTGGGGCCTCCTTTCTGTTCCTGAGGGGGTGAGGAGAGACAATGGGGGCCTCCTGGCAAGGCTTGAACTCACCAGACAGGGAAGCAAGTGGGGCTGGAACCCAGTCAAACATGGCAGGCACCAGAGATAGCCACGCAGCCCCTGCCGCTTCCGCCAACACCAAGCCACACCAAGCCGAGGCCCGTGGGCGTGAGGGACAGGAAGCTCACCCGCCCCGCCCAATGCCTAACTGCCACCTCCTCTCCCCTCCCAAGAGCAGCACCCTTGGGGCCTCTCTGGAACCACACAGGCCATGGATGGGTAAACTGAGGCCCCTGGATCTGCAACCCCCAGCCTGGGGCTATTATTACCCAACAGATCATAATCATGACAATTGTGAAATAACTGAACCCACAAATTGAGTGCCAATCTGCATTTCACATCTCACCATCTCGAGGTGAGCCAATGTTGTCCTCATAGATGGGGGAATCGAGGCTCAGAAAGGGGAATCCACACATCCAAGTTTGCACAGCTAACGAATGGCAATACTGAGATTCAAAAGGCTGCATTAGGACTTTCATGGGCCCGAGGTACTTTTGCCCCTTGCTCCATTAAGAAAAGAATTTAAATTATATTTTACAACTGCTTTGGCATAAAAACAAATATATTAATATCATATGTTAAAATGTTTTCTTTGATTCCAAAGCTCATTTTTTTTTCTTCTAATTTTAAAAGAGGTTGAAACATCTTCATGGACCCCTAAAAGTATTATGCCTGAGACACAGTGATCACTACATCTGATAGAAAAGTCAGCCCTGCTGGAACCCAGGCATCCCGGGTATTGCCAGTGCAAAGCCCAAGATAGATAGGGACTTGACCAAGGTCATACAGCAGGTTGTCAGCTGACCAGGACAGCCCCATCCTCTGGCTGCTGGAAGCAGGGAACAGAGTCCTCCCTGGGGGTGTCTGACATGAGCCCTGGCACCATCTGGAGATGAATCCTGCCTCCCCAGCCCTAATTCCCCCAAACCTGGAACTCTGCACCTGGTGGAGTATGAGAGCAAGCCCAGGAGCAAATAAAACAGGAAAGGAATCCAGTCAGCAAGGAAAGCGGGGCTCTAGCTCCTGGCCTCCTGCTGGGTGACCTTGGGCCACCCCAACCTCTCTGGGCTTCCTGGGTCCTATGAAACAGAATCTGACATTTTGCTCCCCCCGGTCTCCAGTATGCACACAGTAGGGACAATTTGGGGTTTTTCTCTTCTTCCCGGTGACCAGCCTCTTGGCCATGCTGTTTCAATGATCAGCTCTGTCACATGCTTCCTCCCCTCCAGGCTCAGCCACTAGAGCTGTGGCCATTCACATACTCTGGCTTCTCACAATGATACTTAGAGACAGTATCTCATCTTGGCCATCATCTCAAATGGGGAAACTGAGGCATGGGCTCCATGTTGCACAGTGACTGAGCCACTGAATGGGCATGTGAGCTCACACTCAGGAATTTTTCAGTTCTTCTCACTGGTACCCCCTCTTCATCACTTCATTTGGCAAACACCTACTGAGCATCAACTGTGTTCCCGACTGCCAGGCTAGAGACACAACAGGTGACACCCTTGCAGACTCCCTTCTCTCCTTTCCACTCCTGGTCAGTTGTGACCCCATTTATGATCAGTAATATCATAATTAGGATTATAATGATCATGTCTGTACTAACAACATTCCCATCCTCCCACAGTCTCCTTTGATCTTCCAAGAGGGATTCAGCCCATTTCACAGAAAAACACACCAAGGTGCAGAGGGACAAAGCCATGCACAAGAGAACTGTATTTGAATCTGGGGGCATTGGACTTTAAGCCCAGAGCTCAAGCTCACCCCTGTGCCCAGTACAGGGATGGAGCCTCAAGGGAGAGGGACAGGCTGGCCCGGCACCTCCCACCTCCTCCTGCCCAGGAACCACCCAGGCACTGATTTGCCTCTGGCGTGGGTGATGGTATGTGGGTCAGGGTGTGCCCTGCGTGATCCCGCCAGTGAGACCAGGATGGTGGAGCCCCCATTCCAATGACTGCAGCCTGGTGATATAATTTACTCTCTGGCAGAATAGCTCTTGCAGCAATGCCAGAGTGTAAACATCAACCCATTTTGCAGTGCAGTAAACCGAGGTTCAGAGGCCAGCAAGGGATGTGGGGGCATCTCCAAACCCCCCGTTGCTCTCTCACCCCAAAACCACTGACATCTTAAGCAAAAGGGTGAGGTAACGACCTGGCAAAAGATGGGGTGGGTGGGTTTTAGAATCTATAGAATACAGGCTCCGAAGTCCCCAGCCCCATTTTCAAAGGAGAATACCAAGGCTCAGGAAGATGCTGTCACCTGCCCAAGGTCACCAGTGAGGCAGGTCCATCCAGAGCCACCTCCTTGTCTCCACTGTGATTGGGACATATGGGGCAGATGACTCCTGAGATGGAGGTAGATGGAGGGGCCGCCCACCCCCCCCAAGCCTCCTCCGCACCCCACTCAGAGTCAGCCTCTGGCAGGATCCTAATTTACCTCGATTTATTTTAATCCCCAGGAACAGATGCTCATTGCCCAACCCCCACTGAGGCAGGGACCACCCCAAGTCTAATTCAGGCCCTTCCAGACCTGATCTGGCTAGTTCCAGCCAGGCAAGAGGCCCTACACTGACCCCCTCCCCAGAATTCCAATCTTGGGGTTCTTCAAGAGGATGCTAGTGAAAGGCCCCCCTATCCCATCCTGTGGTAAGGGGGCTGGGATAGGACAGTCTAGAGGAGGACCCTAGGGGACCCTCATCTCCTCTGCCAGGACTGGATGAGGATTCACAGTGGAGAAAAAGGGAAGGGGGTTCCTCATCTCGGCCCTGCAAGGAGTGGGGGGTGTTTCTGCAGATCAGAGCTGGGAAGAGGGAAATTGGGGGTGGTCTCCACTTCAGCTGTCCTGGGTCGCAGGCTGGAGGGTAGCGGCGCCCCCATCTTTGCAGCCCCGGAACCTAGACCCAGATCCTGGCTTAGAATAAAGGGATTTGGGGAGGGGTCTCGCGTCTTGGCCGCCCCTCTGTACGCTCAGGTTCTAGGCCAGGAGATCACAGACTAGGAAAGGGGTCCTTATCTCCCTCCGCGGACCCCTGATTATCACCGGGGAGAGGCCGAGGCGCCCACCGAGCAGCCCCCCACCTAGCGTTCGCCATCCCCCAAGCCCCGCGACGCTTTTGCCCCTTGTGGCCACCAGGACTGCGGAGCACCGTGGTGCTGATGGGGGACTGCGCAGGCCAGGGGACTGGGGGGAGTCACGGGGACAGCACTCACCTTCCGAGCTCCGACCGAGCCCCGCGCCCGCCGCCACCTGCGGCTTGGTCGCTGACACCCGAGCCCGCCCCGCCCCTCCCTCCGCGGCTGCGGCGCGGCTGTTAGGTGGCTCCGCCCCAGGGGCGTGGCCGAGACAGTCCCCACCACCGTGAAGACACTGGGAGGCCGGGGCGGACTCTGAGTCGGCGCAGCCAGCCATAGGGCCCTGTAGGCGGCAAACTCTGCCAACCCAGCGCGCTAACTGGCTAATCCGGAGAGGCTCCTTTTTATTTTACCCCCCACACCCGCTTCCACCACCTGCAGGTCATTTGCATACTTTAAAGCGACAGCAGGCGCTCCTTCCACCTGAGATCCAGTGGAAGGGGGAAAAAAAGACCAGTTTATTGAGTGCCCATTGTGTGCCAGGCACTGAGAACAGGGCTCATTTGATGCCTCCACAAGCCTGTAAGCGGGACATTATTGATCCTCATTTTACAGATGGGGAAACTGAGGCTCAGAAAAGGCAAGAATTTGCTCGGAGATCACACAGTAAGTCATCAGTCTTATGAGAGCAGCCCCAGGACCTGGCCCCTTGGGTGGGGAAAACCATCCCCAAGGATGCTATCATGTCACAAATTTGAAAGGCTCCTGCTCCTCTCACCTGGGTCTTCATAAAAGGATATTTATTTAGATAGTGCCTGCAGGTACCCCATTCAACCCTCAAGTTCAATACTGGAGCTGATCTGCCTGCCCTGAGGCCTGCTCCTCCAGCAGCCTCCCCAGAGGCCTGGGCGTCCCTGGGAGTCTTCTACTCCCTTCATCATCCACATTGGTCCTGCTGGTCCTGTGTCTCTGACACACCCCCTATTTGCCCCTTTTCCTGTACACCACAGTGGCCCCAGGTGTAGGCCCAGTATTCTCCAGCCTGGATGCTGCCTCTGCTTTCTACTCTTGTTGCCTCCACCCCTGCCTCAATCACTGTTCTTCATGGCAACTTTTTTTTTTTTAATAAACTTTTATATTTTAGAGTAGTTTTTTGGGGGGGAGGGGAGGGGAAAACAGTGTGTTTTTCCAGAACCCATCAGCTCCAAGTCAAGTAGTTGTTTCAATCTAGTTGTGGAGGGCGCAGCTCAGCAGCCCATGCAGGGATCGAACCGGCATCCTTGGTGTTGTGAGCACTGACGCTGTAACCGATTTAGCTAACCGGCCTCCCCCTAGAGCAGTTTTGGATTTACAGATTTATTGTGAAGATGGTATGAAGAGTTCCTGTGTATCTCACACCCAGTTTCCCTGTTGTTAACATCTTATATTAATATGGTACATTTGTCACAATTACTGAACCAATATTGAGACATTATTATTAACTAAAGTCCATAGTTTATTCAAATTTCCTGTTTTCCCTAGTGTCCTTTTTTTGCCCTAGGATCCCATGTGACATTTACCATGGCTCCTTAGGCTTATATGGGCTAATTGTAGGATGGCCTGAAATTGGGATTTAAAAATATATATTTAAATATATATTTGATATATATTTGACATACATTGTGCAAATTTAAGGTGTGCAACATATTGATCTGATACACATATTATAATATGATTGCCACAATTGGGATTTGTGTGGTGTTTTTCTCATGGTTGGACTGGGGTGACGTGTTTGGGGAGGAGAACCACAGAGGTGAAGTGCCCTTTTCATCACACTGTGACCAAAGCACATGCCTTCAACATGACTTATCACTGTGATGTTGACCTTGATCACCTGGCTGAGGTGGTGTCTGTCAGTCATCTCCACTGTAAAGCTTCTCTTCCCTCTTTCCAGGAGGTCTTTTTTGGAAAGAAGTCATTATTTACAGCCCACATATGAGGATGGGGAGTCCCTCCCATCTTCCCTGAGGGCAGAGTATCTGCATAAATTGTTTGGGATTCCTCTGCCTGGGAAATACGTCTGTTCTCCTTTATTCAATTATACATATCAGTATGGACTCATGGATATTTATTTTACACTTTGGGTTATAATCCAGTACCACTTCGTTGATTTCTTGCTCAAATTGTTTCAACTTTGGCTTCTGGGAGCTGGTTCAGTTGGCTCTCATGTCCCTTTGACAGGCCGCCATCACCTCCTTGGTTTTTTTCTTTTAGCACTTCCTTACTCTTTCACTACAAAGTGCTCCAAGCTCATCTATTTCACACCCCAGGCGGAGAAGCAGAGTTTTCTCTAAGGAGCAGCCTTAGTGCCTTTTATTGGAGAATGGTGTTAGAAACCAAGACTAGGGAAGTATGGGTGTTCGTTGTTATTGGGGTTTTGCTGCTTCTAGGCCCTTTCAGCTGACAGAGCAAGTGTGCATACTAACCTGTGTATATGCACAGATCTATAAATATTTCCATATGTAAATGTCTATATCTATATTAAGTTAAACATGAGTTGGTGCAGATGTCTCCACATCTAATCTATTCAAAATGGATCATTCTAGCCTCCTCCCCTTGTCTGTCTGTAACCTCCCACTGCAACAGTGAGAAACCTGCCTCCCACCATCTGCCCTCCATTTGCTTCGTTGTTCCATTCTAGGTGCATGGAGAGTGGGAGAGGGGCTTCAGGAGGTTAACCCAGACTCACAGGGGAGTTTCAAACAGAAACCTATCACCTACTTCTCCAGCTCAAAACCCTCCCCTGACTGCCCAGCACCCAGTCAAGAACCCAGCCTCCTCTCCACAGCCCTCCAGGCTTGTGCAGTCCAGCCCTGCCCATCACTGCAGTGGAACAAAATCAGCCCCACCCCAGGGCCTTTGCTCCTGCTGTTCCCACTGCCTGGATCTCTGTCCTCCCAGATCCACATCTGACTGATAACTTAGCTCTCAGGTCCTACCTGGAAACCCCAGTTTGGGCTGACCTCCGCAAGGCTGGGGCATTGTGTCAGGCTCAGCCCCCTCTCCCCACAGACTGGGAGCTCCTTGGGGGCCATGGCATCACCCACATCTGTCAGGTGAGGTCTGAACTGCATTCTACTCCCCACACTCACCTCCCTCAAGCACAGGCCAGAGGCAAGGTGAGGTAAGAGATGATTCTTGTTTTACAGGTGAGGGGACTGTGGCACGTGGACAAGAATATACTCCCTGAAGTCACAGAGTGAAGATGTTTCAGAGGCAGGACTTAACCCAGGTGTGTGGGTGCCAAGGCTGTCACTTGCCATGACCTTGGATTCTAAAAGATGCTGTAGGGATGGGAAGGACAGAATGCAGAACAGGCCTGCCTGGGGTGCCTGGGGCTAAGCAGGCCACAGAAGGAAACTCAAGGGTCCAGCCAATACCATACAACCCAAGTCCTCCTCACCTGGAAGTTCACAGGCCAATTTTCTTATTTCTGAGATGGGGGGGGGGGGTGAGGTGCTCAGAAAGGTTAAGTAACATTCCCAAGATCACCCAGCAGTGCTGCCAAGCTGAGATACAATCAACATTTCCTGAGCACCTAATATGTGCCAGGCAGGTAAAATCACATACTGTGTGTGGGCAGATGCCTGGCATGTCCCAGCAGCAATCCAGGCTACAGACTAGAAAGAAACGCAAGGCTGGACAGGGTAGCATTTTAAATGGAGTGGGTCAGGAAGAATCAGAGGAATGTCCAGGCTGGGGGTGGGGATGGGATCAGAGGGAAAGCTGGGAGGGCTTCCTGCAGGAGGGGCCCTAGCAGGTGGGTCTTGAAAGATAAGTTTATTGTGCTGCTTTTCCCAGGAAAGGCCACCCCTCTCTTCCCATCACTGCCTCCCAAGAGCTCAAATCTTCCCAGAAAAGTGCCCTGGCTATACCCCACCAGGGACCCGGGACCCCCAGCCCTACACCTCCTCCTCCCCAGTATCTCCCAACTCTGTGCCCCAAACCTGGTCTTCTCACTCTCACTGCTCCCCAGCTTGGCCCCACCCACGGCCCTAAGAAGAGGAACTTGCAACGCTCTGTGGGGCGTGCAGGGCCCCAAAGCCACCCTGTTTCAGGGGCTTCAGTTCCCTCTGCTTCTGCAGGTCTCTCCCCAGGAGTGCTCTCCCGCTTCTCCTAACATGGCTTGATCCTTTGCATCAACTCCAGGCAGTATGGGGGCCTCCTCTGGTGTTACATGCTACCCCACCACCCTGACCCTATGGGTTGTGGTCTGCTGTGTCGAGTATCCCTCTTGACAGTTTGCCTTACGAGGCCAGCATTTGCTGAATGACTGGCTGGATGGTGGCATTCCAGAGAGGACACCATGGGTGAAAAGGCCTGGAGGCGGGATCTGAATGTTGAAGCAACATTGAGAAATCCCAGGCGGTCGCGGCAGGCGGTCGCGGCTCAGGTGGCTCAGGTGCAGGGTGAGTATCGGGGAGGAGCTGCCAGTAAGCAGGTGGTGCAGAGAATGGGTGCCTGGGCCAAGGGCGCACATCCAGCTCAGTGCAGGCCCCGGGCCCCAGGTGCTTAGCAGCTGCAACGGTATTTTTAGTGGCTGCTTCTGCATTGGCTGGGCCAGACAGCTGTCGGAGAGACTGGGGAGAGGAAGGAAGAAGAGGCAGAGAGAGGAGAAAGAGAGAAAGGAAGAGGGGTTGGGGGTCGGGGGGACTCCAGGCTACAAGCTATTCTAGCATGCAGATGAGAAAGGGTCAGTTATAAAGTTTTATTGGAATACAACAGCAGAGTTGAGGAGTCTGGACAGAGACTGTAGGGCCCACGACACCAAAAAAAAATCTAAACCAAAAAACAAAGAAACCCAAAAAAAAACAAAAAAAAAAAAAAAATCTATCTGGCTTCTTACAGAAAGTTTGCCAACCCCCAGCCGGGGCAAAATTCTCTTTACGGTGGGGAGCTCGTCAGTGGTCATTAGTTGATTTTCACCACTCTTTCTGATTCTCCTTCCAGGTTCAAGGAGTGTAGTGCCTCTCAGCTCCTGAATTAGGCAGTCATGTGACTTGCTTTGGTCAATGAAATGCTTCCTGGTGGAAGCCCGAAGAGCTGGTGCCTGATTGGCTGCCATGTGTCCCCTTTCCCAGTCTCCTGATGTTCTGTGGTGAAAGTTCTGTCAAGCTGGGATGCTGAGTGAGGGTGATGAGAAACACAGCAACCCCAGAAATATAAAGGGCAGGGAAAGATCCACCAAGTATTCAGGGCAAAAGCCTGGACCCCACAGCCCCACCCCCAGCTAATGAAAATTTTAAAAACACGAAGTGGAGATCTGTGTGCCTGCCACTGGCCCTGTGACTCATCCCCACGTGCTAAGGGCTGAATTGTGCCTCCCACCCAAATTCCTATGTTGAAGCCCAAATGATGTTAGGAGGTAGGGCCTTTGGGAGGTCATTAGGGTTCGATGAGTTCATGACCATAGAGCCCTCATGACGGCATTAGTGTCTTTCTAAGGGACTCAGAACTTGCTCTCTCTCCCCCGCCATGTGAGGACACAGTAAGAAGGCAGCTGTGTACAAGCCAGGAAGAGGCCCACACCAGAACCTCACCATGCTGGCCTCCAGAACCTTGAGAGTAAGTGTCTGTTGTCTAGGCTGCCTGATCTGTGGTATTGTTATAGCAGCCTGAACTAGCTAAATCATTGACTGACAGCCAAAGGAAGGAATTTGTACCACAAAATCCTACACAGCCACACAGTGATTCAGGCCACTGTGTCCAGGGAGGTGAGCAGTGCTGACCACTGTGCTGACCACCTCAGGATATCTGATGGTGTGTGTGTGTCCTGGGGCTGACATCACAAATTATGATAAACTGGGGGGCTTAACACAACAGGTATGGGTAGGGTTGGTTCCTTCAAGAGGTTCTAAGGGAGACTTCCAGCTTCTGGGGGCTCTGGTGTTCCTCAGCTAACAGCCACATCACTCCAATCTCTGCCCCCGTCTTCACACAGCCTTCTCCTGTGGGCCTGTGTCTCCCCTTCTATCCCTTATAAGGACACTGTCATTGGATTTAGAGCCACTCTAAGATGATCTCGAGATCCTTCACTTAATTACATATGCAAAGGCCCTTTTTCTACATCCAGTCACATTTACAGGTATTGGGGGTCAGGACTTGGACATTTTTTGGGGTAACCATTCAACACAGTACAGATAACGTCTTATCTAAAATTTTATCTAGGAGTTTCTGTATGTGCAGGATCACGGCAGGGGCTCATCAGGAAACTGCTGTTTGTAACATTTGGGTTTCAGATTCCTCTTGTAAGATCTTCCTGTAGCTGTGACTCTCCTGACACAAATACCGATTTTCTCCAGGAACAGAGGGCAGCTTGTTTTATGGCTTTGGAGCAGAGACTGGCGTTTAAATCTCACCTCAGCCACTGACCAGTCTGTATGGAAGGGTCCAGCAGCTGCCTTCCCTGTCTGTAAAATGGGCCCCTCCTAGTGGCCAGGGTGGGCTGGAGGTCCAAGGGCCACTGCCAGCGATCACTGCTAGAGAAGCATGCCTTCTCCTGGACCTGGGCTTTCCCATCTGTGTCATGGAGGCCAGAGCGTGCCTGACCTGGGGCCCACACAGTGGAGATGACTGTCCCGAGTGCCGCCAAGTCTCCTGTCAGCGGAAGGAACCGAGGCCACAGCTCAGTGGAGCACTTGGTTTATTTCTAATGCAGTGATTCTCAGTACAGGGGTAGATCTGGGCCGAGGGATGGGGTGAGGTAGGGCAGGGCTAGAACTCCACCTTGCAGGCAGGGAAGGCCTCGTCCTGCATGGATACCGTGCTGTTACTGCCCAGCACCGTGATGCCCAGCGCCTGGTGCTGAGCATGCGTCTCTTCGTACCACTCGTGCATGGCCACTGAGTCGAAAGTGGGGATCAGGGTCACCTGCAGGTGAGACAGATGGACAGTGTGAGGGGTGCCCTCCTGGCTCAGCCGCTAGGCAGCCGAGGTTCATGTGTGCTCTATCTACCTTCTCTCTCACTTGGAAGTCTGCAGCCAGCAGCCAGCCTGTCCCTGAAGTCCCTTTCTGTTCCCCACAGCACCCAAAGGACCCTCTTACAACCCAGGAGACCAGGCCTCAGCTCTGAATCCCTCTCCATACCTCCCACTCTTGGCTCACTTAGGCTTCCCCTGAGCTCCTTGGACACACCAGGCTCGTTACCACCTCCAGGCCTTTGCCCATGCTGTGCCCCGTGCCCAGACTCTCCCTCTCAGATGCTTTGTAAGCTGTGTGCAAGGTAGGGGTGGCAGGCTCACATATTGAGTGGGCAGCCAGGTACCTAGAAGCTCCTCCCTATACCCAAACGCCTCACCCTTCAAGGCTCTGTTTCAAGACTTCCTTGGGGACAAGCCCAGCCCTCTTTCTCAACTGTGTAGATGCCACACGCCCCACTTGTTCCTCCTGGACAATTCACATGACAGCAGGGCAGTTAAGAGCCAGGGGTCAGGGAAGGTGAACAAATTAGCCCCACCCTGCATCCTTGCCCAGGCTGCAACAAATGGACGAGGAAATGGACATGACAGGAAGAGGTTCCTGCGAACTGGGGGGATTCCTGCATTCGCCCTCCTTTCCTTGTGGCCTTGGAAGTACAGCTGAGACCCATTCCCTCCTTTGTGTGAGTTCAACCAGGAGGCGCTGACCCCATCCTGTGCCAAGACTGTCTGAGGCCCTGGGGTGGTCACATACCTGGAGGTCACGGTCCCATTGCTGCTTGCCAGCCAGCAGCGCATCCAGGACAGCCCGCATGCCCTCTTCCTTGTGCTGGCCCTGGCCGCTGATGACGTAGCAGAGTGAACGCACCCGCCGGAAGAACTCCTCATCCACCAGGCAGGCACTGCCCCCACTGGGCAGGTAGGCCAGGTCAAGGTAGACAGGGGAGCCATGTGAGGCCTCCAACCCACCTGTTCGGCTGCCAGCTGACCCTATGGGTAAGAGAGACAGGATTAGTCGTGAACTCCAGGACTGGGAAGAGGCTGAGACTCAGGGCCTGGGATGAGGCTCCCAGCTCTACCTGCACCTCTCTGAGTGGCTCCCTTCTCAGCATGAAGCCTGGTCTGTTTTTTGTTGTTTTTTTTTAAATTGGGTAACAGTGTTTTTCCAGGACCCATCAGCTCCAAGTCAAGTCATTGTCCTTCAATCTAGTTGTGGAGGGTGCAACTCAGCTCCAAATCCAGTCACCGTTTTCACTCTAGTTGCGGGGGTCCCAGCCCACCATCCCACGCGGGAACTGAACTGGCCACCTTGTTGTTAAGAGCACACGCTCTAACCAACTGAGCCAGCCGGCTGCCCTGGTCTCACTGCTGAATGATTGGTTGACAAACCTCCCTGGCATGGACAGTTATTTACTGAACTCTGCAAATACCCCTGGCTGCCTCCTCATGCCTAGACCCTCCCTGGCCAGTCTCTGGTCACAGAGATCTTCAGGGCCAGGGGAGGAGGCAATCATGGAGGTCTTCCTGGAAGAAGGGGTTTTTGACACTTGAGTCCTGAAAGCAGCTGGTGCTTGGCATGCTCTGCTGCTATTGCAGCGTCCATCTGTTCAATTACTCAAGGGATGGTTATTGTGCCTTCCTGGGCACCAGGCCCTGGGGACATGGCAGTGACCAAGACAGACAAAAATCCCTACCTACAAGGGCAATGGAGAGCCAGAGCTGGTGTGGGAGGGATA
This sequence comes from Hipposideros armiger, assembly GCF_001890085.2. Classification (NCBI taxonomy): domain Eukaryota; kingdom Metazoa; phylum Chordata; class Mammalia; order Chiroptera; family Hipposideridae; genus Hipposideros; species Hipposideros armiger. The sequence goes on along the minus strand of NW_017731414.1, from coordinate 1,309,761 downwards.
GTGTGGAGGGATGGTGTGGCCTGGATGGAGCTGGGACAGCTGCACTTGAGGCCTCATACACGACCCTGAACCCAGAGCCTGTGCAAGGGGGACAAGGCCGCCATTCCAAGGTGAGTCAACTCATAATTGCTTCACGGAGGTCTTAGACACAGGAAACCTGCCAGATGCCTGATGTTTTATGACCATCAACGTTGCCCAGCTCAGGGTGTGGGCCCAGAGGGCTGCGGGTCCAGAGGGCTGCGGGGGCATTTGCAGAATGCCCTAGTTTAATTCATTTGGGTGTTCCCTCACTTGAAACTGGGGACCCTGGTGGTGAGGAGCCTCAGGAAGAGAAAGCTACTGTGGCTATGGAAAGCGCAAGGGAGACAGAAGTGGCAGAGGTGGAAGGGAAAGGAGAAGACAAGGGGAACCATGGGCATGAGGACAGGGGTAGAAGGGGGGCTGGTAAGCTATGACCCATGGGCAAATATGCAACTGCCTGCTTTTGTAAAGAGTTTTATTGGAATAACCATTCAGTTACTTACTGAGGTGTTTTTGTGCTACAAAGGCCAAGTTGAGTTTGGGACAGAGACGGTCCAGCCTACAAAGCGGAAAAGTTTACCCTCTGGCCCTTTAAAAGAGTTTGCTGGGGCCGGCCGAGTGGCTCAGTTGGTTAAGAGCTCGCTCAAGAGTTTGAGCTCTGAGCAACAGCGGTTCGAGTCCAGCCCGAGCTGAGCAGCCGCTGAGCTGCCAACAGGTAGCAGGATGGCTCAGCTAAAAAAAACCAAAACAAACATAAAAGAGTTTGCTGACATAGCACGGAGGGTCGGAACCCTGAATAGCCAAAACTGTGGCTTCTGCAAAGAGGCCAAACTCCCTGGCAGACAGAGCCTCAGATGACCCCAGCCTCCAGGTGCCAGCCTTTCACAAGAGCACTGGGGGACCACCCTCTCTCTGCCACTGTGCTGGGAACCCCTGACCTGCTAAAGGTCACAGGGGCCCATCAGGTGCCTCCCTTGGAACCTGTCCAAGAAAGATAAGAGGTGGTAGTTCAGGTGGGCACTGAGGCTCAAAGAGAATCGAGAGACCAGGGTGGCCAGGAGCCAAGGGCAGGCCATGTGGGGAGAGAAGCCAGAGACACCCACAGCTCCTGGAGGGCAGGACTATCCTGGGCACCTGGAACAGGACCCAGCCCACAAGTAATTGCTCAGTAAACATGAGCTACAATTACTATTACTGTTGTCGTTGTCACTGCTTTCTTGCCAGCCCTCAGTAGGGAATTCTAGGCCTGCGCTATTCAATGCAGTGGCCACCAAGCACTGCAACATGGCGAAGTGTGAGCCAACGCGAGCTGGGATTGTCAAAAATGTGCCAGGCTCTCAAAACTTAGGGTGGAAAAGAGAAGGAGATCTAGTCCTTTTTTTTATGTTGATCAGGTTCAAGTATCTTGATATAGTAGTATGCAGCAAGCAGTTAACACAGCAGGGGAATTCTGGGAGGATGGGGCAGTAAGAAGCACCAGGAATCCCTCTCCCCATTTGGAGGACAACTGTATCCGCTCCCTCAAGTTGAAGGGACTTAATGGAATTTAAAGGACTTTCTTTTTTTTTTTTTCTCCCCTTCTGGGAGCCAAATATTTAAGGACCAGGATATTCAAAAGCAACTACATATACAAAGGAACTTAGAAAAGAGCTGAGAAAAGATGGAGAACACCTTATGTTTACACCTCAGACCCATCTCTGGCATAAAGCCAGCCCACCATAATTAAACAAACAAAAATATGCCACAGTAAACCTTGAGGAAAGGGGATATTTGGATCTCCAGAGTTACCACATTATTACATTAAAATGTCCAGTTTTTTAAAAATCACAAGGCACATAAACAGGAAAGTATTGATCATTCAAAGGAAAAACAATAAATCAACAAAAACCTTCTCTGACAAAGACCAAACAGTAGACTTACAAAGATTTTAAAACAACTGTCTGAAAGATCCTCAAAGAACTAAAGGAAGACATGGAGAAAATCAAGAAAACAATGTATGAACAAGATAGAAAACCAATAAGGAGACAGAAAACAAAAACAAACCAGAGAGAAATTCTGCAGCTGAAAAAATACAATAATTAAAAAAAAAATTTACTAGAGGGATTTAGTTCAAGATTTGAACAGGCAGAAGAATCAGTGAAATTGATGACAGGACAATGGAAATAATACTGAGTCTGAGGACAGAAAGAAAAAAGATTAAAAGTGAACAGAATCTAAGAAATCTGTTGGACACCACTAACATACATATTGTGGGATTCCCAGGAAGAGAAGACAGAAAGGGGCAGAAAGAGTATTTAAAGAAATAATAGCCCCAGATTTCCCATATTTGATGAAAGACATGAATATAAACATCCAAGAAGCTTAATGAAGTACAAGTAGGATGAATCCAGAGACCCACATTATAATCAAAATGTTAAAAGCTAAGACAGAATCTGAGAGAAAGCAGTGCTAAAGGGGAAGTCTGTAGTTACAAACATATTTTAAAAGCTTACCTTAAAAAAGAATATCTCAAATTAACAACCTAACTGCACACCTTCCTTAAGGAACTGGAAAAAGAAAAGTAAATCTAAAGCTAGCAAAAGAAAAGAAAAAAGATTAGAGCACACGGCCGGCTGAGTGGCATGCTGGTTAAGAGCTGGCTTGGGACTCCAGCTCCAAGCAGCAGAGCCCTGGTTCAGATCCCACATGAGGGCCAGTGATGCTGCGCCCTCTACAGCTAAGATGGTGAACAACAGCTCAACCTGGAGCTGGGCTGCCATGAGTTGCGGGCGATGATGTAGGCTGCAGTGGGGTTGCAGTGGGCTGCCATAACTACCATGAGTGGCTGACAGCTGGTGTAAGCGGCTGGCAGCCGGCGTGAGCCGCTGAGAATGGCTGTCCAATGGCCAGCGAGCGACTGCCTCACCTGGGAAGAGCGCAATGATAATACCAACATGGGCCAGTGAAGCAACATCCTCCACAACTAGACTGAAGAACACAAGGACAGCAACTTGTCTGTTTCCCTTCCCTGATTCCCCAACGATGTTCCCCTCCCCCAATTCCCCAATAAAATTAAAAAAAAAAAATTAGAGCAGAGATCAATAAAATAGAGAATAGGAAAACAACACAGAAGAAAAGCAATTAAACCCAAAGTTGATTCTTTGAAAAGATTAACAAAATTGACAAATCTTTAGCTAGATAAAGAAAAACAGAGACAAGACTCAAAATAGTAAGATCAAAAGTGATCAATGGAATAAAGAGCACAGAAATAAACCCTCACATGTATATTAAAATCGTTTTTGATAAAGGTGCTAAGACCATTCAATGCCATCATTTGTTGAAAAGGACAGTCTTTTCAACAAATCATGTTGGGAAACCTGGATATCCACATGCAAAAGAATGAAGCTGAACTCTTATTTAGCACCATATTAAAAAATTAACTCAAAATTGAGTTAAGTTAGCCCAAAGAGCAAAATGTTAAGAGCTAAAACTATAAAACTCTTAGAAGAAAACATAAGGCAAAAGTTCATGACAATAGATTTGGCAATGATTTCTTGGATATGACACCAAAAACCACAGGGAATAAAAGAAAAACGACAAACTGGACTTTATGTTTAAAAAAAGTAAAAACTTTTGTGCATCAAAGGACATTATCAACAGAGTAAAAAAGCAACCCACAGAATGGAAGAAATTATTGCAAATCATGTATCTGATAAGGGAGTCATATCCAGAATAGAGAACTCTCACAACCTAACATCAAAAGACAAACTATCCAATTAAAAAATGATTTAAGTAGACATTTCTCCAAAGATGACATAAACAGCCAACAAGCAGATGAAAAAATCTCAACATCACTAATCATCAGGGAAATGCAATTCAAAACCACAAGATCCACTTCATACCCATCAGGATGGCTACTATAAAAAAACCCCAGAAAATAAGTGTTGGTGATGATGTGGAAAAACTGGAACCCTTGTGCACTGTTGGTGGGAATGTGTACAACACGACAGTTGCTGTGGAAAACAGTATGGAGGTGCCTCAAAAAATTAAATAAGAATTTCCACATGATCCAGCAATTCCACCTGTGTATTTATTGAAAGAATTGAAAGCAGGGTCTTGAAGAGATGTTCAAGGCGGTATTATTTACAGCAGCCAAAAGGTGGAGGCAACCCAGGTGTCCTTGAATGGATGAATAAACAAAATGTGGTCCATACAATGGAATATTATTCAGCCTTAAAAAGGAAATTCTGACATCTGCTACAACATGGATGAACCATGAGGGAGGACAGTATGCCAAGTGAAATAAGCCAGTCACCAAAAGGACAAAATAATGTCTGACCCCACTTATGTGAGATCCCTAGAGGAGTCAGATTCATAGAGACAGAAAATAGAAGGGAGGATGCAAGCGGCTGGGGGAGGGGGATAGGGAGTTAGTGTTTAATGGGGACAGCTTTCAGTTTTGCAAGACGAAAGGAATTCTGGATGGTGGTGATGGTTGTACAACAATGTGAATGTGCTTAATGCCACTGAACTGGACACTTAAAAATGACTTAGGGGGGCTGGCTGAGTGGCTAAGTTGGGTAAGAGCTAGCTCAAGAGTTTGAGCTCTGAGCAACAGCGGTTCGATTCCCAGCCCGAGTTGAGCTGCCACTGAGCTGCCAACAGGAGGCAGGATGGCTCAGCTAAAAAAAAAAAAAAAGGGCAGGCCAAGTGGCTCGTTGGTTAAGAGTTGGCTTGGGAGCGTGAGCTCTGAGCGGCAGGGCCCTGGTTTGGATGCCATATGGGCCAGTGACGTTGCGCCCTCTACAGCTGAGATGGTTAATGGCAGCTTGACCTGGGGCTGGGCTGCCGTGAGTCGCCGGTGATGGTGTAGGCTGCAGTGGGCTCCTGTGAGCTACTGTGAGTGGCCGGCAGCCAGTGTGAGCTGCCGTGAGCGGCCGTCCAGTGGCCTGCGATTGATCTGCCTCAGCCGGGAAGAGTGCAATGATCACAATACCAACATGGGCCAGTGGAGCAGCGTCCTCCAATACTGGACTGAGGAACAAAAGGACAGCAACTTGTGTGTTCCCCTTCCCCAATTCCACAACGCTGTTCCCTCCCCCAATTTCCCAATAAAATCTTAAAAAAAAAAAATGGCTAAGGTGGTAAATTTCATCACAATTAAGGAAAACTGGACAAAAAGGTTAGCAAAGCAGCCCCAGACAGCCGTTCGTAGGATGGCCAGGGGTGGCAGACAGGCAATCCGAGTCAGTGTGGGCAGGGACTCTGACAGATGTGGGTGGTGTCTCCTTAGCCCCCAGAGCACTGTTCTGGGGCTGACATTTGGAAACAGATTTCAGAAGCGTTCCCACAATAAAAGTGGCTCTCCAAGACTCCACCATCCATACAGCAATGTGGCTTAGGCTGAAACCACTTTCCCCTTTCTGAGGAGTCTGGAACTATGGTACGAGCCAGGCAGAGGTGCCAATGTGACCAGCCCCAACAGAAACCTTGCAATGAGTCTCTAATGGGCCTCCCCAGTAGAGGCCACTGCTCCTGTGTTATCACAGCTTGTTGCTCAGGAATTAAGTACATGGTATGTGACTCCACTGGTTCCCTGGGGATGTTGTGTCCCCCATCCTGTGTTGCCCCACCACCCCGTGCCTTTTCTCTGATCCTGTTCTATGTCCTTTTGTTCTCATACATCGAAGCAAAAAATATCACTCACTATATGCTGGGTCCTTCTAGCCAGTCATCAACCAGGGCCTGCTCTTATGAGCTTTGCCAGTTACATAAAAGACACTATTAACTTCACCTGTTTCTTTCCATTTACTGTGGCTACTTGCAAATCCACCATGACAAATGTGCTCACTGTATGCTTCTGTTGATAGCACTGCTTGAGCAACTTGGAATTGCAAGTGCTTAAAAGTGAGGCCAAAGCTTCCATTTTATAGGAGAAACTGAGACCCAGAGAGGGTGGCAGGTGTGACTGAAGCTACACAGCATTAGGGACAGGAAGACTTGGGCTGGTAGCCCACTGCAGAATTCCAGCCCCCAGGTACTTACTTACCAGATGGGCCCCGAGTAGTTGTCTTGGGGACTGAGGACTTTCTGGACAGGGGTGCCCGACCTCCCTTGTCACTGGGCTCACTTCGGGTGCTGAGTGGCCGACTGGTCCGGTCCCCGCCAGCCAGCCCCTTGGTCTTGGCAGCGGTCACTGGAGTGGCTTTGGGGGCAGCAGTGCCGGAAGTGGGGCGGGCCAGGGACTTCCGGGTACGACTGAGGCCCTCTGTCAGCCGGGCCTGTCCTGGGGGCAGCAGCTCAGGGTCAACCATGCAGATGCCAGGCGGAGTGGGCAGTGGTGGGGGAACCTTGAGAGGGTCGGGCAGTGGGTGACGGCGAGGAACCCCAAAGCCCTCCGTGTCCTCATCTGAGTCCGCAGTGCCAGGGGCGGCAGGCAGGGGATCCGAGTCAGACAGTGTGGGAAGGGACTCGCTGACAGATGTGGGTGGTGTCTCCTCGGCCCCCAGAGCGCTCGCCTGTTCCTGGGACCGGGCGCTGCTGTCATTGGAGCTGCCGGGGGATGCAGGGGCTGGTGCCATGGGCACGGCCTTGCGGTGTTCAAACTCACAAGGCGACACCAGGCACAAGTCCACATCATGCGGGGAGGCTGAGCGCCGCACCCGGGGGCCTCGAAGTGGGAGACTCAGCCCAGCCTCACTCATGGGGGCAGAGGGAGGTGGTAGCACCTGCTCAAAGGAGACCGACAGGGACTCATCCACCTCTGTGGAATGCGGGGAGCCCACCTCAGCTGGCAGTGAGGGTGTGGTCACCGTGGGGGAGGCATCAGGCCCAGGCTCCCCGCCCCTCAGTGGGCTCAGTGACAGCTGCCTGCTGCCCTCGGCCAAGCCTTGGCAGGCTCCAGTAGGCGAGGGGGTGCTGCGCAGTGGGGGAGTGCCAGTGGACACCAGCTGCTCCCGCTTCTTCTCCTCCAGACTGCCACTGTCCTCCCTGGTGGGGCTCAGCCCCAGCTCCAGGCTGCTCTCCTGGCTGGGTGTGGCCACCAGCTGGGGGGCTGGGGATCTGCAGGCCTCCATGGGGGGGCTGGCTTCTTTGCACCGGAAGCTGGGGAGGTTATGGGGCCCATTCTCCGCCAATGGGACACCCAGGCGGGGAGTGGTGGGTGCTCTTCGGGGCTTGGGAGCCGCCTGGGCACCTGCCTTCTTGCCACTAACCACAGCGGAGGCCGCCCGGCGCATCTCCCGGGGCTGGGTCTGAGACATGTTCAACTTGGGGTCTTTCTTCACCTCTCGAGGGGGCCTAACTTCTTTCTCAGCCCTGCGAGGGGCCTCAGCCCGTGGCGGCTCCTTCCGGGCCACCACAGGGCGCTCCTGGGCAGGCCTGGCAGGCACTGTAGTCCGGCCCTCTCTCCTCGAGCTGTTCCGGGAGCCCACGCTTTCCTTGCTCTCGGCACGCCAAGGCCCTGCCAGATCTTGGGGGGTCACCACGGGCTCCCGCAAGAACCCCAAGTGCTGCAGGCGGACCAGGCCATCCAAGAGACGGGCAGGTGGTGTACAACCAGGGAAAAGCACACGCACCACCTTCTCAGTGGGGCCCGCAGGGTGCCATACCAGCAAGGCGCACACGGAGGCCAGCATGGACTCGACACCAGTCGAGGGCGGGTGCAGCACATACATGTCCAGGCGGCCAACACCCATCTTCTGGAAGAGTACAGTGGGCTCGGCCGGCAGCAGCCCTCGGCTCAGGGGCAGGGGCGTAATGCCCAGCCGAGCCAGGAGGCTCCGGGCCAGCTCTGCCTCATCCTCGCCACGCACCAGACGTGAGGCGGCCTCATGGGCATTGAGGAATACAACGCCCAGGCTGGGTGAGACGAGCCTGCGCAGCCTGTCATCCCCGGAGCCCCCACCGGCCGCTGCCTCCTCAAGCTCTGCCAGCTTGCGCCGCAGCAGGCTGTTGAGACCTGGGAGGCTGTCGGCGCCAGCATGTGTCACAAGCATGGCGTCCACCCGGTCCAGGTGCCGCACCAGCTTCCAGAAGGTCGACTTGGGGTTCGAGCCGCCGTTGACCAGCATGGTGAAGCCATTGACAGCAAAGAAGGCGGCATCTCCAAGGCCGCCAGGGAAGATGTAGCAGCAGGGCCGGGCAAGCCTGAGGAAGCCCACAGATGCTGGTGGCTCAAGCAGCTCAAAGGGGGATGGCAGCTCCAGCGACTCGGCCACATACTCCAGGAACTCACGCAAGCCCTCAGAGGCTGGCCGCTGCACTGGCGGGTTCAGCCGCAGCTGGAGCCTGTCCTGGAGGCCAGGTACTTCAGGTGCCAGTTGGGCCCAGTCACCGAAAGTTGGACAGGTGATGGTGAGCTTGCGTGGGTCTGTAGGTGGGGATGCAGAAGCCAGGAGATCCCGGATCTGCAGAAAGGGAAAATGGTTAAGGGGCCACCTAGAGCCAGGCAACACCCAGCTTCTTGGGAAAACTGGGTAAGGACACCCCTTGTCTTGCCTCCTGTGGCTGGGACGGTCCCTTGTCACCTTTAGGACAGAAACTCAGCCCTCCCCGGATCCTGCCTCACCTGCTCTCTCCCTCCCTCCTTCTCTCACTCTTCCTGCCCCAGGGGGCTTGCTATTCCCTCCTCTTAGAGCACACCTCCCTCTAGGGAAGTCTTCCCAGTCCCATTACTGGATCTTCTCTAACCATGATTACATTGCTCACTGCAACCCGAACACGTGGTTTCCAAAGTTCTTTTACTTATCTGCCCTATCCTGACTAAGGGCTCCAGAAGGATCGCTGTCTAACTCCATCCCAACTGGGACCTAGAATCTGGTGTGCCACTTGAGGCCTCTGGGGTGTCTGCTGATCCACAGGCCCAGCCTTGAACCACACACTATAGTGGACGATGGGACTGGGCCCTGACAACAGGAGGAACATGTGTCACCACCACCTTTTCACAGAGCAGCAGGGGACGGGCTCAAGGGGACAGCACGTCATCAGAGCCAGGGAAGCAGGATGGGGAGGGGGCGGCTTACCTCTTTGTCCCCCAGGACCTGGAGGAAGTGGCAGGGGGAGAAGCCCCCCGTCTGAAGCAGCAGCTCCCCTGTTTCCTCCAAGCAGGGCCCGGCCAGCACCAGTAGCTTATGAGGGGCAGGGTCCAATAGAAGGTTCCGGAGCTGAGGGAGGAGGGGACTGTTAAAGGCCCCATTCTGTACACTGACATAGCCAGCACCCCCTTTGGGGTGGCCCCAAACACCAAATCTACAGATAACCACCCCACTCATGTCCCTACCCCGCAGCCAGGCCAGTGTTTGACCAGAAGCTGGGAAGATAGCCTACAGGCCTCCTGCTGGGCCCTGTTTCCCACATCTCCCTCCTCCCCAATTCCTGTTTATCCTATAAAGGCTGGCTCCAGTGCCCCCTCCTCCTGGAAGCCCTCCATACAGTTTCAGGGCTCCCTCAAGTCCACCTCTTCCTATGGTCGCCAATGCCGGGGGAAGAGAGTATCTGAGTCTGGCTGTCTCTATCTGAGACCCTTGAGAGCATTTTTGATTAGCGGAATTAACCTGTATAAGGGTCTCTAGAGGGTGCCCTGGGGCTCTTATCTTGTTCATTTTTCTCATACAAATTGGAAGAAGGATGCAGACATCCCGAGCTAGAAGTATTACGAAGTCAATTCAGACAAATGGGGCCCAGACAGAGGTAATGCATAAAATGCAATCAGTTGGGTCCTGCCTTCCCACCTCCAGACCTTCCATATCCCACTCTTTCCTCCCACACTCCACACTTTCTGATCCTACCTGCTCTCATCATCACCCCTGAGGAAGGAATAAATTGAGGCTGGAGCCATGGGGGGTGGGGAGGCTTCCTGGAGGAGGGGGTGCTGCTGCTGCTGGGTGCCCAGAAGAGGATTTTCAGGCTGGAAGTCAGGGACAGAGATCAGGATGGTGGGGTATGCGCAGATCCCTGCAGCTCACTCCCTCAGGAGCTGACTGGTTCCTACCTCATCACACAGGGACTTGTCTGATGGATTCAGGAGGACCAGGGTGTCCAGGGTATCTCCATGGTGGTGCAGGCTACGCTGGCCTGTGGGGGAATCAGACCCTGTGAGTTTGGGACTAGGTTATGTGCGCGGTGGGGTCAGGCTGTCCTGGGGTTGAACCCTTCCTCCCTATGTGACCCCAGGCAGCCACAAGCCCCTCTGGGGTCTGTTTCCTGGGAACCCCAGCCAGGCAGAGCCGGCCCATGTGGTAATGCCACAGGTCAGGGTGAGGCAAGAACAGGAAGCTCGCACTGGAAACAGCGGTGACAACAGGGCCACCACCGCTTGTGGGGCCCAATTCACGGCTGTCAGCCCTGTGGGAGATGTCATCATCATCCCCATTTTACAGGCAGGGAGTCTGAGCCCAAGGAGGACCAATGAGGGAACAACATGGGCCCTGAGGCAGAACTGTGGGAGAACTGGGAAGTGGCAGGGGGTGCTGGAACGAGGAGCAACAGGAGGGAGCTGAAGGTGGGGAGACCTTATGGGCCATGAGAGGGGAGTAGGGTTCACTAGGATCCCAAGCCTGGTCTGTCCTTCGGAGGCCAAATGTGCTTTGAATTTGGAGCCCCAGGTTCCAGGCCGGAGACGGAAGGACATTCCAGCACCAATCAATCTTTAGCAGTTTATCATGTGTTTCTTATCTCACACTCAGATATTACCCAATTCAAGTGGGGAAATCAAGGCACAAAGAGGGGAAGTGGCCATGGAGGTCACACAAGGCTGATGATGGGTTTCCAGCCCTGCCCCCATCCTGTAAGAGGTCAGGAAGCCACCTGGAACTGCTTGGACAATGAGGCGATGGACACTTCCTTCCCCTCCTGCAGCAGCCTGGACGTGACTCAAAGGGCTGGCTGAGGTAGGGAAGGCTGCAGGCGACACCCAGTTCCACCCAGCAGCTGCTCTGTTCACCCCAGGTCACCCCAGGCTGTGTGGAGCTGGCCCAGGCATCCCAAATTCCTCCTCGATCTTCATCCTTTCTCAGCTCCCCATGTACTGAGCACCTGCTATGTACGCGACTGTGTGCAGGAGTCACAGCCACTAAGCGGATACAGTCTCTGTCACACAAGGCCCATACTCCACCCTCCAGGCCCGCCCAGCAGCCCCTCACTTTCCAAATGTCCTGTCCCTTTGCCTGGGCCCTTCCCTCCACCTGACACAGCAGCCCCAGCTGCTTCTCCTTCAAAAAGCCCCTCATTGGAGATCTCCCTATTCTCTACACCTCAGTTGCCTCATCTGTCAAATGGGGACAAAAACATGTGTTCCTACCTTCTGAGCTATTGAGACAGCACTGGGTCAGATCCTGCCCCTGCTCTGCACTGGGCAGACCTCAGGTGCGTTATTACTGTTGTTTAGACACATTGAGAACACTTGCCCAATGAACACAGAAGGGGAGCAGCTGGGGCACACGGTGTCCACAGCCTCACCTTTCACGATGCTGGAAAAGGTGGCCGAGTGCCGGGACACGAAGACCTTGAGCTGCTCATCCAGGCTGCAGACGCCAGGGTCAATGTCCCAGGACCGGATGCCTGGTGGGGGTAATGGAAACAAGGTGGGAAACCAGTCCCCTCCCCTCAACCTGCAGTGACAGGCTGGAAACTCAGAACCACCTAATGGTCCCTAGGATCTTACTGCAGCTGCACTGAGGAACCCAAAGCACAACTTGGCATTTTACAGAGAAGATTCAGGACGTCAGCAAGAAAACCCCCACCTCCTGAACGGTCATCTGGCCCCCTCCAGGATCTGCCTCACCCCACCATGGGTCTCACTGCTCCTCTCGACTGCTAGGCATATTCCCACCTCTGGACTGGCAGCAGTTGTTCCCACTGTCCAGCCCTTCCCCATGCTTCCCCGCCCTTCAGGTCCTCTACGTCCTTCGCATCCTTCTGGGCACTCATGACACCATTTGAGCTAAAAACTGGTTCTATCTCCGTACTCATCTTGGGTCTATCCCCTGACCAAACCGTCAGTCCTGTGACAGCAGGGCTCAGCCCTGCTTGTGCCCTGCAGGGGAACATTCCCCAAGTGGGTGAAAAGAGGTGTGCTGCCCCCCATTTTACAAACGACGGACCCCAGGCCCTGCCAACTGGGGAGATAAATGCCCCCCAACTACAGTGTAAGGTGCATCACGCCAGCCGGTCCCACCGTGCCAATTGGCTGCAGGTGAAGTGAACCTCGCAGGTGCACCTATGACTCACCTCCCCAGGTGCCAAATCTCCTGGGTAGGCCGCACTCACTCGCCCACACTCCAATTAGCAGCTCCTTGTGGTGCCACGGAAAGTGGGCCCTGGGGCTCCAGGCCCGGCCTCCCCATCCCTGCTCCTCCCTCCAGGACATCCAAGCTGCCAAGACCCTGGGAATCGAGGCGACCCGCCCTCCTTTCGGCAGACCCGGCGGGCGGGAAAGCGTAGTCCTCGCCCGTGTTGCCCAATCGCGCGGGTCCCAAAGCCTGGGCCGAGTCCGCTTCACGGTCTGCACCAAGGTTTGGGGGAAGCAGCCCAGCCCTGGCCCTGACGTCCACAGCCTCCGCCAGCGCCATGCGCCTAACGGTGAGGGGAGCCGAGCTCCGAGCTCCTGGATCACGCCGCCTAGACCCAGACTGGCCAGGCCGCCCGGCCTTGGCCTCCTGGATCCCGCCATCCTCCACCCGGTGTCCCGGCCCCGGCCCCCAGGATTCAACTGTCCCCCCCACTCCCACCCCGCCAGCCGAACACGGCCGCCCCACCCTCCAGGCCCCTGCCCCATCCCCCACTCCTGGCCCGGCCGCCCCACCCCTCGCCTCTCCGCTCCCCGTCCCGGCTCCCCATTCCGGCCTGACCTCGTTCGAGCTCCTCCACTACATAGGCCAGCAGCCCTGGGCACCCGCACTCGCCTCCCACCACGAGTAGCAAGGAGCTCGGCGCCTCAGCCACCCGCGGCTCTGCCACCGCCGCCGCCATCTTCGCACCGCCCTGACGCTAAGAGCGCCCCGCTGGCCCCGCCCCCTCTGCCCCTGCCCTTTAAAGGGGCCGCACCGGAAACGCTGAAGACCCCGCCCGGAAGTCCCCCTCCCTCTAGTCGTCTGCACCCTCCTAGTCTTTCGAGGTCGAGGTTGGCGGACCCTTGGGTCTCCGCTTTGGGCTCCTCTCCCAAATGATCATCCATCCATCCATCCATCCAACCATCTACCATCCATCCATCCATCCAACAAGCTTTGACATGCCTACCACATGCCAATCAGAATCCCTGCCTTCCGGGAGCTCACCTCACATCACATCACAGTGAGCCCAATCAGAACCATGCCCAGATGCTCCTAACTCCCTACGTCAGGGCTTGAACAGAGAAAAGAAAGGTATCTTGTAGCTAGGACATTGAGGGCTGTGTGGGAGTTTGCCAGGTGTGGGTGGTGGGACAAGAGCGGCAGAAGTACATGCTTCTGTGACATTTTAGAGCTAGCAAAGTACTGTGTGTTTGAGACACATCCCAGAGCACTTTGGGCCTGGAGTGGGGCAACACACTTCTGCACCTGCTGTGTGCCAGGCATTTTGTTCCACTAGCTTATTAAGTACATGCCTGAACCCCTGAGGGATGTGCTGTTATCAGGGTCATTTCAAAGGAAAGGAGAGAAAACTTAGGCTTGGAGACGTGAAGGCACCAGGCCCATAAGTGGTAGAGCAGAGATTAGAACTCAGGTGGGTCTTATTCAAGATCCAGCCTGTGACAAGGACTGACTGCCTAGCTCACATGGGTACCCCTCCCTCCCCAATCTCACTCAACTCTTTTACCTATGGCGGTCACTACTTGAAAAAACATGTTGCATCAAACATTTTGACAGGTGCCCATGCCCATGCTGTCTCCCTTAGGAGTGAGCTCCCCGTCTCTGGAGGTATGCAAAAGAAATCAAGACAAATGAAAAGATCTGAAAAACAGAATTGGCCTTCCTCTGCCCTTCATTATCTGACTTGTTCAGACCAACTTCCTCCCTAGTGAGTATGTAACAGTCACTGGCCACGAGCTGTCTAACGTTCTGGCTCTCCACTTCCTCTCTTTTTGGCCCTAGCATCCTTCCTCTATTCCAGTCCCTCCCCCTTGGCTCCCTTCCATGTGTCCTGGCTGCTCATGATTTTTTAAAACTTCACTCTGAGCAAAGTTTTAATCAGGAGAATGGGAGTGTCTGTGTTAGGCTCTGTCTCTTCCACAAGGATGGAAGCTTGTTGGAGGCCACACTAGGCTGAGGACTCTCTGGGGCCCTGCTCTTTTGCAGGACAAGGCTGGGCATCTGGGAATTGTATGATAAAGTCTTGTGGGATGGGAGTGAACAGCCCATGGGTCCACCATTTATTCATTCATTTATTCCTTCATGTGTATTTATTGATTGGGTCAGGACTTGAACCCAGGAACTTCTGACAAGTTTCTGCTCTTCCTTCTGCCCACAGCTATGAGTTATTCATTCTAGTTGGTCCTAACGGGCTCTGAGGTATCAAGGTATGTCTCTACCAGGGGTTGTGATTGGGGTGGATGGGTGCCCTCATAGGCCTCTGATGTGTTCTGGAGCCTTGAGGTTTTTCTGTCCCAGAGTGTCTCCAGGCTGGGGACTCTGATATGGGGAGTATGGGAAGCATCTCCCCAGAGATAAAGAAGCACCTGCGGACCATTTCTGAAATTACAAGCACTGAACACAGGTCATTGCCCTCCTGCTGTTGTCCTTGCCTTCCTGCCTTTGTCCACGCCCAGCTTCATGCCTGTTTCAAGGTCATCAGTTCCCAGAGGGGTCAGGTGATGGTATTTGTAGAGAAAATGGAAGCCTGGGCTCTCAGGACTGCTGGATGCTCTCATTTTCTTCCCCTGGTAAGTTTTTTTCCCCTTTTAACATTTTTGTTGAGGTTTAACCTAGGCTTGGTCAAGTTCACCAATGTCAGACAGCTCTCAGGTTGGGATCTAGGACATTCACAGCCCTGGCAGTTCCTTGGACCTTCCAGCTGCTTCTCTCCTCCCTTGAGGCAACCATTGCCCTGACCTCTGTCACTGTAGGTGAATTTTACCTGGTTTTGAGTTTCACAGAAATGGGGTCACATAGTGTATCTACTCTTGGATCTGGCTTCTCATGCTCTTTTCATTGTGGTGAAGGGCAAGTGTTTGAGCCTTTTCATGGCTATGTAATATTCCTAGGTACCATTTAAAAATGTTTTATATTATGGTAAAGTACCTATAACATATAACTTACCCGTTAAACCATTTTAAACTATATAATTCAGTGACATTTAGTACATTCACAATGTTGTGCGACCCTCACTACTATCTAGCTGCAGAACACTTTCATCCCCTTAAAAGGAGGCACTGTCCCCATCAGCAGTCACTCCCTGTCTCCCACTGCCCCCAGCCACTGGCAACCCCTCATCTACTTTCTTGCCCTATGGGTTTTCCTGTCCTAGACATTTCATACAATATATGGTGATTTCTATTTAGCTTCCTTCATACAGCATAGTATTTCCAAGGTGCATCCATGTTGTAGCATGTACAACTAGCTTATTTTTTTGTATGGATGGACCACATTATATTTATCCATTTATCCATTGGTGGACATTTGGGTTGTTTCCACCATTTTGCTATTGTGAATAGAGCTTTTCTGAATATTTGTGTACAAGTTTTTATTGAGTACCAGCTTTCCAGCCTCTTGGGTCTATACCTAGCGGTGGAATTGCTGGTCATATGGTAATTTCATGTTTAGCTTTTTGAAGAACTGCCACATGGCTTCCATGACAGCTGTACCATTTTACATTCCCACCAGCAGTGTATGAGGATTCCAATCTCTCCACATCCTTGAAAATATTTGGGTGTTTTTTTCTTATTGTAACAACTGGGTACGATTTTTTCACTATTTGTACATTTCACCTGTTGGCAGACATTTGGGTTGTTTCCAGTTTTTGGCTATTGTGATAAAGCTGTTTAGAGCCTTTTTGTGCATATCTTTTGATAAATACGCGGTCTCACAATTAAGTTCACAAACTTGTTGCAACAATGTTGCTAACCTTTTTTGATATCAGAGGAATTATTCATTATGAATTTGTACCAATTGGACAAACAGTTAACTAACTTTACTATTTAGAAGTGCTGAAAAGCCTGTGTGAAAAAGTTAGATAAAAATGACCTGAGGGCCGGCCTAGTGGCGCGATGGTTAAGAACTGGCTTGGGACGCCAGAGGGCCCCCGTTTGGATCCCACATATGAGGGCCAGTGACACTGTCCTCCGCAGCTAAGATGATGAACAACAGCTCAACCTGGAGCTGGGCTGCCGTGAGTCGCCGGCGACGGCATAGGCTGCAGCCCCTGTGGCTGTGGGTTGCCATGGGCTACCGTGTGTAGCCAGCAGGCAGCGTGAGCGGCCAGCAGCCGCAGTGAGCGGCTGTCCAGAGACCGGCGACTGATCTGCCTCACCCAGGAAGAGCGCAATGATGGTGCCAACTTGGGCCAGTGAAGC
>NW_017731414.1:1282652-1288434 GCF_001890085.2 Hipposideros armiger | reverse complement strand
CACTGCCACAGGGGCTGCAGCCTATGCCGTCGCCAGTGACTCACAGCAGCCCAGCTCCAGGTTGAGCTGTTGTTCAGCATTTTAGCTGTAGAGGGCAGTGTCACTGGCCCTCATATGTGGGATCCGAACTGGGGCCCTCTGGCGTCCCAAGCCAGTTCTTAACCATCGCACCACTCGGCCGGCCCGAAACAATTATTTTTTAAACCCCCATTTCATAGGCGATAAACCAAGATTGTCTTAATTGATTTCTCTTTGTTGGCCTGAGGGCCACAACCAGGTCCATCAGGTGGTCCAGCCCAGAGCATTTGCATTCACCATACTTTCTGCTAGGAATGCCCTACCTCCAAGTCCACCATACTTAGTGAGACCTCACTCCCCAGCTTCCGTCTTCCGGGAAGCCTTTCCCAGCACCCTAATCAGAGCCTCCTTGCCCCCTTGTCCCTCTCCCTTCCTTTGTCCCAGCCCTGACTTTAGAGATTGGGTTTAAGGGAGACAGCATATGTCAGGCACTTAGCACATTGTCAAGCACACAGTAGGCCTTCAAGAACCATATGAGTACTCTTCTCCTCTTCATTCATGAAAACCTCCAACGGAGGACTCATGTCCTACTTCTCTCCTTCAGTGCTCCCCCACCCCCATCTCACCCAGCACCCAGGAAAAACCATTGACAATAGAACTGCCAGGGGAAGAAGAAGAGAGAGTATGACAGTCCTAAGGGCTCTGAATTCTATGTTCCCTGCTCTCACCATTGTTTGCTGCCTGATAACAGGGATTGAGTTGGGGATGGACAGACTCTTGGGTTTGATATCTTGGTTTTGGTCCTGGAAGCCAGGTGGCCCTTTATCCTCTGTCTACATTCTGGCCCCAACAAATGTTTGCTGAACAAATTGATTGACATCTCATACCCATCCCCTCCATGGAGATTTGCACAATGCCAGAAACATCAGATATCTCCAGTAAATATTCGGAACTCATTTGAAGACCAAGCAAGATTGCCCTGGGTTGAGGCTTCTAGAATAAGCTCTGCCCATTCTACATTATAAATCTGAGCTCAGCAGATGCTGGGGAGGCAGAACCTTCTTCTTTTTTTTTTTTAAGATTTTTATTGGGGAATTGGGGGGATGGGAACAGTGCTGGGGAATTGGGGGAAGGGGAACAGACAAGTTGCTGTNGGAAGAGCGCAATGATGGTGCCAACTTGGGCCAGTGAAGCAACGTCCTCCACAACTAGACTGAAGAACAAATGACAGCAACTTGTCTGTTCCCCTTCCCCCAATTCCCCAGAGCTGTTCCCATCCCCCCAATTCCCCAATAAAAATCTTTAAAAAAAAAATGACCTGAACTTTTCACCAACAATTCATGGCTCTTGCATCACAACAATGCAGCAGCTCACACGGCACTGTCTGTGAGGCAGTTTTTAACCAGTAAACAAATAACTGTATTGGAACACCCTCCCTAGTCTCCCGATCTGGCCCCCGATGACTTCTTTCTTTACCTGAAGATAAAGGAAATATTGAAAGGAAGACATTTTTATGACATTCAAAGGGTAATATGATGACAGCTCTGATGGGCATTCCAGAAAAAGTTCCAAAATTGCTTTGAAGGGTGGACTAGGCACTGGCATCAGTGCATGGCTTCCCAAGGGGAGTACTTCAAAGGTGACTGTAGAGATATTCAGCAATGTGGTATGTAGCACTTTTTTTCTAGGTTGAGTTAGAGAACTTAATTGTCCATCCTCATATACCCTCTTTTCTCTTAGTAAATGCTCAGGGGTGCAATGGCTGAGTCATGGGGTGAGAAATGACCAGGCTGTTTTCTCAACTGGCCTGTGAGGGAGGCCATGCCACCTCTGTCCTCACCGGCACTTAGGTTTCAACATTTAAAATATTCTCCTTTCTTCCCTCCTTTCCTCACCCCTTTCACCAATCCTGTCAACATTCTTTAAGCACGTGTGTTGACCACACTGTAGTTCTAGGTGCTGGAAAGAGAACAAAGCTGCTGGTCCAGGATGTGAATCATTCCCCGTCTGGGAATGGAGGGAGCCTGAAGTCCCCGAAGGCCATATGCTTTATGTGGTAATTCATTTCATCCTTGCAACAGCTTGGGGCCCAGTCACAGGAAAGGGTGTGGGTTTTACTCTGAGAGCCATGGGGGAGCCATGGAGGGTGTGGGAGCAGAGGGGGCATGGAAAGTCAATTGTAAAAATGACTGTGAGTTGGTTTCAAGCATTTTATAAGATTAACACATGTAACTACCCATCCCATTGTACATGTGGGAGAAAGTGAGGACTAGAGAAGGTAAGTCATGTGCCCAGGATCACACAGACAGCACATGGCAGACCCAGGATTTGAACCCAGATGTCCTCAGTTTTAGGGGCTGGGCTCTTAAACACCACTCTACAGGGCAAAGTTAAGAGGGAGCTGGGAGAGGCCTGGCCCGGGTTCATGGCCACTTGCAATCAGTTTATTCTGTAAAATCTCCAGGATGAAGTATGAGGTGTGTGTGTGTGTGTGTGTGTTGTGAATGGAGTGAGGCTGTACTTTGCTTATAATCCAGTCCTCTCTGGGGGCCCTCAGCCCCTCTCGCAATCTCCCAACTAGTGCAAAGACGCCCACAGTAATGCTGATTTCCTCTTCTCTCCCCTAACCCGCTCAGGGTCCTACCAAGCCCGACGGGGGATAGGACAAAACAGCTCTAGGGACACTCAGAAGTGGCTCAGGACACAAGTTTGTGCCCCTTCCTCTCCCTCAGGACACACCTCAAACCCCACCTGAGGGCTTTAAGTGGGGAGGGAGGTGGCAGGGTTGACCAGTTTAGGTAGGTGGAGGCTACAAAGGACCATGAAGTGGTGCCCCAGAGTCACGATTGAGCACGTCATCCTCAGAAATAACGTGCGTCCCTTCCCTCCTCCCTTCCATATACTTGTACTGAGCGACCACTGTGTGCCAGACCCTGTGCTGGGCCATCAGCAGGCGAATCTGGGTCCTGCGCTCTGTTCTCAAGAGGGTCGAGGGCTCCCTATTCTTTAATACCAGATTAACTCATTAATTATTCCACTTGACGTATATTTCTTAAGCACCTACTGTATGCCAGGCATAGGGGAGACAATGTGTTTTTTTGTTTGTTTGTTTTTTAGCTGAGCCATCCTGTCACCCGTTGGCAGCTCAGCTCAGGCGGGGATCAAACCGTTGTTGCTCAGAGCTCAAACTCTCGAGTGAGCTCTTAACCAACTGAGCCACTCCGCCAGCCCCTGAGACAATGTTTTCTGAGACCCCATCCTGGCTTCTAAGAAGCTTGCTTACTGACTGGGGGACAGCCAAGAAAACTG
This sequence comes from Hipposideros armiger, assembly GCF_001890085.2. NCBI lineage: Eukaryota > Metazoa > Chordata > Mammalia > Chiroptera > Hipposideridae > Hipposideros > Hipposideros armiger. The sequence continues at coordinate 1,285,107 of NW_017731414.1, read as the reverse complement.
GTATGATGAAAAGAACACCGGGAGTCGGGAGTCGAGGGCCCAAAGGGAGGTCTCCACCCATCCTTGGGGGCGGGGGGACGGTCAGGGAAGGTTTGCAGGAGGAAGAGGTATTTCAGCTGAAGGCAGGAGAGAAAACAGCTTATCCAGGAGAAGAGAGAGGAATGGGTGTCTCTGGTTATGGGCACAGCGCGTGCAAAACCCAGCTGGCGAGGCGCGTCAGAGAAATTAAAGACTTCCTGGGAGGCCCAGTCTGGAGAATAAAACTAGAAAAGGTGGGGAGGCCGGGAGACCAATCACAGTGCGAGAAGGTCCTTGTGGGCGGAGCTTTTGAAGTGCGCCCTCTCATTGGCCGCCAGCTGTTCCAAGGGCTCGTCCTGGTCCAATCAGCGACGGGCACGGGGGCGTGGTGAAAGGCGGAGCTGCATATCTTCCCAGGCGTCCAAATCCAGAGCTGAAGGAGACCTACCTGAGTGGCTCACAGTCTTGTGGCGGGGATTGGAGGACACCTAGATGGATCCCGACCTGGCTTCCCACCCCCGCCCAGATCTGGACTCCCAGGCAGCGCCGTGTCCCGACATCCATACTCGAACCAAGTCAAAGAGTCACCACTGTACCCACAAGCCCCATTCTACTAATGTCCCGGCCGTGAAACCTAAGGTTGAGAACAACACAGGGGTCAAGGACGCACATACCAAGCCTGGGGGAGAGGGTGTGTCAAACCTCTGCTGTGTCCCTCCCCAGCTGTGCGACCGGTGCCTCCGTCTCCCCATCACTTGAACAGCCTCCACTTAGTAGGGTCACTGTGGGGATTACGCGAGTTAAAACACACTGAGCATGAACCAGCTCCTGTATGTGCCAACCGCTCACCGGTTATTCTTATAATTTATCATTTTGCTTTGGAAACCGACTGGCCACAGGCAGCTCTCTTGAGTAAATCTGGCTGGGGTCTTCCCAGAAAGAGCATATCCACCCCCAAGCCTTTTTCTAGAAGCATCGATGTTAATCCCAAGAAAGGTGACATCCTGTTCCTGAACATAATTAAACATGGATTCACTTGGACATTGCCGTTCTCCTTTGCATTCTGGAACGAAAGTGTGTACGTATCTTGGGTCTCAACTGTTTTCATTGGACCATGGAGTGTTTGGGATCCCTGGGCACCAAAGGGCAGACACAGCCTTGCCTGACAGTGCCTTAATGGTAGTCTTGGAGGCATGAGAGGCTGAAGCCCTGCGTTCAAGTATAGCTGTGCCTCATACTACCTGCACTGTTTGGGCAAATGCCTTAGCATCTCTGATCTGCCTGTTTCCCTCCTGTCAAAGGTGACATCATTGAGGTCCCTTTGTAGAGAGTTCTCAGCCCTCTTTCCCAGGCTGAGTGTGAGTCCACCGTCTCTCTAGACAGCCTGGGGTGGGGAAGCAAGACTCAGAGGGACAGCATGAGTGAGGGTGCTGCCCTAAATTGGGGCACATTGAGAGGCTTTGCTAAGGGCAGTGGTGGCATTAGAAACCTGGAAGTTGGAGAAGGCAGAGGCTTGGGGTTCCCACTGGCCCATCTCCTGAACTAGACCAAGGCCCAACAGAGGATGAGCCTCACATCATCCTGCGGTTCTCACGTTGGACATAGCCCCACCTGTGTTCCTAGTGTCATTCCTTTGTGCCTCAGTTTCCTCATCTGTAAAATGGAAATGATTGTACACACCTGGGAAGATGGCGCATTAAAGTAAGGTACACAGGAAGAGCTCAATAACTGTTGAGAGGGGGCCCTTGATTTTTTTAAACTATGGTTTTTGGGGATTTAGGTGAACAAGAGCCGTAGAATGTAGGGGTTAGGGGCCCCAGCTGGGCTGCCTAGGTCCGAATCCCAACTCTGACATTTGTCTGCAGTGTGATCTGAGGTACCTGACTTAACATTTTTGTCCTCAGTTTCCCTATCTGTAAAATCGGTTATGGGGATTAAACAAATGAATATTTGTACAGTTCTGCTCAGTGCCTGACACACTGCAGGTGTTTGTTAAATAACTTGCCTCCTGAGGGTCCCTGGCTCCAGGCTGCCCCCCAGTCTTGGGATCTCCCATTGGTCCAGTGCTGCCACTCTGGAGACTTTGGACTGAGCCCCCGCCTCTGAGCCCAGAGCCCTGATCCCCACTCCATCTGGACCTATCCCATCCCTTCCCCCCTTAAATGTCTCACCCCATCTCATCCTCTTAACTAATTCAAATGCTTTCTTTCATTATCAGCCCTCCCCAAGGCCAACCCTATCACTTCACTTTCTGCAGCCCTGCAGGTCAGGACCCAGAACTTGCAAGGGGTCCGTGCAGCCCTCATACCATTAGTTCTCCAGGAAACAATTATTTATCTTTTTTTAAAAGATTTTTATTGGGGAATTGGGGGGATGGGAACAGTGCTGGGGAATTGGGGGAAGGGGAACAGACAAGTTGCTGTCTTTTTGTTCTTCA
>NW_017731414.1:1271434-1281034 GCF_001890085.2 Hipposideros armiger | reverse complement strand
TCCAGCTCCAGGTTGAGCTGTCATTCAGCATCTTAGCTGTGGAGGGCAGTGTCACTGGCCCTCATATGTGGGATCCGAACCGGGGTCCTCTGGCGTCCCAAGCCAGTTCTTAACCATCGCGCACTCGGCCGGCCCCGGAACCTTCTTATCTGAAGCCCAGATGTCTCCATAGCTGCTTTTGGCATGGGGGATGAGGAAGTTTTGATAAGAGTAGGGTCCCTGGGGATGGCCAGGAGCTTGGATGCCTGGCAGCTGTGTGTGCACATTTTGTGATGGTGGTGGGGTGTGTCACTCCGTGTGTGTGTGTGTGTGTGTCTGTGTGTGTATTGTACTTTTTATCAGCTCTGCACCATTTCCCATTGCTTATCTTTAAATGATTTTTCTCTGTGGATTTCATAGGATGGTGGAGAGAGGGCAAGACATCAGAAGCCAAGAGAGAAGACAGAAAGCCTGAGAAAGCTTGCAAAGACATGCATGTAGATGCATAGTGAGGAGAACAAAGGAAAGAGGGAGCCGCAGAAAAGAGAAAGAAGAAGGCAGCATGGCATAATCATGTGGAGAGATGAGAGCTCAAATAACTAGCTTTGGAATGAGGCGAGCTGTTGGTGGGAGTGAAATGGGACACTGGGGCTTTAAAATTAATTGGATCTGAGTGATCAATTTATCAAGGGCTTTAGCAGAAGGAGGGAGATGAGGTGTGGGTAAGAGAAAAAGAACAGGAGAGACAAAGGCATATTAAACATATTGAGAGATGTAATTCATCCTAACAGATGAAAGAAAATCAGTTATCTAGGTGTCCCAATGATGCAGGAAATGTGCAATAAAAGAAAAAATCTTAGCAAACTGAAACTAGAAGTGGATCTCCTTAACTTGATTTTTCTGTTAAAAATCTACAGGAGATATCATATTTAATGGTGAATATTGAAATGTTTGCTTTAAGATGGGGAACAAGGCAAGGATGCCTGTTATGGTGTCTGGGATCATACTGATGGCCCTGGCCTGTGCAACAAGGAAGGAAAAAGCAATGAACAGTTCAAGGACTGGAAAGGAAGAAATGAAAGTGTCTTTATTTACAGATGTTATCATTAGATACAATGCAAACCCCGGAGGATCTGCAGATATAATTATTGGATTTATAAAAGGTCGAGAAAGCTTATGAGATGCTGAAGTCAATTGGAGTCTACGCTCCCATAAACGAAAAATGTAATCTTAAGAAAAAAACATTTATCCATAGCATGAAATGTACAAAGCATCTATGTACCCTATCACTTCTTGTAAGATGTTAACATTAGGGGAAGCTGGTTAAAGGGTACAGGAATGCTCTATCCCTTTACAGTTCTGTAACTTCAACTTTTCTGGATATCTAAAATTTTTCCAAAATAAACAGGTTATTTGAACAATTAAGAGTTCTGTTCAGAAAATAACACAATAAATAGAATGAAAACCAGCCACAAAATTGAAGATTTTTTTTACAACGCATGAAACCAACAAAAGATTTGTATCTAATATGGATAAATAACTACAAAATCAATAGGAAAAGAGTCAACTTTTAAAAAATGGATTAAAGACTTGAACCGGCATTTCGCCCTAATAAGAAACCAATAACCACATAAAATGTTCTATCTCATGAACAATCAGAGAGCAAATCAAAACCAAATGGGGCACCACTTCACCCCACTTTACTTTGGCACAATTGAAAAACCTGGACAATTCAAAGTGTTGGCAAGGATGTGGAGCAACCAAATGCTTATATGGTTCTGGTTCAGTGTAAACTGCTGGTGCAACATGTAAACTGCTGGAGCAACAAGATGTTATCTTGTGAAGCTGAGCATGTGGGTGTCCTAAGATCAGCCACCCTTACCCATGTAAACCCAGCCTATATTTCTGAGAATGGCCCTAAGAGCTTTGTAATAAACTCAAAGTGGAAACGACCTTAATGTCCACCAACTGGAGAATAAATAACCAATGGTGTACGCCAAAGGAACACTATATGGCAGTCAAAAATGCATGCATTACACCTACGGCTTCTGGCACTGTTCTAGGCACTGGAGATACACGGTGAACAAGTGTGCAGGGCACTGGCCCACGTGTAACTGCCCAGCTAGATGTGTGGGGAGGGGTGGTGAGCAGAACTGTGTCAAGATCAGGGCTCAACCAGAGGAAGAGTTAGGGTCTGGTGGCATCCAGAGAAGCAGATTAAAGGCTCAGTTTTGGGGAGTTAAGGAAGTCTTCCTGGTGGAGGATATGTTTGAACTGGTTACTGATGGATGAATAGGAGTTTGCCAGTTACACAAGGGAGTGCAAGGATGGGATCCAGTCTGAGTATGTGCAAAGATCCACAGGCTGGGTGTCTTAAGAGAGAGTGAAACAGAGACACACAGAGATACATAGACAGGCCATGGCAGAGACACAGAGAGACTGGACGGAGAGAGGCTCAGGGGGAGGCACATGACAGAGAGAGACAGGGATACAAAGATTTAGAGGAACAGAGAGACAAAAATATAGAGAAACACAGGCAAAGAGACAGAGATGTAGAGACAGAGGGAAAGAGATACTCAGGGAGAGTAGAGAGGCAGTTAAGGACTCAATAGAGAGCCAGTGGGCCCACAGAACGACTCAAGGAGAGACATAAATACGCAGAGCCGGAAGGGAATCTGAGGGGGAGGGGGAAGAAGGGGCGCCGTTAATCACTCTGGTCCGGGAGCCCTCACGGGCTCCCGCCCTTTAAAGCTTCCCTCAAACCCAGCCCGCCGCGCCCCCGCCAAATCAGGCGTCCCCAGGCTCCGCCTGCTGGCTCTACGTCAGCGACACGTCAGGAGCTGTCCGAGGCCCCGGTGCTGAACCAAGATGGCCGGTGGCGGAGGCCGGGCCCCGGCGTGAGCCGAGCGCGGGCTACAGCCCCGGCCATGCCCCAGCCCAGTGGCAGCTGAGCCCAACCTGACGGAGCCGGCCCGCCGGCGACCCCGGAGACATGTCTCTACTTTGCGTTGGAGGTAGGAGGCGAGGCTGCAGGGCGGGAACCGGTGTGGACCCGGACTAGTCTCGGGGTCCGTGTGGATGCGGCTGGGCTCCTGGGGGGTGGGAGGGAGGTGAGCTAAGTACACGCGGCTGGACTTTTGAAGGTGTAGCCCTTGTAGACGCCTCAGGGCGCCTGATCTGTGTAGACGCAGCTGGGCTCTCAGGGGCTCCTGGTGGTCGCTGCTGGGGGTCATGTGGCCATGGCTGAACGCGGAGGCCCGTGTGGACATCAGTAGGGACCTGGAGTTCTATCTTGAAATGGTCTAGACTAGGGCATCTGTGTAGACCAAGTTATTAGGGGGCCTGTGTGGAATGGGGCTGGGCTAGATAGTTCGAATGAATGCTGCGGGGTACTTGGAAGGAGTCCCATGTTGTGGGCTGGGCTGCGGGTCCTCACGGACGCCGACTGGGCTCGGAATTCGAAGAGCAGTGCGGGAGGAGTCTCCAAGGCCCCATCGTGTAAGATTTGGGTAAGGGGGCTCGGCTATCATTAAACTGCGAGCTCTAGGAATCCTCCAGCCCTGGGTGTGGAGAGGACTGGGAAGGGGGATGGGGAGACCCCTCCCCACGTCCTGAGAGGTCTGTCATTGGGGGTCTGGGGGCGCTTTTCCGGTTAACTCTTTGGCTTCCCGAGTCGGGGGCTGAGGGAATCGCCTGAGGGCCTCCCCCTCCCTGCCCCCTCCAGCATTCCGGAACCCGTATCAGGCCTTCTCCGCAGGGAGCCGACCCCTTGTAGGTGCAATGCCCCGCCCCATGCATCCCTTCTGGCCCATCTTCACTTCACCCACTTTGCGCCTAAGGGAGGGAGGGAGAGATGGGGTGGAGCTATTTTGGGGCCAGAACGCCATCTGTACTGAGGCCCACGCCCAGGCCTACACTTTGCACTGGGGTGAGGGGGGAGAGAGAGAGACGCGGGAGGGGCATGGCCGCCCCCTACCTCTGAGGCTGGGTGGGGGAGAAGCCAGCCCACTAGGACCTAGGCATCCCGGACACTCCTGCCGAGAACTCAGGCTCTGGGAGACCTTGGGCGGCAGGGGTGGTAGCGAACAGGGGCTCCAGGCTTATAGAGGTCTCAACCTTGGGTTTTAAGGACCCCCCTCAACCCTACTTCTTTCAAGAAGGCTGGGGTGCGGGGAGAGGTGTGTCAGCCAAGTCTAAGATGTCAGGCTTCGGGAGACCTTAGGCAACGGGGAGTGTGCATGCGTGTGTGTGTGTGTGTGTGTGTGTGTGTGTGTGTGTGTGTGTGAGAGAGAGAGAGAGAGAGAGAGAGAGAGAGAGAGAGAGAGAGAGGAGAGACTTAACCTTAGTCTCCGCCTGGACCCCGAAGGGGTCCGCCTGGACCCCAAAGGGCAAGCCTGGGAGCCGGGAACCTCCCCACTGCCCCCGCTGCCCTTCCCCTTCCTTTTCCTCCCCCTTCCCCTCCCCCTCTGCTGCTCCATTCACAAACCCAGCCCCGCCTGCCCGCTCCCCGCCTCAGAGCTCCCGGTGAGCAGATCGCGCAGGGCTGGGCCGGCGTAGACACGGGTGTTCTTAAAGGGACAGTGGTCTCCTTTCCCTGAACTCGTTCCTGACGGGCGGGGCTGGTGGTGGCAGAAGGGCCCATAAGATCAAAAGTCTACACATCCATCCCCTAGCCTTTGAAATTAAGGGGAGTGGGGAGGTGGAGGGGACCCCCATGCAACCGCCACGGACTAGGCCTAAGGGGAGAGAGGGAGGTGAAGGTCCAAGTCCCCCACTGGCCTCTCTCCCTTCCTCTAAGTTGCTTAGCACTTGAGGGGAGGTGGGATGAGGGTGAGGAGGTTGGTGGGTTAGGGCTAGCACTGGAAGAGGGGGCAAATGTGGGTGTTCCTGGCTGACTCTGTGCTCCTCCCACCCCACCCCACCCCACCCCACCCTGCCTCACATTTTCCCGAGTTCGGTTCCTCTGGAAGGCTTGCCTAGTTTCGGAGGAGGCGGGGGAGAATCTCACCCTTAACTCTGACGCAAACAGGAGGCGGGGACGCGGGGGTGGTGTGAAGGAGGGGCGATAAGAAGGGCGAGGCTCCCTGACACGGAGGCCTGGGATAAGAATTGTGTTGGACGATTCTATGAAACGACAAGGGAGGGAGTCACCAGCTGAGTGAAGGGGGGTCGTTGGGAGGGGCAAGGCTGCGGGTGAGGTGGAGGGTAAAGTCCTGAGGTGTAAGGGAAGCATACAATGCTTGAGGGGGAGACTGGGAACGCTGGTAGGGGAGGGGGTACTTGAGGGAGGCCAGGAGGGGGGAGAATGTAAGGGGGAGGGGGCAGGACAGCAGTAGAGCTGGAGTGGGAGGGCTTTCCAAGGGTCTCAGTTCATCCTTGGGGTTGAGGAAATACCTGGCTGCCCATCCAGGGACCCACTCACGTGTGCCCATCCCTGCATACATATGAGCTGTCACCTTCATACCCAGACTTGCCCTGTGTGGACAGAAATGCTCAGAATCCACATGTGCCTATGAAGATCATGTGCCTATGAATGCACACACATGGACACGTGCACGTTCACACACATGTATAAAGGACACAGTCTGCCACCACAGGCATGGTCCCTAAAATACAGGTGTGTGTGTCTGCACATGCAAACACACATGTATCCACAGGTGTTTGATGTGTGTTCATAATATCCATGTTTCATCAAGATCTGCTCGTGCCCTAACATGCAGGCATGTACCCATATATACTTTCTAGGGCCCCAAATCTTGAAGAAACACATGTGTACACAGAAGCACATGCCAAGGCATGTGTGTATACATATGGCAATACTTGTCTGAACACTCACAGCAGTCCCTTTAAACAGGTGAATGATGATGCATATAGGCACACGCTTACAAGTATTATATAGCTTCACACAAGTGTGTAAATGCATGCCAATAAAATACACATGCCATAGAACTGCATCACTTACACACACACACACACACACACACACCATGTGTTTCTACCTAACATATCACCTGCAAGCCCACATGTACCTTGCTCACACATACCAGCATGTCTCACATGGAGTCACACCCTACTCCCCAGTGCAGACCCTCACCTGCATTCAGATACTGCACATGTGCCTCCACGCATATACACACACATTCATGTACATACACCTGCCTGCCCTGGTAACACAAGCAAATGCACACGCTAACCTACGTAATTGCAAGCTTATCTCACACCAGCATGTGGGAGACCACCCTGTACAGGCCTTGCCTTTGCCCCCTCTCATTTTTTATTTATGTGGAGTTCTATTGCTACCCCCACCCCAGTCCATTTGTTAGTTCTTAGCAGAGTCCGGAGTCTGAGAATACGAAGTGCCACCTGGTTCCCTCATGCATTCATTCATATATTTACTCAGCAAGGATTAATTGAGCAGACACTATTGCTGGCTCTGGGGACCCAGCCCTACTCCTGGCCTCATGCTGGTGGGGTCAGAGTGGGAGGGACAGGGAAGGGCTGAGGGAGCCTGGGAGAGGGGCATGCAGGGCTCTTCCTCTGGGGAGCCTGCCCTGATCTCCCCATCACCATCTGCCTGGGTCTCAGAAGGTGAGGGGGAGCTAAGCAGAAGGGAGATGGTGCTGCTCTAGGTGGTGGGACCAACACGTGCAAAATCATGGTGGTGGGGATTTAGTTCTAGACCTTCCTTCCTATGTGCCTCACAGCATTTTGCCAGGCCGCTCAGTGTTTTAAAGGCTCCATAAATATTTGATGAATGAATTTTGGGTACAAATTAGCAAATGCGTGTGAGGGTGAGTTTGCCTCACAACTAATAATAATGTCAACAAGAAACACCATTTTTCCGGCGTTCTACAGACAATGTTGAGGACTTTTATGCTCATTGCCCTCTTTAATCATCACAGTGACTCATTTTACAGATGAGGAAAACTGAGGCTCGGGGAGGTTTAACAACTTGCCTGGTGTCACAGAGTCAGAGGTGTAGCTGTTTGATTCTACAGCCTACTCGGAATGGGGGTGAAGGTTGAGCCTCCTCTCAACCCCTAGGCCCTGGGAGGCACCCAAGTCCCTTCCATGGAGTGAGAATCTGTCCAGAAATTGCCTTCTTTCTTCATCCACTCAGTAAGCAAACATGTCATGATCTCCCCACTCATCATGGCTGTTCCCCTGCCCCTCTCCAAAGAAACCTTCACAATCCCTCTGCCCCTGGTTTCCCTGTTTCTGATACCACCCAGCCAGGAGGGATGTGCATCTAGGTCTTTGCTGTCACCATCCTCATAGGATGCCCTTCAGGGTTGGCTCCGATTCATCTTTAGGGCTGCCATGTTAGCCGCTTCCATAACCTGGACCTCACTTCCCTCCCACATACAAGGTGCCAACCAGGACATCCTGAGCAGGTCGGGGTTTGACTCCCTAAATCCATCCCTTCCTGGCAAGTCCCATACCTGCTCCATTCCTCAATGTGCCCATCTGTAAAATGGGCACACTAGTAGCAACCACTGCCTAGGTTTGCTGGAATTCTCCAGTGAGATGAGGCATGCAGAGCCGTTGACACGATGCTTAGTCTGTGAAAAGGTTCAGTAAGTGTGAGTCAAAGACAGGAAAAATCAATGATGGTGTTTTTATTAATGAGGCCTAAAAGCTTTCTTGAAGGGGGTCCATATGTGTAGGACATTTCCTGAGAGCTCACTGTGTTCTCAGGCCTGTGTACTCCTGAGGGCTCAGGAGTACAGGTGGCAAAAGAGGTGAGGTTCGGCTCACACATACCAGAATGTCCCACATACAGTCACACACCCTACTCCCCAGCATGTTAGGGCAGGGAGGCAAGTTTAGCACCATAGACAGCTCAGGGAACAACTGGTTCAGTGCTGTGACAGAATGTGGGAGGAGGGGCGTAGCTAGTTCTGAACCATGGACAGAGCCTGCACCATAAGGCCGGGGTCTGGGGGGGCGGGGCTACTGGAGCAGGAAATGACGTCATCCCTTCATTTAACACTATTTAATGAGCACGTGCTATATACCAGGCCTAGTTCTGAGTGGTACCTGGTAAATAACACAGACATTTTTGTCAAGGTTTTTTTTTTTTTAAGATTTTATTGGGGAATTGAGGGAGGGGAACAGTGCTGGCAGATGGGGGGGAAGGGGAACAGACAAGTTGCTGTCCTTTTGTTCTTCAGTCTAGTTGTAGAGGATGTTGCTTCACTGGCCCATGTTGGTATTATCATTGCGCTCTTCCTGGGTGAGGCAGATCGGTCGCCAGTCTCTGGATGACCGCTCACGGCGGCTTTTGGCAGCTCACACCGGCTGCCAGACGCTCACGCTGGCTGCCAGCCACACACAGTAGCTTATGGCAGCCCACTGCAGCAGGGGCTGCAGCCTGTGCTGTTGCCTGCAACTCACAGCAGCCCAGCTCCAGGTCGAGTTGTTGTTCACCATCTTAGCTGTAGAGGGCACAGCGTCACTGGCCCTCATATGGGATCCAAACCGGGGCCCTGCTGCTCAGAGCTGGTGTCCCAATCCAGCTCTTAACCAACGCGCCACTCGGCCAGCCCTTTGTCAAGGTTCTTGGTGTGTTTTACACCGGAGGCTCTGGCTTATATCTGTCTTTGGAGGGTGGAATCCTCTCTCCCAGATGCAAAGCCATAGGGGCCAGTGTCCTTATCACAAAGTGCATGTCCACCATCGACATCACATATGAAACTATCAAATATCCCAGAATCTATTTCTGAATTCTCTAGGCTACTTCCCTGCCCCCCACCTTGTAGTGTCTTCTGACACTGGGTAAGCTTGTCCTATAGGGGGTGGTTTGGATGCTTCTCTTGAGGGGCTGGAATCCTCTACTCCCCATCCCCATCCCCAGGCCCCGATGGTCATGAACCAGGTGCCCCAAGACTGGAGTCCACCTCAATTAGAATCCAGGGTCATCCAGTCCAGGGGCACACTTAGAACCCAACCACATAATAAAAATAGTAATGGTCCTATTAATGATAATAATAATAGTGATGATAGTATAATAATGCAGATCCCAATAATGATAAAGAAGAAAGGGGAGAGGAAGGAAGAGAAGGGAAGACGAGAGGAGGAAGGGGAGGAGAAGTAAGGGAGACCAACTAGACCTCACTCACCCCGTTTTCCAATTGGAGAAACTGAGGTCCAGGGCCTGGCAGCGCCTGTGGAAGCCCCCAGCCCCTGCTCTCGCCTCCACAGAGTCTGCTCTCGCCAGCATCTGCCTGTGAAACCACATTAATCAGTCAGCACTGATGGGGCCCCTAGGGACCTTGGAGGCCACTACAGGACACACTTACCGAGTGTCAAAAGACACTACAAGGTGGGGAGCAGGGGTAGCCTGGAGAATTCAGAAATAGATTCTGAGATATTTGGTAGTTTCATATGTGATGTAGACGGTGGACTTGCACTTTGTGATAAGGACACTGGCCCCTATGGCTTTGCATCTGGGAGACAGGACTCCACCCTCCAAAGAGGTCAGAGGGGCCAGCAATGGACACCACCCTCACCCGCCACTCCCAGCGGTCGCGTTGCCCACGTCCTCTGTGCCCACGTTATAAATAGCCTCATGCATGTGACCAGGAGCTCGCGGGGTGGGGGTGGGGGGGTGGAAGGGCG
>NW_017731414.1:1250025-1271359 GCF_001890085.2 Hipposideros armiger | reverse complement strand
GGCGGCGGGGGGCGGGGCACTTCCACTTCAGTCCCGGTGACCCCCATACCCCGGCGCGGGCAGGGGAAGGTGGCACAGCGGAGGTGTGATGATGATGGTGGTGAAGGCAAAAATGACTCGGAGACCGTTTACTGAGAGGGAAGAGGGAGGCAGAGGGGGGAGAGAGAGAGACTTGGTTCTTTTTCTGAGCCCCATCAGCCCCTTCCTGAGCCCCCTCCTTCCTCCAAGCCCTCTTCTCCCCTGAGCTGATTTCCTGATATCACCCACCCCTGCGTGCCCCTCCCCTTTCTGGAGTCCCCACCCCCACCACGAGCTTCCTCCCAGCTCCCGAAGCCCCCTTCACTTAGTCCCCTCTCCTCCTCCCCCTACCCCAAGCCTGCTCGGAGTTCCCTACCCCCTGAGCCCTCTTCCCGACTCTGAGCCTCCTTCCCTGACCCCCAATTCATTTCTGAGCCCCTTCTCCAACGTTGAGTACCCCCTCCTTCCTCTGAGTCCCCACAAGGAACATATATTAATGTCTTCATCCTGGACTCCCTGAAGGGACCTGGGGACCTCAGCCTGGCCTTCCCTGTCATAGCTAGACCCCTCCAGCAGTCTCCCACTGCCAGTGGACCCCAACTGAGCCTATTACCTCTGGCTCTCAGAGTCTTAGGGAGTAGGAAAGTGGGTAGAGGAAGGGGGTGGAGACAAGAGAGATCCAGACAGAAGGGAGAAGGGGAGAAAGAGACAGGAAGACAATGACAGGAGTGGAGAGAAACAGAATGGAAGGAAGGAGACAGGGAGAGACACCCCCTCGCTACCCCCACCAGGAGATGATGGATGACAGACTTTGTTGTCCTCCCCTCTGAGCCCTGTCCCTGGTCTATAAAAACGGGACACAGTGGGGGCTGCAGGATGGGGCCCAGGCCAGGTCAGGCTAGACCCCAGTCAGCCCCTCTATCTCCCCAGGGCCTTGCACCTACCCCATCAGGTTCTTCCCTCCAACTTTTCTCTCCCAACTCTGCCTCTCCTCTCCTGTGCCTGCCCTCCCTAGTGGGAATCTATGTCTCTCTCTCTTTCTGTCTCGCTGTGTCTGTCTCTGATTCTCATGACTTGTTATTTCCACCCCCTTCTTTCCCTCCTTTTCCTCTCTCCCTGTGTTGGTCCCTCCATGTGTGCGCCTTTCTCAGTCTGGTTCTCTCCCACCATTCTTCCTCCCCGACCTGCCCCTGCACCCCCACCCCCACCCCACTTCACAGAATCATCAGGTTTGTAAGCTGGAGCTCCCCCAAAGGGGGAGGCCTGGAGCTCCTGGTGCCCATAATCCTAAATGCCCCTGAGCTTCTGTCAGCCCCAGGGGTGAGGGTTTGGGCAGGTGAGCTCCTTGTGGGCTGGGTGGGGCTGAGGGTATAAGAGGGGGTCAGCTTTTAGATGGAGATGGAGAGTGAATGGAGGAGAAAGATGTTGGGGGCAGCTGCAGGGTGCAAGAGATGTTGAAAGTGAAAGTTTAACACCCTGTGAGAAAAGCCAGTGAAGAGTGAAATTGCTTTGAATCACTTGGGGCTGTGGGTGATGTGAAATCTGAAAAGACTGGACTACGTGGGACTCTGACATATACTCAGGTTGCACCTTTCACAGGCAAGTGGGACTGAGCAAGATTCAATAACCTTCTGGCCAGGACTGGGACATCTTTATCTGGGATGTTTTGTTCCACCTCCCCCAGTCCCCTTTGAATATTGAATACCAAACCTTGGGAGCATTTGGTAGGACAGACCGAGCTAGACTATTGGGGGAGAAATCTCATTGGTTTGACAGGGGGTTGGGGGTCACTGGAGATTGTCTCTCCTCTTTTTTCCAACCGTCCTCCTCCCTCTGCAGCAATCCTGGAGGGCTTCCTGTAGGAAGCCTCTCCTCTCATCCACCCAGCTCCTTCTTTGGAATCTTGTGTAATTGAGGGTGAAGGCATAGCTGGAGGGAAGAAGGTTCAGGGAGGGAGGAGGGGCAGGGACTGCTCCCAGGGTCCAGATTCCTTGCACCCCTAGGTCTACCTCTACTCATCTGTCTGATGGTCTCTCTCTCTCTCTCTCTCTCTCTCTCTCTCTCTCTCTCTCATCCCTGCCTCCTTCCCTCCCTACTCTTCTATTTCCCCTCCTCTCCTTGTCTCTGTCTCTGATTTCACCTTTGTCTTTATCTTTTTTTTTTTTTTTCCCCTGTTTGGTCTCTTTATGTATTTGCTCCCTATCCCTGCCTCTGTCTTCTCTCTGTCTGTTTCTTTCTGTGTCTCTCTCCTCTCTGTCTCTTGTTATACCTTTATTTTGGTGTGTCTCTTCGTGCCTCTGTCTCTCCTCCTTTCCTCTCTCCCTGTCTCCTTTCCCTATCTCTGTCTCTCTCCACAGTAAAAAAAGCCAAGTTTGATGGTGCCCAAGGTAAGTGGCCTCTATACCTGTCCTGTCCTGTGTTGTCTGTCTGTCTATCTCTTGGAGAGACAAGGGAGGGGGTCTGAGTTGGGGAGGGGGAGACTTGAGCTCTGTGTCTGCTGAGCATCATGGAGAATGTCAGGCTTGTCTGGGGTGGGAGGTCCCAGCAGTCTCTCCAGCCATTCCCTGAAGACTTTGGTGGGGGATGTGGCTCACCCTGCGCCAATGGCCCTTCCCAGGATCCTGAGAGTTAGGGTGGGGACTCAGATCAGGCTCCAGGTGGGGAAAGTGAAGGTCAGAGAGATAAGGGAGTTTCTTATAGTCACTTTTGTTCCCGTCCCAGGCTTCAGTGTCCCAGCTAAAAACCAAGGCTGTTGGACATAGTTATTTTTAAGCGGCAGGATTAGTCATCCCAAAATTCCACTAAGGGTTGGGGGATCACTGGGGGCTGGCCTGGAGGTGGTGGGGACAGTGGGGGCTGGCCTGGGGGTGGCGGGCACACAGAGGCAGTGCAGTATATTGGACCTGGGGTGGCCCCAAGCACACACAGCCCCTGGGGGATCATAGCAGGTTGTCTAGAGCTTGGGAAGGGGTATGGGGGGTCCTGAGCCTCTACGCTGACCCCTGTTCTCACCTTCACAGAAAAATTCAACACATACGTGACCCTGAAGGTGCAGAATGTCAAGAGCACAACCATCGCAGTGCGGGGTAGCCAGCCCAGCTGGGAGCAGGATTTCATGTTGTGAGTCTGACTGGACATGCACAGCCTCACCCACTGGCACCTCGCTGGTCCTGCTGGGAAGAGTCGACACCTTCCCCCTAGACCCTATGTTCACCTATCAGCTTTGCCTCCAAAGTACTTCATGAATCCAGTTGCTTCCCTTTATCTCTGGGGTCATCAGCCAAGTCCCTGCTGCCATCAGCCTCCACCCTGGCCTCCTGCTGCAATCCGCCTCCCGCAATCTGTTCTCCTCCAGGCAGCCAGAGGGATATTTTTAAAACTGCAAATCACATCCTGTCACTCTCCAAACTTGCTTCTAGCATCAACCTCAGAATAAAACCCACACTCCTCCCCACAGCCCCCAAAGAGGCCTAGCCCCTGTGACCGCCCCCACCAGTATCTCCCTCCATCCCTCCTGTCTCACCTCCCCAGCCACAGCCACCTCTGCAAGGTTCCTCCAACATGGCCAGCTTGTTCCTGCCCCAGGACCTTTGCACTTGCTCTTCTCGCCCCTTCCCTGATCCTCCCAGCTGTCTCCTTCTTATCCTTCCTTAGTCAGCCATGTCACCTCCCAAGGAAAGCCCTCCCTGACCACCACCCCTAAGCTGCAATTGAAGAACAATTTCAGTCCTTGCCACCAATTGTTATTTTAGTCTTTTGTGTAAATTTCAGGCACATTTCTGGCCCCTGCCCCTGGACTGTGAGCTCTAGGAGGGTAGGGCCTGGTTGGTCCCTGTCTGTACTCTCACCTCCATGCCAAGCACAAGGCCTAGCACACAGTAGGTGCTCAGTAAATATTTGCCTAACCACTGAATGAATTCATGCCCTGGACTCGCTTCTCAACCTGGAGACACCCAGGGCCTCATATTACATCCCAACTACTCTGATGGTGGGAATATGTGCCATACTCTCTTCTAAGACTTTGATTAAATTGATGTTGCCACAACCCCAGGAGGGAGGATGCTACTGTAATCCTCATTTTACAGATGAGGAAACAAAGGACCAACGAGGCAAAGCTAGCTGCTCATTGTCACATAGCCTGTACCTGGCAGAGCTGCGACTTAGACCCAGGCAGCCCTCAACATCCGAGCAGAGCCTGGCTCAGACTGTCAGTGGTGGAGGCCACGTGAGAACCCAGTTAGGATCAAGGAGCAGAGGAGCATCGGGGGAATGGAGGGAGGATCTGGCCCTACAATTCTAGGGAAGATGTAAATGGGGAGGGACAGGGTTGTCCCCAACTCCCCAAAGGCCAATTGCTGAATGACCAGGTCACAGTCAACAGACATATTCCAGGAAAACATCCCTTAAGATAAATCTTTGGCAAATTGGTAAATTCAGTGAATTGGACATTCACCAAGGTTTCCCACCAAATCTGCCTATTTCCAACGTGGGGCCTGCAGGGAAAGTGCTCAGGGGTAAGATCATTCATATACTCAGAGATGTCCCCATGTGACTGGATAGAGATGACACTGGGAAGGATGGAGGCAACCCAAATGCCCTTGTCCTGGGATAATAGGGAGCCATGGAGGGTGTTTGGGCATCTTCCTCGCTTAGCTACAGTCTTAGGGTCTGAGGGCTCGAGGAGGGGCCAGGCAAGTTGAGGGTACAGGAGATGTGTGAGCACTGTCCCACCCCTTCCGTCCCAGCTTGGAACCTGGTTCTGCTGTGAGACTCTCAGCATGTAACTTAGCCCTCTGGTCTCAGTTTCCCCTCTATAAACAAGAACCACTGTGTTACCTTCCTGGCTAGGACTCACCCAGGCCTGGGTTTGAATTCCAGCTGGCTATGTGTCCTAAGGTGAGTGAACTGACTTTTCTGAGTCTCCATTCCCTCACTCCTGCCCCTTCCTATCCCCTCCCCTCTCTCCACAGCGAGATTAACCGCCTGGATTTGGGGCTGACAGTGGAGGTGTGGAACAAGGGTCTCATCTGGGACACGATGGTGGGCACTGTGTGGATCCCCCTGCGGACCATCCGCCAGTCCAATGAAGTGAGTGGTGAGCTGAGGGGTGGGGAAGAGTGCCTGGGAGGCGCCCAAAGGACAGTGGCCTAAACAAAATGGACAATTAACCTCCATCCCCTGACAATGTTTGTGTAGACACCTGGGACTGTGGTAGCGGCTCCAAAGGCACCAGGGTCTAAACTCTTTCCATCTTGTTGTTCTGTATTTCTTTCCATGTGCTTCTACTTTGTGGCCCAGGATGGCTGCTGGAGATCACCATTACATTTGCATTCCCGTCAGGGGAGACAAAGGTGTCAAGTGAGGGGGTTGCTTTCCAAACCCAGAAGTTGCTTACAGCACTCCACTCACATCCCATTGGCCAGGACTTAGTCATGTGATTCCACCTAGCTGCAAAGGAGTCTGGGAAATCTAGTCTTAAGTTGCACAGCCCTGGGCCCCACTGAAAATGTATTCCTGTGGAAAAGAGGGGAAGGGATATTGTGGGCAATTAGCATGAAGGCTACACCAGCCCTGAAGGTACTGGATAATAACCTTGGCCTCCTGGCCTTAAGTTTTTCCCTCTCTACTCAGTCCCCCCCGCCACCCCATGCTGAGCCCAGCAGCATCTAATTATTCCAAGGACCCTTTCCTGCCCTCCCTCCACATTTTCCTTAGGAGGCCTTCTTGATGGCACCTGTCCACGTTACCAACCTCATCTCCCTCCACACTCCAACCTTCATCCCTCATAGGCCCCAAAGAAGGCCTCTAAACCTTCACATATGCTGTTCCCTGAGCTTCAAGTATCCCTTCCATCATCCACTAAGCTCAGCTCCCATGCCCTCTCCTCCAGGAAGCACTCCCTCATTTCCCTCTAGATCCCTCAGCTCCCCTGCCTCCCTCTGGCCTCACCCTGACCTCATAAGGCAGCGGGTGTCTGTGTCAGGCTCTGTCTTCTGTGACTATGGGCTTTTCAGGGGCCTCTTGGGCATTCTGAAATTGCCCAGCATGGGGTAGGCATAGAGGAGACACCAGGAAGAGTTTACTTTTTAATAAATGAATGGAGAGGGAGGAAATGGGTGCAATAGTCCAGACAAGTGAGTCCCTAAAGAAGCTTTGAGGATGACCCTAAATTTCCTCAGTGACTTCCCCCAAGTGTGAGGAGGACCTGGTCACCTGGGGCAGCAATGACCCATGCAGGGGACCATGGGCTACTACCTTCACCCCTGCCAGACTCTCCCTGGAGCTGCAGAAAGCGAATTCCAGAACATCATTCTTATTTGAGAGATTAAGAAATTGAGGTTCAGAGTGGACCCCACCTGCTGAAGGGCTCATGTCCCTGAACTCAGGGGTATTGGTTCATTCACTTGTGGGGGAGTTGTTTCCTTACAGACTGGTGGGAGCATCAGGGCTTTTATATGAAGCTAGGGCTGCATAACTCCCATCAGGAATGAGAAGTGGCTGTGTTATGCTTTGATTTCCCCTGATGAGCCGGTGGGGCCCTCTCTTTGGGTCCTTGCCTCTGGGTTCCCTGGACCCCCTATGTTGCCCTGGACTGGGACCTTCCCTCTGAGTCTCAGTTTTCTTATCTGTAAAGTAGGGGTGTGGCCCCTTACTCTTGGGGTAGGGGTGAAATGGGGTGAGGGAGACATCTCATGAGAGGGGGCCTACTGGCTGGCATGGAGCAGATACCTGATCCATTCCACATCACCAGGTACCCTGACCCTTGTCATCCCACAGGAGGGACCTGGAGAGTGGCTGACCCTGGACTCCCAGGTCATCATGGCGGACAGTGAAATCTGTGGCACCAAGGACCCCACCTTCCACCGCATCCTCCTTGACACCCGCTTTGAGCTGCCCTTAGGTGAGTGGCAGCGGGTGGAGTGGGGGTGAGGAGATGCAGGACCCTCGCCCAGGAGAGGCTAGGTCTGAGTGGGTCCAGATGACCCTTATTCTGAGGACAAGATTTCCCCACCTCAGAGGAGAGTTCCCTGGATTTCAGTGAGTCAGCACGTTCTAGCTCCTATAGGTCACCAATGGGCAGCAAATGCTTCTTTTTTTTTTTTTAAAGATTTTTATTGGGGAATTGGGGGGATAGGAACAGTGCTGGAGAATTGGGGGAAGGGGAACAGACAAGTTGCTGTCGTTTTGTTCTTCAGTCTAGTTGTGGAGGACGACGTTGCTTCACTGGCCCAAGTTGGCACCATCATTACGCTCTTCCCGGGCGAGGCAGATCAGTTGCCAGCCTCTGGACGGCCACTCACGGTGGCTTGAGGGCCGCTCACGCTGGCTGCTGGCTACACACGGTAGCCCATGGCAACCCACTGCCACAGGGGCTGCAGCCCACGCCGTCGCTGGCGACTCAGCAGCCCAGCTCCAGGTCGAGCTGTTGTTCAGCATCTTTAGCTGTAGAGGGCAGTGTCACTGGCCCTCATATTTGGGATCCGAACCGGGGCCCTCAGCAAATGCTTCTTGACCCATGGGTCTCAGGCCTGAGCTGTCCTGGCTGGTCCTCGGTGAGGTCTTCAGCTACAGGGGTGAGCTGGGTTTAGGAGACAGACAGAGGCAGAGAGACAGAGAGAGGGAGAATCAGAGACACAGTGAGACATGTAGTGATAAACAAAGGCAGAGATGCAGAGTCCTCTCCACCTTTCCTGGAAGCAGCTCAGTTCCCCCACATTGTCCTGCCAGGAACCCACAGCTCCCCTGCCCTTGTAATGCTAGGATTCATCTTCCCTCACATCCTCCATTTATTCTCAAGGCATGGCTGGGGCGGGGAGGGATTGGGGAGCCACCCTGTCCTCCCTTCCTCTCCCCACAACCATTGGAGACCAGCCCTGTAGGCCTGCAGGACACACTGGATGGAAGCTAAGGGGCAGGCAGGGGCTTCCAGGCTCATAGCCAGGGCTCCCCTTCCAGACATTCCTGAAGAGGAGGCCCGATACTGGGCCAAGAAGCTGGAGCAGCTGAATGCCATGCGCGACCAGGATGAGGTGAGTGTCGGGGCTCTTTTCTTCCCGTGTCTGTCTCTTTGTCTCCCCATGTCCTTCGCTCTGAGTTTATTTCCCCACTTGTCTTTCCCTATGTCTGCGTGTCTAACTCTTCATAACTCTACTAAATCAGCGACCCATGTGGTCCAGTCTCCAAGCAGTAATGTCAGCCAGGAACATAGTCTACTAACAACATAACGATTTTGATCAGCTGAAGCTCTGCATTTGCCAAACACCCTCAAGGAGATACAGGGGCCCTGAAGCAGCTCTCACACCCCCTCTCAGTCCCCGCACCCCTCAATTCCTCCAGTCACACTCTCAGGCTTTCTTAAAAGTTCTCCTCCCCACCTGCCTTAGCCCCTGTACCTCTGTTCTTCTATGCCACCCTGTTCTTCTTCTTAGCTCTCTCCCCACAGTGCAGAGACCCAGTGTGGCCCAGAAGCCAGCCTTTAGAATGTGAGGGCAGGGAAGAAACAGCGGGCAAGATTAAAGCACTCTTTAGTGCAAGGTGGAGGGCAAGGGAGCGACGTTCACATGTCAGAATTTTTGTCCAGCCTCATGTCTCATCTTCTTTATTCAGCTCACTGCATCAGTTATCTCTGTCTCTGTCTCTGTTTCTTCCCCTCATCTGTGTCTCTTTTTCTCTTTTCTATATCTGTTCTCACTGTCTGTCTCTGTGTATTTCTCTCCCTCCTTCTTTCTCTGTGAACATCTATATCCTTCTCCTCCAGAGGGAGAGGATTTTGGGGGGGGCACAGGGAAGTCAGGATGGAACACAACAGAGGGCTATCGTGGTCTCCTGGCTCCTGGCCCCGCTCTGAGATGAACCCCCTCTCCTTCCCTCCCCTCAGTATTCATTCCAAGATGAACAAGACAAGCCTCTCCCTGTCCCCAGCAACCAGTGTTGTAAGTATCTCTCTATTCCTCTCTACCCCATGGCTGTTGTATGTAACAGGTCAACTCCCCTCCAGAGACATGGGTCCTAAGAGTGGAAAGTATCGGCTCATGATGTGGTGGAAAGAAGAGATCTGGGACTTGGGTTTGAGTCCTGTTTGCTTGGTGGCCACAGGCGTGCCAGTGTCCCTCCCTGATCATTAGAGTCACTCTCTTTGAAATGGGTCATCTGACAGACCTTCACTCTGAGGGGACCCAGGACACCTAGAGGCTTAAAAAATGTTTTGTAGACTCTTTAATTCCATTAATCAAATTCTGAATGAGGACCTATAACTCATTCAACCAACTTTTCATGGGGCCAACACAGACAACCCCCCCCCCCCCGCCCCAAGCAGCCCAGTTACAGGGTGCAGGCAGATGCTGATAGGCGTCTGGCCCATACACGAACAGTAAGCACCTGTACAATGGACGAAGGCTGTTTCATTCGCCCATTTACTTCGATGAAGAAACTGAGGCCCAGGAGGAGAAGCAACTTGCCCCAAGGTCACACACCTGGCAGGAGGCAGAGCCAGGATTTGAAACCAGGTCTGAGGGACGCTTTCCCCTGCACGGCATCGCTTAATGCTGATGATGAGCACGTTCCTCTGCCTACTCGTATGCCTCTGCATCAAGGCTGGAGTTTTCAAGATTATTTATGCTTCTTGTGGTAAGAGTGACACTCAGATGCACCCAGATCGTGTCTCCATGGGCCAAGGAAGTGTCCCTCTCCTAAAAGTTCCCCGAGTCCTCTGGAGTGGGGAGGAAGTGACAAATCATAGAGTCCCAGGGCAGAACTCACACCCATGACATTTTGCCCCTGCCCCGCCCTTCAACCTCTTTCTCCTGTTCCATCTGCCCCCTTATCCCCTTTCCTCCTCTCTCACAGTCTCTCCTGTACCTATTGTCCACCCCACCCCCATAAGCCCAGGATGGTGATGATGGAGCCTAGTGGGAGGAAGGGCTGGGGGACTGCTGTTGGGAGACCCTGTTCTGCCCTGATTTGGGGTGTGATACTGTAAAAGTCCCTTGACTTCCCTGTCTGCGGGGAGTCATCACTGCCCAGAAGGAATTACAAACCCCTCCCCCCTTGAATGGGGTTATTGAAGATTGTGGATGGGGTAGGGGCAGGGGCAGAGGCTGGGGCAGGGCCAGGCAAGGTAGAGGCAGGAGCAGATGACAAAGAGTACCTGGGCAGGTGGACTGAAGTGAAGGGTGGGTTCAATTTGGGAATGGAGACCTATCACCCAGCGTTTACCTCCAAGTCCTCTTGGGAATGTTTTATTACCCCCATTTCATGGAGGAGGCAGCCAAAAGGAATCAGAAGTCTGGTCCAAGGTGTTTTTCCAAAATGCCAGGTGCTGGGGATAATGTGGAGAGATGTGGTTCTCTCCCTGGCCCTGACAATCAGAGGCTGTGTGACTTTAGGCTGCTCACCCTACCTCTCTGAGCCATTTCTTCACCTGTACAATGAGCAGAATGCTAAAAACCCATCCGACTGGGGTGTTTTAAAATTTAGGATTTCCAGTTCAATATTTCTTTCCTTTTTTACGAGATAGAGGAGGGAAGGAGTGGGGAGTGCTGACCCCAGACTTCAGAGTTGGAAAACTCTGGTCCTAAATGGCTTCTTTGTTACTTCCTGGCTGAGCCTGTGACCTCCTCAAAAAATGAGGATATCCCACCTTCCTCCCAAGGTGATGAGTGAAGGTGTGACAACTGTCAGTGGTTAAAGTGATACTTGAGGGAGATACTCAGGGTAGGAGGAGGTCGGGGTCCTGGGTTGGTAAGAGGAGATAAGGAGAATGTGGAGGATAGGAAAAACCCCTTCTTTAGTCTCCCCACCTGCTCCCTTTTATTATCTCTGCCCCTTCTCTTTGTAGGCAACTGGAATTATTTTGGCTGGGGTGAGCAGCAGAGTAAGTACTCAGTTTGATGTTCTGGGAGGCCATGGGGAAGTGGGCCCCCGTGCCACCATGCAGGGAAGCGGGGAGCCTGTGGCTGGCACGTTGGGACCAGAGGAGTGACAAGACCCCTTTTGTGCACTCCCACCCCCTGACCATTAACATCTGTCTTGGGGATCCTGCTCTGTCTGGTGGGGAGTGGGCACTGCCATGGGGGTGGGAAGATTCAGCTGGGAGGGATGGGCATTTAGATGGGAGACCTGCCTGTCTCCAGCTGGGCACTGTGACCCCATGTTCCCCCCACTCCCCATGTATAACCTCATCTACTCTCCTGTGACTCTTTCCTCTTTTTGTTTCCCCATCTCCCTCCTCCACTTGGAAATGGGCTCTAATGTTACTGAGAGGGTGGTGGGTAGGGAAGGAAGAGGGTCTCTGAAAGAGCAGCTGGGCA
Organism: Hipposideros armiger; assembly: GCF_001890085.2. Lineage (NCBI taxonomy): Eukaryota > Metazoa > Chordata > Mammalia > Chiroptera > Hipposideridae > Hipposideros > Hipposideros armiger. The sequence continues at coordinate 1,260,032 of NW_017731414.1, read as the reverse complement.
AAGACCCCCAGGCAGATATTACTCCAGACACCTCAGTTCCCAAGGCCCCTCACACACGACTTCCTCCAATTTGCCCCCAGGGGAAGGAGACAAGTCATCTCCCCAATTTGATGCCCATTTTTTCTCCCTAAGGAAGCGCTGCTTCTTCCAGAGAAATCTAGTCCTTTAGTCTGAGCATGAATCTGCGTTCTTCTCTCTCCTCCACCACTTGCTGGACAAACTCCATTCCCCACTCCCTCCAGGAGCAGGGAAACTGTTCACACCTTGTTTTGATCCAAAACAATTTGTTACAAACAAGACGGTCAGAAATCTATTGGGCCAGAATAGGCATTGGGCAGACAAGAAGACTTGGTAGCAGCCAGTTTGCCACAAACAAGCAATACCATCACAAACAAAGATGGTTTTGGTTAAAACAAATTTGGCTAAAGCTGATAATTGGGTGAAGAGCAAAGATCATTGGGCCAAAAGCAGAACCTTTTGTGGAAACACAATTGTCTGAAAACACAGATGCAACAATTTGGTTAAAAACTATTTGGTAAATAACAAGAGTCTGGGCAAAAACAAAAGGAATCTGGTGGAAAGCAATTTGCCCCTCAAAACCAGATAAGTTTTCAGAAAAAAACAATCAGGTGAACACACATACAGCCTCATGCGATTTGGTTGGAAACATCTCGGCTTGGTCAAGGACAGTTTGGTAGAAAGAATGCCAGTTTGGCCAAAGACCTAGATAATTGGGTAGAAAACCAGTCATCAGGGAGCAATTTGGTGACATTGACAAATTTCCTGAGCTTCGGGGGGATCGTCCAGGCTTCAGACCCTTCACTTCAGGTCTGTACAGGAGGATCACAGCTTCACCCTGATGCCCACAAATCTAAGTCGTGGAAATTTGCATCTGCCTCTGTCTATAGTATTCAGTGCTAATGGCACGCAGCACATCAGAGGGTCGTCGTGTACGACGGGGACTGGATAAAAAGCTTGTAGGTCACAGTGGCCCAAATCAAAGGAGAAAGCGGGAAACCAGAGTTACCTTGGTCGGGCCGGCTTTGCTAGCTGAAAGTGAATGTAAAGTTATTCTAAAGGTAAAATAACTTAGGGAATGAATCAAATAGCATTCTACATGAAGTATGCCATTAATTTTTTAACAGTTTACTGCATTTAAAAAATTGGACCTATTTGTTGAATATATAGAAACAGACACAATTAGCCAAAAAAGAATTAGAAGATTAATATAATAAAGCAAGAAAAATAGACAAACATCTGGGAAATGAACAAAAATACTTAAAGGCATGAAACGGCACAAGCCACCCCCTTGATGTTTAAAATCACCAGTAAATTGATGCTATGGGCTACCCAGTCAGGGGTTTAAATTTTCTTTTCTTTTTCTGTTTTTTTTTTTTTGTAGCTTATTTGTTTTCAACCCAAGTGTTGCTTTCCAAAGAAATAGTCTCTCTCGTCCCATCACAATCTAACATCCCTCAACGCTATTTTCTTTTTACTAAGGAAAACAAACTAAAGTAAAACATCCTTTAATTCTTATTAAAAACTTGAAGTTGGAACCCCACCCCACCCTGTTGCATTTTAGCAATAGATTCTTGGTGTGTGGTGGTCTTGCTAACCTAAGGGTCTAATCCTTTTTGAGGGAGATGGCACCTTGTCAGAGCCTCTTCTTTGTTCCTGTGCATATGAGTTCAGATCTGGGGTCTGCATTCTCAGATATCAAGAAATCTCCCTCCGAACTTCTTTGAGTGTTTGCATGACTCCTGTTATGGGAAGCTCACCGTCTGATGGGAAAATCCATCTTGTTTTCAGAGAGCCTGGACTTTGGCAAAGCCCATCCTCACATTGGAGTTGTAAGACATCCTCCAATTTGCCACCATCCTCCTCATATTGTAGGACCTACCCTGGACCCTTGACTCACATAAGGCAAAGCAGGGTTTCCACCTCCCTTATTCTAAAGCCTGTACCTCTATTATCATGACCCAGTTTCCTTCATTAATTCTGGTAAAGATTCCTCTTGGGTTAGCAGCCAGCAAAGACTCCGTAAGTCTGAGATACTGCTTTGGCCCCTGTTGTATTTGTTTTTTCTCTCTCAATCTCTCTCTCTCCCTCTCCTCCTCCCTCTCTCCTTTCACCTCCTCTCTCTTCCAGATGATGACCCTGACAGTGCAGTGGACGATCGTGACAGTGATTACCGCAGTGAGACAAGCAACAGCATACCACCACCCTATTATACTACGTCCCAGCCCAATGCTTCAGTCCACCAGTATTCTGTTCGTCCACCACCTCTGGGTTCTCGGGAATCCTACAGTGACTCTATGCACAGTTATGAGGAGTTCTCTGAGCCGCGGGCCCTCAGGTAGCCAAGGTGGAATGTGTGTGTGTGTGTGTGTGTGTGTGTGTGTGTGTGTGTGTGTGTGTGTGTGTAACCAACTCTCTCTTCTGGAATGAGAGATGGATAGGGGGCTGGAGGGAGCTGGGGTTGTAGGTAGTGGGTCTAGAAAAGCAGTATTCATGCTTTCTTGTAGGCAGTAGAGCCCTTGCTTTACCCAAATTTGCAAGAAAACTCCACAAGGTTGATAAAAGGGGGTCTGCTTTGGTTGAAGAAAGAGGAAAGTCTGGAGGCCCCTGAAAGGTCCCCCTGAAATGTGGGGGCACTCCCTTCAAAAGCCACTGGTCTCCATATAGTCTCTAACTGGGCAGGGAAGGGAGCAGGTGGAGGAAGACATGACTGTTAGTTGGGTGTTTGAGGCATAGTGATGTCATCGTCCCTATCGATCCCAGCCAGCAGCTGGCTGCTGGTCCCTGGGTGGTCCTGCCCAGCCCTCTGGTGGCCTCTGATCCTTTGTTCCTGACCAACAGGCATGGGCATAGTGGCTTGGGAGCTGGCCCTGCTCCATCTAGCCACCATCCCACTCCTTTGAAAGTAGGCTGTCCCTACACCTGTCCAATAGGTGGGCCCCTGACTCCCATGGGCCACCCCACTGCTTGGTGCAGTGTGCTGATGCTTGATCCTAGGAGGCTGAAACTTGTGCCTCCACACCTCCTCGCTGACCTTTTTGCTCCAGGTTTGGTTTCCAAACAGAACAATAACAAACATGATATTAAACAGGTTGATTATTTGTAAAGGACTTAGACCAAGCATCTAGTCTAGCCGCTTTATTTTTTAGCTCCAAGGACACAAAATGACATACTCAAGGTAAAACATTTAGTGGCAGAGGTGGGTCGAGAATCAAGCAAGGAAGGGTGTTAATGGCAGAGGGCATAGCAAGTGCAAAGGCCTGGGCACAAGTTTAGGGTGTTGGAGGAATAGTAAGGAGGCCGATGTGGCTAGAGCAAGGGCAGGGAAGTAGGGACAGAGGAGAGGAGGGTGGGGAAGTTAGAGGGTTTGGGCCACACATGGGTGCAGGGCATGGCACAGGTTTTATTTCAAGGGCACTTGGGAACCTGGTAGGGTTTATAGTTTGAAGAAACCCTTTTGTGGCTTCCACGAGAAGTAGGGACTGTCAGGGACAGGAGTGGATATTGGGACAGCATCTTGTGGAGATGGGAGAGCCGGGACCAGCGTGGGGCCCAGGCTGCAGAGAACTGGATGCATTTCAGCAAAGGTTTGCAGGTGGAGCCTAGGGGACCCATGGCAGGGTCGGCTATGAGTAGACATTGAGGCAAGGAGTGGAGGCAGGAAGACCCCAGTCCCTGGTGAATGGAGGGTCTCGGTGGTGGGAGGACCAGTTGAGGTGGGGGGACACCAAGAGCCAGGTACAACCATGTTCAAGTTTCAGAAGCCCTAGGGCCTAAAGGGGCTGTGGCAAGGACATGGATTCAGGGTCCCCAGCACGTGGGTAGAGCATTTGCAGCTCCCACAGGGCACGGACAGGAGTGATGCACAGTAGGTCATAATGATCAGTGATATCATTGATCTGGTTTATTGCCTTTCCCTCAGACCATAAATGCCATGAGAATGGGATTTTTGTCTCTTTTGTTTATGGCTATGTTTCTCTGGTGCCTACAGCAGGGCCTGGCTTACAGTAGGTGCCCAAGCAATGCTGAGTGAATGATTGGGTGATGGATCTGTGTGACTGGGGCTGTGAGGACAGAGGCTCTGTGCCTGGCCCCTGAGACCCGCCTGTCCCCACAGCCCAACGGGCAGTAGCCGCTATGCCTCCTCGGGGGAGCTGAGCCAGGGAAGCTCGCAGCTGAGTGAGGACTTCGATCCAGATGAGCAGAGTCTACAGGGCTCCGAGATGGAGGATGAGAGGGACCGGGACTCCTACCACTCCTGCCACAGCTCGGTCAGCTACCACAAGGACTCACCACGCTGGGACCAGGACGAGGATGAGCTGGACGAGGATCTGGATGAGGAGCTGGATGAAGACCTGGAGGACTTCCTCGAGGAGGAAGAGGAGCTGCCTGAGGATGAGGAGGAGCTGGAGGAGGAGGAGGAGGTGCCAGATGACATCCGTGGCTATGCTGAGCGCCACGAGGCAGCTGTGGCTGAGCCCAAAGACTTTAAGCGCATCAGTCTCCCTCCAGCCGCTCCCGAGAAGGAGGACAAGGCCCCGGTCATGCCTGCCGAGGCCCCCGATGTGGCCAAGGCAGCCCCCAAGACACCCACATCCGAGGAAGTGCCTGCAGCTGAGCGGGCACCTGAGGCTGAGCCCCCAAAGGCGGAGGAAAGGTAATGGGAGGGGGTCAAGGGGCTACCACAAGGTCACGGTGGTCAGTGGTCAGTGGTGCCATGATGGAGTAAGCCTGGACCTGGGGAATGGGGAAGGGAAGTTGTCACAGGGCCATGGGTTCACCGAAGGGATCAGGATAGGTCCAGGAGATCATAGGGGGTTCAGGGGAGTCAGAGGGGGTCAAGCAGGGTCATGAAAGAGTCTTAGGGGTTGTGAGGGGCCAGATGGTTTGCCGGGGTTGGAGAAGTCACAAACGCACTGGAAAGACCCTGGGCAAATAGGATTACAAGGGGTCAGAGTGGCCAGGAGGATGAAAAAGGGATCCAGGGAATCCAAAGGTGTCAGAGTGGTAGTGGGCATGTGGGAAGGGGGCAGGGGCACTGAGACGGGTCAGAGAGGGGCACAGTTGGGACATAGTGGGTCAGGCATCACTCAGAGGGCAGACGGTGGAGGGAGAGCCCATCGCTGGAGCCTTAGGATGCCCCTTGCCTCAGTTTCAGGCTGCAAAATGAGGAAGGCCAGGAAGGTCAGGACTCCATGACCAGGGCTAAGGCCAACTGGCTTCGAGCCTTCAACAAAGTGCGGCTGCAGCTGCAGGAGGTGAGTGGGAACCTGGGCCAGCTCACACCCATGCCCTTGCTCAGACTGGCCATGCCCACTCCCTCCCCCCACTCCTCCCATGCCCCACCCATACCAGTCTATGCCACGCCCTATAGGTAGCTTGGCCATGCCCACTTCCCCACCCCATCCACCATGCATATGCTTCTATAACATCCTGGTCCTTCCATGGCTCCGCCCACACCAACCTGGCCACCCTCTCCTGCCCTTGCTTTGGCTTCACCATTCCTGGCCTCACCCCCAACCAAGGCCCAGCCCAGCTCACCTACACCAGCCTGGAATTTCTTAGCAGGGAAAGAGGAGAGGTGAGCTGGAACCTGGAACTAGATCATGGTTACAGCCATGTCAGAGGTCAAGTTCATGGAGGACAGAGGTTAGGGATAGGGATAGAGATCAGGATTAAGGCAGTAGTCAGAGATCAGAGGTCAGGGTTAGAATTGGTGTTAGGAGAAGAGGTCAGTGCTTGGGATCACATTGAGTGTCAGTGTCAGGGTTGGGAAAAGGTCTGGGGTTGGGTCAGTATCAGAGAAGGAATCGGTTAAAGATACAATTAGCATCAGGGTCAGAATGATGACTGTTCAGATAGGGAACAGGATTGAAACCATTCACTTATTCCTTCAGTCATTCAACCCATTCTGGGCTGGAGACAGGGCAGTGTTATTATCCTGGCGGAACTTGCAAATTGGGGTGAGGCTGGCAAGAGGGGATCCTAATCACACTCCCAAAGTTTTCAACCATCCAACATCAGAGCCACAGAAATTTCAAATCAAATTTCTTATTAGTTTTAAAATAGAATTTTATTTTTTGACTAAATAATAGTCACATGGCTCTGAATTCAAAAGGTAGAAAAGAGTATACAGCGAAAAGTATTTCATAACTTTCAATACATCAGAAAATTAAATGAAATGGACCTATTTGTAATGGAACTATTAATATGACAAGAAAAATAAACATGTGTGGTCTCTCTGAGTTTCATAGATGGGACATAAAACAAATCCAAGGCAATCAGGAAAACTCCCTAGAGGAGGTGACACTTAAAGTATTAAAAATACTTCAATAATATTTCAGAACAGAGTGCTGGACCCTCCCCGGTCCCCCTCCAACTATGCCACCTTTTAGTTGCACGGAATTGTTGAGCCTGGGTCTACACTGAGACCTGAATGATAAGTGGAGGCTGGCTGGGTGAAGAAGGTGGGAGGGCATACAAACAGGTGGCACAGCTTGGGCAAAGGCCCTGGGGCACAAGAGCAAACAAGTAGGTGAGGCTGCATGGAGTTTAAGAAATGACAGACTCTTATGAGTGTTGGATGAACCAGCCCCTGAGAATTCCAGGAGACTGTAGAAGTATGAGCTCTTGTTGGAAAGATGCTAACACATCCTGAGGTTTGACAGACAAGGAGACCAGCATCCACTGAGGTTGGTGGCAGAGAGGAGCTCCTCTCTCCCCATTTTACAGATGGACAAACTGAGGCCCAGAGAAAACCAGTGAGCTTCCTAAGGACACACAGTGAGAACTCCTGGCCCAAAGAGAAGACAGAAGTGGGTGTGGAGCCTGCCTTACTCTAGGGAGGGGTGGCCACACTGACCACATTTGTCTTTCTGTCCTGCAGGCCCGGGGAGAAGGAGAGATGTCCAAATCCCTGTGGTTCAAAGGCGGGTGAGTAACAGAGCTTTGGGGGTGGAAGGAAGTTTTGGACCTAGAGTTCAAGGCTGGTTTGTACCATAGCCTCAGCCCAGCAAGGGCAAGGAGAGGTTCCTTTAGACAGGACACAGGCTGGACATGGGTGAAATAATGGACCACTGTCATAAGGCATTCAGAGCCAAAGATGGTAATATGTTGAACCTTCACAACAAACCCACGGGGAGCCCATTACTCTATTTTACAGATGGAAAAACTGAGTCCAGAAGGGTATGTGCCTTGCCCAAGCCACTTGCATAGTTCTACTGGTTCCCCCTAGAAATAAATGTGAGATAAAGGAGAAACCCATTTTCCTGCAATGCCCATCTGCAACCCTGGAATGAATGTTTTGCTTTGATTCTGCTTTTTTTTAAAGATTTTATTGGGGAATTGAGGGAGGGGAACAGCACTGGGGAATCAGGGAAAGGGGAACAGACAAGTTGCTGTCCTTTTGTCCTTTAGTTGTAGAGGACATTGCTTCACTGGCCCATGTTGATATTATCATTGCACTCTTCCCGGCTGAGGCAGATCGGTCACCAGCCACTGGATGGCTGTTCACAGCAGCTCTTGACAGCTCACACCAGCTGCCAGCCGCTCATGCTGGCTGCTGGCCACTCACGGTAGCTTATGGCAGCCCACTGCAGCAGGGACTGCAGCCTACGCTGTTGCCGGCAACTCATGGCAGCCCAGCTCCAAGTCAAGCTGTTGTTCACCATCTTAGCTGTGAGGGCAGTGTCACTGCCTCTCATATATGGGATCCGAACCTGGGGCTGCTGCTCAAAGCTGGCTTCCCAAGCCAGCTCTTAACCAACGCGCCACTCAGCCGGCCCGCTTTGATTCTGCTTTTAAATCTCCCAGATTATTGCTTCGACTGCTGGAGCTTTTGTTAACGATAGTCATTTGGTCTTAAATGGAGCATTTTGTCACATCTAACTTCTTAAGTTGCTGCTTTTCAGAAGTGTTTTTTCAGCCTTTGGATAGTGAGGTTAGAGGATGCAAAAGATATTTTTAAATTACACTAATGTTTTAAAATAGCAGCAGGAGAGTGGCTTCCTTCCCTCATAGGTCCTTTGCAAACAGAGGGAGACTCCCAGATGAGCAGATGTGCTGGGTGGGGAGCCCTGGAAGCAGAGACTGAGATGGGGCTTCATGTGGGCGTGACTGATGGAAGAAATGGAAGAAACTTTCTCAGGAGCCACCTGTGTGGCAGGTGGGGTCAGGCAGGGGAAACTTGAGCAGAGATGTGGTTTAGAAGTCGCCAGGCCTCTGCCCGATCCTGCAGGGGGTGCTGGAGCATAAATTGCACCCCAGAGCTTGTCCAAGAGTGATTAGCAGCCAGGCATCTCTTTCATTGGCCAGTGAGAACCTTCTGGAGAGGAGACTCAGCTGAACCTTCTCTGGGATGAGTGCACCTTTTAGTAAAGTGAATTCGGACAGGCCACTAGGGCTCCTGCCACAGCGCTCATTCAATCCTCCAGCTGCTGCAAAACTGCCAAGAGACAAGAACACAAACACAATTTGCAGTTTCCTCATTCCCAGCGGAGTTGAAATCACTCCTTTCAGGATCGATTTTCAATAGATGCATATATTTCCAATTTTGATCATAAAGGTGTCATTGATACTTTTGTATATTATTTGGGTTTCCCTTAATTCAAATTTTCATTAACTGTGGGCAGCTGCATCATCTCCCATCTACCAGACAAGGAAATTGAGGCCCAGTGTCTTCATTTCCTGGGGCCACTATGACAAACGACCACAAACAGGGAGCTTAAAACAACATAAATTTATTCTCTCACAGTTCTGGAGGCCAGAATTCCAAAATCAAGGTGTGGGCAGGGGAGAGTCCTTCCTTGCCTTTCCAGTTTCTGGTAGTTGTTGGCAATCCTTGGTATTCTTTGGTTTGTAGACGTGTCACTCCAATCTCTGCCTCCATTGTCACACCACTGTCTTCTCCTTGTGTGTCTGTCTTCTTATAAAGCCACCAGTCATATTGGATTTGGGCCCACCCTACTCTAGTATGACCTCATCTTAACTAATTACCTCTGCAACCACCCTCTTTCCAAATAAGGTCACATTTTGAGGTCCTGGGGGTTAGGATTTGAATGTATCTTTGGGGGCGGGAGACACAATTAAACCCTTAACCTGGGGAGATCCCATGTTCTGCTCCAGCCTCAGGTGATGTCTGTTGGAGGAAGGGGGACTTTCCTGGGTCCTTGACATCCCTGTATGTGTCTTACAGCCCAGGGGGTGGTCTCATCATCATCGACAGCATGCCTGACATCCGAAAGAGGAAGCCCATTCCACTCGTGAGTGACCTGGTGAGTGCCTGTGTCCTCCCCTCCCCCAGTACTCAAGCTGTACAACTGCCCATGGCAGACCTGGGGTTGGGGGCTTGCAAGGTGTTCTCTGGGACTAACATAATCTGATTTCTATCCTATGTGCTGCATGGATACTTCAGGCCATGGTGAGTAATGGTGACCTGGGTCCCTGAGTCCCCTTCCAGAACCTTGTACTGGAATCTTTCAACTGGCCACAATCCATGGGTTCTGGGGAGGGGACCTTGCCATGTCCTACAGTCTGTTGATAGGGAAGAGAGCAGGTGACTCCCTGCCTTGGTATGGCTGGTGGTTTTGCTTTGTGGCTGGTGACCATGGCCAAGTCTGGTCCATGGTGGGGGGGATGGGTGAGTCAAGGGTGTGGGGCTGCTCACCTTCCAGGGACCCTTGTAACCCAGAGCCTCTGTCACTTCCCAACTCTTTGCTGGCTCTGCTCCTGCTGCCATGACCTGTGTCCTATTCGTCATGGCTGTGGCTTGACTCTGGCTGGTGGCCCCAAACTGTGGCTGTGGATGCTGCTCTCGGTGACAATCTCATGGTGTCAATCAACCCCGTGACTCCCTCGTGTCTTCCCCGCCTCAGTCCCTGGTCCAGTCAAGAAAAGCGGGCATCACCTCAGCCTTGGCCTCCAGCACTTTGAACAACGAGGAGCTGGTGCGTGGGGCGGTGAAGAAGGTGGGAGGGCATACAAACAGGTGG
>NW_017731414.1:1244839-1247911 GCF_001890085.2 Hipposideros armiger | reverse complement strand
ATTCCCCAAAGCTTTTCCCCTCCCCCAATTCCCCAATAAAATAAAATTTAAAAAAGCAATGCTGTGGACAGCTGGGGCTCATTCTCACTTGGGACCACTGAGGCACAGTATTAGTTCCCACTGCAGAATGGCCCTACCCAGGGGCAGGGGCCTTGTGGTGTTTATACATGCCCAACCTCACTTGGATTTCCCAGAAGACAGACTCCATGATGATTTCAGGGAAGGGGGTGTCCAGGAGGTGGTCCCAAGAAGCCCCAGTGGGAGATGGAGACAGGAGTCTGGGAGCAGGGAGGAAAGGACAGCTGCAGGGGGTGCCAATGAACAGGTAACTCCATAGTCAATGGAGGTTCAATTCTACTAACCTTAGGGGCACAGTGTAGAGCACACACCTGAGAATGCCCTACCCCAGGGCTGACCCTGGGGCACCTTTCCATCCTTAATTGGTTGAGGGTTCCCTGGGTGTTAACTCTCTAGCAAGGCCAGCATGCCAACAGGGTCCAGTGGCCAGAACCAAGTAGTCAGGCCACTTGACAGGTGACCTCAGCAAGCAGCTTGGAGCCCATGGCAGTGACTGTTTTCAGCAAGCCTCCTCCCCTGAGCCCGCATTTATATCTGTCCTATATATCTTCTAGTGGTCTGTGCCCAGGGCTTGCAGGCAAAGGACAAGACGGGATCCAGTGACCCCTATGTCACTGTCCAGGTCGGGAAGACCAAGAAACGGACGAAAACCATCTATGGGAACCTGAACCCCGTGTGGGAGGAGAATTTCCACTTGTAAGTGCCTGGCTGGGCCCCTGGGACCTCTTGCAGAGCTCCCTGTTGGGGCAGCCAAAGAGGGCTCCAAGACCAGCCCGAGCCAGCTACCTGACCCTTTCTCCCACCTCCCCCTGCAGTGAATGTCACAACTCCTCAGACCGAATCAAGGTGCGTGTTTGGGACGAAGATGATGATATCAAATCCCGTGTGAAGCAACGGTTCAAGAGGGAGTCCGATGACTTCCTGGGGCAGACAATCATCGAGGTGCGGACTCTCAGCGGCGAGATGGACGTGTGGTACAACCTGGGTGAGCGAGGGGTTGGTTCTGCAGGGGATGGGGAGGGAACCCCAGGAAGCCAGCCAAAGTGAGGAACTCAGCTGGAATGGAGAGACAGTGTCATTAAGAGTCAGTCTATGGGGGAGAGGGGTTGTCACTTTGAGGGGTAAAAAGTATAACTATTGCACTGTGTTGTACACCTGAAACTAATTAAAAAAAAGAAAAGAGTCAGTCTAAGAGCCCAATCGGATGGAGGAGGCAGGGTCTATGGACCCCAATCTGGTGAGGGAGGCATGGTCTGTGAGCCCAACCTGATAGGCACAGAAAAAACCCCAGCTGAAAGGGTGAACAGAACCTAGGAACCTCTTAGTTTAGTTTGGGAGGATGAGGGAAGGACAGAATCTATGTCTCCCAGTCTCATGGTGGAGGCAGGAAGTATGACCTGGGGATCCTCGTCTGAGGAGAGAGGCACAGACCCAGGAGTCCAACCTAAAAAGGAAGACTGAACTTTGAAAATCCAATCTAAAGGAGGAGGTATAGTTTGGGGATCCTAATCTGAGAAGTGAGTTACAGACCCAAGAACCCTGTCTAAAAAGATGAGTAGAATCGGTGAGCCCAATCTGATGGGGAGGCAGGGTCTATGAGGTCAATCTGAGGGTGTAGGAAGAACCCNGGGGCTTCTCAGAGGCGGGGTAGAAAGCGGGACAAGAACTTAGGCGGGACTCTGCGAGAAGGGTGGGGCACGAACTGAGGAGTCTGTGCGTGAGTAGGGGCGGGGCTCCTCGGAGGCGGGGTGGAGAGCGGGGGGAAGCAGAGGTAGGTGGGACTTTATGGATGGGTGGAGGATGAACAGAGGGCCGCTGTGGGCGGGTAGGTGCGGGATAGGGGCGGGGAGCGGGGGAGGGGTGTGATGGGTGGAATTCCTTGGTGGGGAGGATGGGGTGAGAAGAGAGCAAAAGAGGTGAAGGAGGGTCAGAGAAGGGTGGGACGGGGCTCAGGGACTGGCTTAACTGTGCAAGGGGCGGGGTTGATGAGAAGCAGCGTTACCCTGTAGAAAAATGGGTTGGGGTTATTCAGAGCAGGGAGTGGTTTCAGAGTGGGAGAGAGGTGGCAGAGAAGGAGCAGGGTCTTGGAGGGGGCAGGGGATTCAGAGAGAGTGGGTTCTGAAGGGTGAAAAGCCTGGTGGGAGGGGGGACTCAGAGACCAAGTAGGAAGCTTTAGCTTTGGGGGTGATTCACCTGAACCCCCATGGATTAAAGTGACCGTGGCCACTGCCGGGGAAGCTCTGTAGTGGGAGTCCGGTAGCTGACTCCGGTGAGGGGCGCGCCCTGGACAGTGTGGGCTGTCTGCTTCTACAGGAGCAGCGGAGAAGAGCTCCAAGCATGGGGCAGAGGACCGGACCCAGAACATCATCATGGTGCTCAAGGACCGCATGAAGATCCGGGAGCGCAACAAACCCGAGATCTTTGAGCTCATCCAGGAGATCTTCGCTGTGACCAAGACAGCACATACGCAGCAGATGAAGGCGGTCAAACAGAGCGTGCTGGACGGCACATCCAAGTGGTCGGCCAAAATCAGCATCACTGGTGAGGCTGTCGAGGGTGGAGGTGGCCGCTGGTCCCTCTTCTCAGCCCGCTGTGCTCCCTGCCAGGCTTCTTCCTCCCCATTGCTGCATGTACTTTAGCGTACCTGTGTCTTTCCCATGTCCACCTGTGTGTGCATTTCTGCCCAAGGGTGGGCATGTATGCCTCCAAACCTGTGTGCATGACACTCTATCTGGGTGCATTTTGAGTGGTGCCTCCAGAACCAGACCCCAGGAAAAGGAATTGAGGGCACATGGTTTATCTCGGAGGTGACCCCAGGAAGTCCCATGGGAGTTTGGAAGTGAGACTGGGAGGAAAGGAGCCCAGCACAGGGTGCCAACAAGAAGGCAATGCTGGGGCCGGCAGAGGGCTCAGTTGGTTAAGAGTTGGCTTGGGAGCATGAGCTGTGAGCAGCAGGGCCGCCAGTTCGGTTCCCACATGGGCCAGTGACGCTGC
>NW_017731414.1:1231736-1241349 GCF_001890085.2 Hipposideros armiger | reverse complement strand
TGGACTATTGGATGGATGGATGGATGGATGGATGGATGGATGGATGGATGAATTATTGGAAGAATGAATGGGGGACAGGTGAAATTTGGGATAGCTGGATGGATGAAAGAGTAGATGAATGAATTAATGAATAAACAGATGGATAGATGATGTAAGATGCCCTAGACCTCAGATCTCCCCCATTGTGCCCCCTTGTACTCTCTGATACCTTCTTTCTTGTGTTGGCAGAACCTGTTCCACTTTGTGACGGACATGCAGAACAATGGGGTAGTGAAGATCCCAGATGCCAAGGGCGACGATGCATGGAAGGTTTACTATGATGAGACAGCCCAGGAGATTGTGGATGAATTTGCCATGCGCTACGGTGTTGAGTCCATCTACCAAGCCATGACGTGAGGCTGCAGACTGGGGTGGACATGAGGGCTAGGTGCAGGAAATTGCGGGGAGGGGTGGTCACCAAGGGACACTAGCAGATCTGGGGAGGAAGGGGTTCTTAGGAGTCAGAGAGGAAGTGGGTGTGGCGAGTGTTATGTAATTCCTCTGGAGGTTAGGAAAGAGCCATTGCTGGGGGCTGGAGTGATAAGAATGAAAGCTGGAGTTAGAGGCAGAAATAGGACAGCTCAAAGAGGAGACAGAGAAACTTGGAGGACAGAATCAGGCAGAGGGAAAGAGGATGGTTGGGGGGTTGGGAGGAGCCACTCACGATGCTGCCTTGGAGGCATTCTAGGGGGGTGTTGAGGCCTGTGCTGGCTGGACACCAGGCCCAGTGCCTCTTACTCCTCCCCACCAGCCACTTTGCCTGCCTCTCCTCCAAGTACATGTGTCCTGGGGTGCCTGCGGTCATGAGCACTCTGCTTGCCAACATCAATGCCTATTACGCACATACCACCGCCTCCACCAACGTGTCTGCCTCCGACCGCTTCGCAGCCTCCAACTTTGGGGTCAGTTCCAGGGGCTGCGGGATGAGGGAGAACCCAACCCTGTGTGGCTCCTAGATCCCCAACCTGGACTTGACTTGCTGTGTGACCTTGTACCAGTCACTTCTCTCTGAGCCTCAGTTTACCCTCCTGTAGAATGGAAACAGATGTTATGAGGGTTTGGTTCAGTGGTGGATGGGATGCTCTTACTGTATAGTAAGCCCTCAGCCAATATGGTAGCCACCTTTTACCACTACACTCAACAGCCAAGTCTCTGCTGACATTCAGCCTCCTCCTCTTCTGCCTTCCCAGAAAGAGCGCTTTGTGAAGCTCCTGGACCAACTGCATAACTCCCTGCGGATTGACCTCTCCATGTATCGGGTGAGAAGTGCATACATGATGACTTACCTCCATGCACATGTGTGCCCAGAGGGGACAGCTTCCAGCAAGCATGCCCATGGGAGGACCCATCTTAACACACGGAATGTGTTCCTCTGACATGTGTACACATATGTGAGCAGAACCTGCCCAACCTGCTTGGTGCATCTAAAAAGACCCCTCCAGTTTCTTCAGGGTGTTCTCATTGACCTCCAACCCACATCCTGAAACTTGGGGGCTCTTGAATCTCCCCTAAGACACTGTCTCCCATCCTCCCCTAGCCTCTTTCACAACCCCACCTCTATTCTCCCTCCCAACAGAATAACTTCCCAGCCAGCAGCCCGGAGAGACTCCAGGACCTCAAATCCACTGTGGACCTTCTCACCAGCATCACCTTCTTTCGGATGAAGGTAGGTAAGGGGACCCAGTCCCATTAGTTCTCTAAGAAGAATTCTCCAGGGCTCTTAGCTCCTAAACAAGTAGCATTTTCCCTGGAGAGCAGTGCCCTTTCTCAGTGACCCTCTGCTTTCACACTGTTACAACATTTCCTTAAACCCAGAACCACTTGCAGCCACTTCCTAGGCACCTCCTGTCCCAGTTGTGCCCACCCATGCCTGTCTCCCTCCCTCTAGGTGCAAGAACTCCAGAGCCCACCCCGAGCCAGCCAGGTGGTGAAGGATTGTGTGAAAGCCTGCCTCAACTCTACTTATGAGTACATCTTCAACAACTGTCATGAACTCTACAGTCGGGAATACCAGACAGACCCGGTAAGGACCCAAGATGAGGTGGAAGGGAATGGCAAACACCAACAAGGCCTTGGCTTAAGTCCCAGATCTGCCCCTTCCTAAATAAGTTAACTGTTTTGAGCCTTAGTATCTCCCTTTGTAAAATGGGGTTATTAACCCATATCTCAGGATTAAGAAGGAGATTCAATGAGATACAAGCTTTAGATAAAATACAGCTAAGTGCTTAACACCTGCTACACAGTAGGTGCTCAATAAATTTGATTTTAGTTTAATTTAGCTGAGTTTGCCATAGTACAGTGTGCCTGGAATAGAATCACAATTCAATAAATGTTGAGTTGAATTGAATTTTTTAAAGTAGAGTTCAGTTTAGGTAATTTAAACTCAATTTATTTGAGATTTTCCAACATGTGTTTATCTATACATATAATGTTCCAGGATTGTCAAACAGATTTCAAGGAGCTTATCCCCTACAGGAAGGAGAGATGTATAAATTAGAAATTTACAACCTAGGGAGATTAGCACTGGAGGCTATGGGAGCCTGAGTGGCCCCTACCTCAACTTGGGCTTCTGATAGGAGGTAACGCATAAGCTGAATTCAGTTCAATTTTATTTCATTCTGTTTCATTCAGTTGACTTGAGTTGAAATCAAGTTGCTCTTAATTGAATTGGGTTGTGGTGAAGTGGATTAAATTGGGTTGAGTTTAGTTCAACTATAATCAGTTTAGTTCCATTTATTTCTACTTCGTTGACTTAAGTTAAAATTGCTCTTGGCTATTTAATGAGCAGCACTGAATTGGATTGAGTTGAGTTTAACTGAGTAAAAATTTATTCATTTCCATTCAGTTGACTTGAGTTGAAGTTGTCCTTGACTGGGTTGAGTTGGCTTGAGTTAGGATGAGCTGGGTTGTTAGATCAGGTAGAGTTGAGTTCAGTTAAGTGGGGTTGAGTTGGGCTCATTTCAGTTGAGATTAATACATTTATTTCCATTGATTGACTTAAGTTCTATTGAGTTGGCCTGAGCATGTTAGGCTGAATTGAGCAGGTAGAGTTGAAGGGTTGAGTTAGATTAAGTTGGGTTGAGTTGGGTTGGGTTGAATTCAGGTCAATTTATTTACATTATTTTGATTTAGATTGATGTTGATTTTGAAGAAATTGACTAGGCTCAATCCAACTGAGTGAAATTCAATACAGTGAGGTTTAATTCCACTCCAGGCAGTATAATTGGCCCAAGTTCAGTTACACTGAATTAATGCTGAGAACTGCCATATGTTAAGCTAAGTGGATCTGATTTGCATTCATTTCAGTTCCATTTAGTTTAGTGGGCTTAAATTTATTCAACTAAATCCAGTCCCAATCAGTTTTATGAGCTGAGTCTAATTAAGCTTTGTGAAGCTGAGTGGATATGAGCTCTGCTTGAGCCAGTTTACATGAGTACAGTTCCTTCCCTTGCAGACCTCCCACCTGAACCACATATACGTTAAGGAGGCCCCTTCCTCACCAACCTCCTGCACCTCAATAATGAACTGACTGAAGCCCCCATCCCTGGACCCCTTGTGACCAATTTCTCCACTGCCCCATCCAGGCCAAGAAGGGGGAAGTTCCCCCAGAGGAACAGGGCCCCAGCATCAAGAACCTCGACTTCTGGTCCAAGCTGATCACTCTCATAGTGTCCATCATCGAGGAAGATAAGAATTCCTACACTCCCTGCCTCAACCAGTGAGTTGTGTGTCTGTGTAGTTAATTATCTGGAGGTCATTGTGTATGTGTGTGCACAATTTTGTGTCTTGTATGTAAAGGTGATGTCTAATTACACATAAAATGTTTATG
Source organism: Hipposideros armiger (assembly GCF_001890085.2). NCBI lineage: Eukaryota > Metazoa > Chordata > Mammalia > Chiroptera > Hipposideridae > Hipposideros > Hipposideros armiger. The sequence continues at coordinate 1,237,481 of NW_017731414.1, read as the reverse complement.
TGGGAGCAGTTGTGGGTGTGGTTGTGCCAGGAAGAAATATGGCATAATTTTCAAACATAAACATAAAATTGTGTGTCTGTACACAATCACTAGTATAATCAGCCATGTATTTTATATGTATTGATTTGTGTGAGTAACAGTATGTACATATATATACTATATAATTTTGTATGTGTGTAGGTTCATAAATAACAGCGTCGTTCTAGTAGTTACTATGTGCAAAATACTCTACTAAATGTTTTACATTTAAGTTGCATTATCTCTTACATGTGTGGGTGTAATTTTGTGTATAGTTGTGGTCTAGGGGTTTAATTGTGTACTGTGTAAAATTGTGGAATGTACTTCAATATACAATATTGTATATTGTGTAGTTGTGTGTGAATGTGTGCACAGTTTTGGTTTGTGGATTTACATGTTTGTAGAATTTTCATCTCTGTTAGCTGAATGAACTATTGTGTTTTATTTCTCCCTGAGGTAAGTGCTAGAGGGAGCCCTAACTCGGGTGCCATGACCGCTTGGCTACTTTGATATGTAGTTAGGATCAGGGATTTTAGATGGATGGATTAAAAGATGGATGGATGGATGGATGGATGGATGGACAAACGGGTGGGTGAATGGATGGGTAGATGGATGGATGAGTGGGTAAATGAATGGATGGAAGGAAGAAACAAGGCCTCAATGCAGAGACATTTAGCAAGTCATTGGCTATGAGGGAACTTGAATCCAGATCCCTTTGTCTGTCCTGCACTACCCTTTGGCTGAGAAGGCCAAAGCCGCCTGTGCCATCTTGCTTCTGTCTGCTAAGTTTTCATACTTCCATGACTTTTGCCAGGTTTCCACAGGAGCTGAATGTGGGTAAAATCAGCGCTGAAGTAATGTGGAACCTGTTTGCCCAGGACATGAAGTATGCCATGGAGGGTGAGTCCCTCCACCCCTGTGTCTCCCAACCTGGCTACAACAGGTAGCTGTGCCTCAGTGTCCCCTGCAAAGCTGTGAGTGCCCTGGACCCTCATGCCTGAGGTTGAACACCAATGATGGCCAGAGTGGGCCCTGATGAGTCAGAGGGTGGCAGACCCCCCCAGCTGAGCCTCTCTCCTGCTCCTCCTGCCAGAGCATGACAAGCATCGTTTGTGCAAGAGTGCCGACTACATGAACCTCCACTTCAAGGTCAAGTGGCTCTACAATGAGTATGTGGCAGAGCTTCCTGCTTTCAAGGACCGAGTACCTGAGTACCCTGCGTAAGTCCCCTGCCCAGAACCCAGCAGAACTATAATGGTGACAGCTATACTGAGGCCCAGAGAGGACGGCTTACTTACTCAGGGTTCTCTGGGCATTGTGGGCACAGGTGGAGCTCAAACCTGGTGTGTTCTCCATTCTTAATCATTGGACTATGGACTCCTATAGCCAGACAATTAATAATTATAAGTGTCAGGAACTGTGCTGAGCAGTCCCATGTGTCTCTTCTCATTTAATCCTTTTGACAATTCTATGAGACGGGAGCATCATAATTTCCATTTTGTGGATGAAGAAATAGAGAGTTAAATGCTGAAGGATTTTTCCAAGGTGACATCTGATAAGTGACGGAGCTTGACTTGAACTTGGGATGTCTGTGGTGGAGAGTGGGTTGGTGGCCTCCATTTACCTGGGACCTACTATGTGCCGTGTTGGGGTCTCAGAGAGTAAACCCATTTGCCCATGGGCAATTTATCAACCAAGATTCCCACAAGTCTGGGCCTTGCTCTGGGCAAAGTAACTGAGGCCTGGTGGGGGTGTGGAGCAGGGGAATAACCACCCGAGACCAAAGGGTGAGTTCGAGCAGAGGGTCATGGGGACAGGAGATGGCAGAGCCCCACCCTGCCTCTCCATTCCAGGTGGTTTGAGCCCTTCGTCATCCAGTGGCTGGACGAGAATGAGGAGGTGTCCCGGGATTTCTTGCACGGAGCCCTGGAGCGAGACAAGAAGGATGGGGTGAGAAGGCTGACCCACAACCAAGCTCCTAGTCTACCACAGTGGCCTCGCTCTCTCTGGAGTCCATTGAGATCCAATTTGGGGGCAAAAACTGCCCTTGGGATAAGGCCAGTCTCTGAGGGGTATCCACAATCTTTGTCTTGTTTATGGTATTTAAAGCCTTTTGTTCATTCAACAAGCGAATGTGAGTTTATCAGTTCTGACCACTCACCCACCCACACTGTGGCCTCTGCATCCAGCTCTAGGTCAACCTCATACACTATCCTTTTCATCCCAGGGCAGTTGGTCTCTGGCTGTCCCCATGGGAGTGAGAGGGTTCAGCTCTGGGGACTGTCAGCCTCTGACCCCTCTCCTCTCTCCTGGCTTCCCTCCCTCTGCAGTTCCAGCAGACTTCAGAGCATGCCCTGTTTTCCTGCTCTGTGGTGGACGTCTTCTCCCAGCTCAACCAGAGCTTTGAGATCATCAAGAAACTTGAGTGCCCTGACCCCCAGATCGTGGGGCACTATATGAGGCGCTTTGCCAAGGTGCAAGAGTGCTAGTGGGGTTGGGGATGGGGTCCTGGTGGGGGATGGGGTTGGGATAGCGTCAAGGTTGGGGTTGGAGTTGAGTTTGGGATTGGGGTCAGGGTCGGGGTTGAGGCTGGGATTGAGGTCAAAGTTGGGGTTGGTGATATCATTGGGATGAAGGTTGGGATTGAGGTCTGTGGAATGACCAACCCAAACCATAGTGTTGGGGTTGATCATGCCATAGAAGTTGGAGCTGTGGTTGGGGACAAGATTTGGGTTGAGGTTGGGTTTGAGGTCAAGGTTGGGGTGGATGGTGTCATTGAGGTTGGAATTGTTAGAGTTTGAGATTGGAGTTTAAGTTGAGATTAAAATTGGTGATGTCATTGAGATTGGAGTTGAGGTTGGGATTGGTAATGTCATTGAGATTGGAGTTGAGGTTGGTATTGGGGTTTGGATTGAGGTTGAATTTGAGGTTGAGGTCAGGATTGAGGTTGGGGTTGGGTTTGAGGTCAAAGTTGGAATTGGTGATATCACTGGGATTGAGTTTGGGGTTAGGGTAAATGCTGGGGTTGGTCCTTCCATAGTGGTTGGAGTTGTGGTTGGGGACAGGGTTTGAGTTGAGGTTGGGGTTGAAGTCAATGTTGTAATTAAAGTTGGAGTTGAATTTGGAGCTGGGGTCAGGGTTGGGGATGGGGTTGAGGTTGGGTTTGGGTTTAGGGTTACTGTTAGGATTAGAATTCGATTTAGCATTATTAGAGTGAGTGTTCAGATTTATGTAAAATTTGAGTGGGCCCTGGGGTAAGTTTGGAGGTTGAGATTATTGGACTGGGTTTAGGTTCAATTGGATTTGCTTTAGGCTTTGTTGAAGTTGGGGGGGGCGGTACAGGTAGAAATTGAGATTCTTTTGGGATCAGGTCATGCTTGTGATTTGGGCTGGGTTAATATGATGGGTGGGTGCTCTGAAAAAGAGCTGAGTCTACATAAAGTAATCATATTCACATGGTGGTGTCTTTCCTTGATCATGATGGCCATCCTGGGTGGAGAATTCTCCCAGCCCAATTGTCCATCTTATGTGCTAAAGTGGGTTTGAGTTCATCTCTCATCTCACTAGTGGCCCTTGATGGGCCCACCCAGCCCCAGCCCCTCCTCTCAACTACCCTATGTCCTCCCCAGACCATCAGTAATGTGCTCCTCCAGTATGCGGACATCATCTCCAAGGACTTCGCCTCCTACTGCTCCAAGGAGAAGGAGAAAGTGGTGACCTGTGGGGGCCCCTGTCCTGTCCCCTGCCAGCCCCATTCTGTACCCCCAGGGCTCCACCCTTCCCTGGGCTCTGAGTACTGTGTCTGTGTGTGTGTGTCCAACTATGTGTGTCTGGGGAGATCTGGAGGTGAGGGGACATACCCTTAGTGTGCCACTGTCTAGTTACCAATGAATCCTTCAGGGTGTATGTATGTGAGCATACAAAGCTTTGAGCCCACGTAGGGTATGTGATAAGAACTCCCTTTCCTGCTACTCTCAGAGGCCCAGCCCACTTATTTGAGTCTTCCTTCCTTCTATGGGTCCTCAGAGACCACCCTCCCCAACACACTCAGGAACCTGGTCCCAAATGCTGTTTTCCATTCTCAGATGACCTGGTGGGACCCCAGCTTCCCCCAGACCCAGACCCAGACCCTAAAACCACCCAGGGTCCCTGGTGGTGGGTGGAGGAGGCTCTGGGGAGGAGGGGTCCTGAGCCCTGACTCCCCTCTCTGTTCTCATCCTTAGCCCTGCATCCTCATGAACAACACTCAGCAGCTGCGAGTTCAGCTAGAGAAGATGTTCGAAGCCATGGGAGGGAAGGAGGTGAGGTGGGGCCAGGAAGGAGGTGAGGTGGGACCCCCCACCCCCACCCCACTTCCTTGCAGTCCCTAGAGCTTGCACCTGATGAATTCCAGCTTGGTTACTCCCTCAGACCCAAGCAAGTGGCTTCACTTCCTGTATGTGTTTCCTCTCTAGTCTGTTGGGGTCCCTTTCCCTGGGTTGGATAGGAAAATGCCCCAGATATGTGGATGCTCTGTAAACCTGACCTGATGTCCCTTCCCCCTCCTTAGCTGGATGCTGAGGCCAGTGACATCTTAAAGGAGCTCCAGGTGAAACTCAACAATGTCTTGGATGAGCTCAGCCGGGTGTTTGCTACCAGGTGGGGGCATCACCAGGGCTGGGGGCAGAAGGGAGGGGGCAACCCCCAGACCTCTGAGCTTGGGGCATCCGGAGACAGCAGATGTAGTGGTGAAGACATCAGGCTTGGAGTGAGACAAAATTCATTTCAATCCTGGCTTCACTGCTTACTAGCTGTGTGGCCTTGGGTGAGTCAGTAACCTCTCTGAGACTTAGTTAATTCATCTGTAAAGTGGGGATGATGATAACAACAGTACCTGAGTAGGACTGTGTGATGAAATGAACAACACAAATGTCTTAGCCAGTGCCCAATTCTGCTATTATTAATGCCCACCCACCCACCACTCCCACCCCTCTGCTCAGTTTTATGCCATGTCTCACTGATACTGGTGATAAAAGGTCAAGGTCAACAAATCAGCATTCGTGGCCTAATCTGGCCCTTCTTCCAGAGGCCAGGAGAGTCTGGTCTGAGCTCCCCCCGCTTTATGCCACCAGCTTCCAGCCGCACATTGAGGAGTGTGTCAAACAGATGGGCGACATCCTTAGCCAGGTGAAGGGCACAGGCAATGTGCCAGCCAGTGCCTGCAGCAGTGTGGCCCAGGATGCCGACAATGTGCTGCAGCCCATCATGGACCTGCTGGACAGCAAGTGAGCCAGGGCGGGTGGGCTGAGCCGGCCAGAGGGGCGCCATGGGTGGGGACTTGGAGACTAGGGGCTGACCTGGAGAGAACACTGCAGGCATGTTTGCTGGGTGGTAGTTGAATGGTTTGGATGGGTGGGTGGATGGAAGCATGAAGGGATGGAAAGATGGGCAGGTAAACGACTGGAGGGATTGGTGAGTAAATATTTGTATGGATGAAAGGATGAAGGTTGTATGGATAGATGACGTGAGGGATGGGCGGGTAGACAGATGGGTAGATTAAAAGATTAAAATGCTTAGAGGGCTAGATGGATGAAAGGATGGATGGATGGATGGATGGATGAAAATAAGGATAAACGGATAGAAGTGTAGATGGGAGGGTGGATGGAAGGGAGAAAGCAGAAGAAAGGATTGATAATAGATGGGTGGATGGTTGGATGTATGGAAAGAAGGAAAATGGGGAGGAAGGGT
>NW_017731414.1:1230179-1231731 GCF_001890085.2 Hipposideros armiger | reverse complement strand
GGAGGGAGGGATGGAGGAAGGAAGGAAGGAAGGAAGGAAGGAAGGAAGGAAGGAAGGAAGGAAGGAAGGAAAGAAGGAAGGAAGGAAGGAAGGGAGGAAAAGAGATGGAAGGAACATTAAAGAAAGTTGGGGAATGGATGGTTTGGAGCGGGGGAGTCATTTGCTGGATGGATCATAGTGGATTGCCCTCTCTCCTTCAACCCTCATACATTTAATCACAAATTATTTGTTATTTTCCCTCTTAAGTCTACCCTCTTCCTACCATTCTCTTCCCCTCTCTCCTGACCATGGCCCAGGCCCCTCACAGTCCCTGATCTCCGTGCAGCCTTCCTAGTCAAAAGCATTCTGTTCATTTGAACAGTAGAGTCTATCTTTGTCTCTCTTTCTTGAACACTCTATGGCTCCCCACTGCCCTCATGCTAAGACCCAGGCCTTCCTCCCAGATTTTGAGGCCCCATTCCCATCTGGCTCCTGCTGAGCTGTCCAGCCACCATTTGCTCTCCACATGTATCACGCATCGTAGCCCCATCAGACCACCCAGGGGTCCCTGTACAGGCGCTATGCCCTTTTGCGTGTCCATGGGATGCCTTCCACCTTGCCTATATGTTGAGGGGAAGGGCCTGGTTCCATGGGTCAGAGACAGCTGGACTCTCAGACCTGCCCTTCATCCCCAGCCTGACTCTCTTTGCCAAAATCTGCGAGAAGACAGTGCTGAAGCGGGTGCTGAAGGAGCTATGGAAGCTGGTCATGAACACTATGGAGAAGACCATCGTGCTGCCACCCCTCACTGACCAGACGGTGAGGCCCAAAGGGGTCAGAGGGGATGCCTGGGCCACCTCCCCTGTGGGAGCCTGGAGAGCTTAGTGCCAAAGGCATTGGGGCTCAGAGGTCATCCAGGCACAAGCGTTATCCAAGGGTCATAGATGCCAATGAGTCCAAAGATTAGAGAGGTCATACATGGGTCAAAAGTCATCAAAGGGTCAAAGACATCATTCAGGGGTCAGTTATTCAAAGGTCAAAAAGGTCAAGTAGAGTCAAGTGAACATCTAAGGGACATAGAGGTCACATGTGAGTACGGGTCTTCAAAGGTCAGAGGTCACACAGAAAACAGAGGTCAGCTTGGAGATCAAGGCTACCCACAGGTCACAGAAGTCATAGGGGCCTGAGGGTTCATCAGAGGCCCTTGGGAGTTTAATCAAGTGACAAGGAGGGGAGACACCACGGACTTCAAAGACGAATAGAACAGAGGACTCCCAGATGTTGGGTAGAGGTCATGGAGAGCATCCAAGATCAGAGAGGCCAAGCAGAGATCTGCTGTCATCCAGAGACCAGGACTGTGCCTCTGGGACCCTTCTGGGAACAACCCGGAGACAGTGATCCCCAGGGATCAGGCTGCAGGGTGGGAGTGGGGGTACCATATCTGTGGAGGGGTGTGGCTGGGCGTGGGTTCCTCTGGAGAGGCATCAGGTGGCCTGGACAGCAATGGCACGCCGGTTGATGGCTCAGCAGAGTGGGAGGATGCTCCTGGGTGGACATGGGAGGCTTGGGGAGG
>NW_017731414.1:1205702-1230143 GCF_001890085.2 Hipposideros armiger | reverse complement strand
GGGGGCCACCAAGAGGCTACGATGGTGCAGGCGGCTCGGACCTCCCACAGCCGGCCCCGCCTTCTCCGGGCTGGGCCGGAGCACAGGTCCACCCCTTGGTGCTGTCTCCGCCCTCTCCCTGGCCTTCTTGGGAGACTTATGGTGACTTATTCCCCCCTCCCCACCACCTCGCCCCCATCATGGCTGACAGATGATCGTAAGTAGAGGCTCGCCTGTGCGTCTGTCTGTCCGTCCGCTCTGTGTGTGGACTCGGCCCACCGTGTGGCTGCACCCTCTCACCCAGTGCCCTCGCCTCACCCACTGGCTCCTCCACCCACTGTCCCACATCCCGCCTAGATGTGCCTGTGTCTGTCTGGGGCCCGGGTTTGGGGAGGGGGCGGGGCCTGGAGGGAGGGAGGCCACGCCCACCACCCCGCCCCATTTTAGTACGGAGGCCACGGCTCCAGGCTCCCAAACCCCACGCCCAACACCTTCACAGCTGCCATGGTCCTTTAGTTGGGGATCCCTTATTCCCATGCTTAGATGCCACTAGGGTATGAGTCTCTCCCCAAAACTAGAAGAAGGTTCAAAGTCAACACAGCCCCTCTGACCTCCACTTTAGGTTCCACCCTGGTCCCTACTCAGCTGCTCAGCATAGGCCGTCCACCCCCGCTGCCTACCTCTGTCCAGCTGCATATACAGATACACACGAATCCCAGGCACCCAGACGGGAGATGGCATTGTTACTTTGGTGTCAGGAAGACTTGGCGTCAAATCCCAGCCCAGCCACTCTTTTTCTCTCTCTGTGACCTCGGGAAATCACTTCACCTCTGAACCTCCATTTCATTGTCTGGAAAAAGGGGCTAATTATAGAAACTGTCTGAGAGTTGTTGTGAGAAGCAAATGGGATGATGCATTAAAGTGCTCATCTCTGTGACAAGTGGAGGCAGTGCTCACTAAATTAAAGTTAATATTGTTGTATTGGTGATGGTGGTAGTAGTTAGACACATACCAGGGCAGAAATCAGTAACAACACTTCAGAGCCCCCCTTTGTGGGAAAGACAAGGCTGTTACAATATTGCGCCTTGTGAGAATTTAGCTCATCGTACTTCTTGGTGGCTGCAGTCTGGATCTTTGGCTAATTATCTGGTGGCAGTATACCCAACCACAGACAATGCATTTGTGGGCAGGAGCTAAGGGAGCTCATGTTTATTGATTATCCCTGTATGCCAGAACTTCTCATAGCTGTGGTTTCAGCTTACCTTCATGGCAACGTTTTGAGCGAGGTGGCTATTATTATTCCCATTTTGCAGATGAGGAAAGCTGAGACTCAGAGAGGAGGTACTTGCTCAAGTCCACATAGTAAATAGATGCCAGAGTCAGGATTCAAATTCAAGTCTGTCTAAATATGGAGACTGTTTGCTTTCCCAAGAACCAAGAGCCTCATATATACAATTAATATAAATGGATTCTATTTTGGCAGCAACTTCTCGCCTTTCTCTCTGGTTCTGTATTTCTGTTTCTCCTTTTCTCTTCTCTTTCTTATTTCTCTGATTCACATGTTTTAAGAGTTGGTCATTAAGGCACACACACATTCCCCCTTACAACCCAGTCACCACCCCCCTGTGCAGTGCAGATCCCCTTACGCCCTGTCCCCATGAGTACACGTGTGATTACCCCGGGTTTCCACCTCACACCACTTGCCCGTTTGATCACCCTGTGACGTTGTCTCTGCAGGGCACCCTCTTGAGAAAACATGGCAAGGGATTAGAAAAGGTAATGAGAGCCTTGTCGGTGCTGAGGTCTCGAGTTCTGGTGTCTGGGGGTGTGTGCATGTGTATGTCTGTGTACACGGGCAGGAAGGTCAGCTTCCTCAGCTGGTCACGGGTAGGAGGTGGGCATCCTAACCAAGTCCCACAAAACTGGAATTCAGAGGCAAGATGATTGTCCAGGGACATGACTTGCAGTGTATGTGCACGTGTGACCTAATGTGTGCACATACAGCTCCCTCCCTTTCACAGCAACACCCAAAGGGCTTTTTCCAGCCCTGGACTCAGCTGAAATTCTATGGCTTTGAGAGGAACCCAGACATTAACCACTGCCCTGGATTGAGACGTTAGTCTTTCTGTAGGTTTCTTTCGTTCTAATGGTTGTTGTAAGGAGATGGGAGCTGTAGCAACACATGAACAGCTGCCCTTGCTGTGCACTCGTGCAAAAGCTGTTGAACCTGTGTGTACATAAGTGGGGTCTCCACTTCATGAACATGGGTTGTAGGACTTCCCAACTCACTCATCCAGCCCTCTTGGGGGTACATTCAATGTGCCAGGCATCTACACATGTATGTGCATCTGTGTAGGGATCAGAGTGTGTGGGTTTATGTGTGTGATTGTGCACACATGTGAAAGTGTTTAGGAATGCACCTGTGTATTTTAGTGTGTGAGTTCTGCATGTGTGTGTGTCTTTGTATATCAACCTGGGTGTGTGTGTGCATAAACTTTTTGCACACTCACGGATGTGCCCAGGTGTGTGTCTGTATGTTGAGTGAAGTTGTGAAACCTGTGAGCACGCTTCTTTTAGAGTCAGGCCTGCCAGGGTAAGGTCTTGGAAGTTGGGGGACGAGAGACCCTGAGTTCTGTATCTTCTCTCCTCCTCCCCAAGGCATCCCATCCCGGGGCAGGCTGACTGTGGAATTGGGCACCTGTCCCCAAGTGATGGGCTGGTTCTAGGCTCCTAGCATGGCAGTCTGGGAGCCTAGCCCCAAGGCCCCACAAGGGGACAAGGGAAAGTGCCTAGCTGGGGAGGGGTCTCAGCCTTAGACCCAGCATCTGGGAGGGAGCTCATGGGCTGGGGGGGTGGGACTGTGCTTTAATGGGGCAGGGAAGTCCCACTGAGTATCCTCCCAGTCTTTACCTGAACGCTGACCTCCACCTGATTCTCTTCACAGGGCAGGGCGAAACTGCCAAGCCACTCAGATGTAAGACCAGCTTCTCACTGTCTGTCTGGCTCTCCCTCACCCCCCACCCCACCCTGTGCCTCCTTCCACCCCTGTGGTCTGTGCCGTTGGGGGCGTTCTGTGAACCTGTCTGTTGGTCTATTCTTCCTCTGTCTGTCTGGCTTGCTCCTGAAGGGTGGCGGGTGGGGGGCAGCAGGCGGGGAGGAGGAGGTGACAGGGGAAACTGAGGCACAGACAGCTGGGCTCCTGAGGAACTGTGCCTTGTGACAGCTTCAGAAAAATGGCAGACCAAGAATAAGAAGAGTAGGGACAGTTAGGATGATGATAACTCTAGTAGTGGCAGGGTGACCAGTTCCCACAGGCCAGCTGATAGATGGCCCCCTCCCTGCCCAGCCCCACCCAGGACCCCCAGACCACTACAGGACTCAGTAACACAGTCTTATCTCACTGATAGGCCCACCCCATGCCCTAAGTGGGTGCCCTTGTTAGCCAGGTAGAAAACTGAGGTCCAGAAAGGGTCTGGGACACCCCCAGCACAGTGATAGAGAAGGCAGGACACATGACCTCCAGGCTGGGACCCTCTCTCCCCCAGCACTGCCTGTGACCTTGAGACCAAGTACAAATAACAGCAAACATTGCACAAAGACACACTTAGTCCCCGCTAAATCACAAAGTGGGTATGATTTCTCCCATCTAGATGGCAAAACTGAGGCTCAGGGAGGTTAAGTGACTTGCCCAGGGTCACACAGCAGAGCTGGGATTTGAACACAGGCCCACTCAGCTCATTGGATGCCATCTTGCTGGTGTCTGTTTTTGGGGGTGTGGGGGATGGGTACTGAGGTGTGTGTTATTGGGGAGGATTCTTCCTTTAAAAGGTCAGACTAAGGGTCCCCCAGATTACTGGAGAACTCCTATTGCAGAGCGAATTGTCCCTCGCGGGGGGAGGGTGTTTCACCAGAGTCCATCTCACGGTTTTCTCAAGACTCCCTGACTTTGGGCTGGCAAGCCCTGCTCACACCTACAAACACCATCTGGGCCTCCCCCACCCACTGTCCCTCGCAGCCCACTCTCTGTCTCTCTTCTCTATCCCACAAACCTGGGGTCATGGTGGAGGTGGGAAGGCGGGTAGCATCCCCACAGGACTAGGATTTCAAGGGACAAAGTCACCATCTCCTCCTCAGCACTTCTCCAGAGCTCCAGACCTCTGTCCCCAGGACACCACCATTGTCCTGCCCAGAGCCTTTGGACAAGAACCAAGAAGTCCAGGGCTAGGGTGTCAGCAGGGGTTTGGGGACTGGTTTGGAGGACCCCCACATCCTTACCCTGGCTGTGTCTGTTGTTACCTGCAGGGAACCCAGATGATCTTCAATGCAGCCAAGGAGCTGGGTCAGCTGTCTAAACTCAAGGTGAGGCCAGAGATGGGGGAAGGAGATCAGAGTGGGGAGGAAGGATTCCTGGGGGAGAGATTCCCAGAATGGTGACATGCTTTGCAGGTTCAAGGAACAAGAACCCTACTAAGACTGGCTTAAGCACAATTTATTTGCTCTGGTGTGTTGGAAAGAGGTGCATGGTTCAGCTTCAATACAGCATAATCAAGTGTACAAGTCATTTATACAACAGATATTTATTGAGCACCTGCTGTGTGCGAGTCACATGCTGGGCACTAGAGACACAATGATTGATGAAAAGACAGACTCGTTATCCATCTCAAAGTTGTATAAGGATGAACCCCAGAGACAGGCAGATCCCTAATGCGGGGTCTGCTCTGCCCACCTGGCCTCTCTCTCCATCCATCTAGGACCACATGGTACGAGAGGAAGCCAAGAGCTTGACCCCGAAGCAGTGTGCAGTTGTTGAACTTGCCTTGGACACCATTAAGGTGAGAAGCACAAGCCCTGCCCATCCCGGGTGGGGCAGGCAGAGGGTATGGCTGGTGTGGACATGGACCTAGGCTCTAACCCACCTTAATTCATTCAATTTATAAATACTTCCTGATGACCATTCTGGCAGGGCCCTGAGAAACCCCAGGCTGGGGTGGGGTATAGCTGGACACAGACATTCCCAGCCCTGTGGAATCAGGGTGGGTAGAGGGAAGGTTGGGAGCTGGGGAAGCCCATGGAGGGAGCAGTGAAAACTTTTTTGGAAGAAGGCATGTGGGAGGTGGGTTTTGAGGAATGTATAGGAGTTCACAAGGTAAATCAAAAAGAGCATTCTAGGCAGGGGACCAGCTCATGCAAAAATATGGAAGCATGAAAAGAGCTGTGGTCTCCATGAAACGAAAAGCGTGAGAACTACTCTGAAAAAAATGTTTTGCTGAAATGAAACTGGCAACATATTAAAGAGGGGTGGTCAAGGAAAGCTCCTTGAAATCTTAATCAAAGAAAGGCAAGGAGCCAGGGTAGAGATGGGTATGGGGACAGGGAGGGTCTAACCACCACTGAGCATAGTAAGTGCAAAGACCCTGAGGCAAACATGTTCTAGGGAAGAGAGTTGGAGAGAAAGCAGGGAGGTTGCAGGGTTAGAGCCACTAAGGGCCTAGGTAGGGGCTGGAGGCATGAGTGTTATTCTGAGAGCACTGGGAGCCCATGGGTGGTTTGGGGGCAGGAGTGGAGATGGAGGAGAAGCAGCACCCAACTTGGGTGGTTTGGAGACTCCCAGGTCATCTGGTGCATCACTGCGGAGAGCAGAGGGTTGGGAGATAGGGAGGTGCCAGGATGGGCCAGTAGCAGGGATGGCCTCACTTCCCCAACCCTGTGCCCACAGCAATACTTCCACGCGGGCGGTGTGGGCCTCAAGAAGACCTTCTTGGAGAAGAGCCCGGACCTGCAGTCCCTGCGCTATGCCCTATCCCTCTACACGCAGGCCACCGACCTGCTCATCAAGACCTTCGTGCAGACGCAGGCGACCCAGGGTAAGGGACCACAGGCTAGCTTGTCGAGAACTCCCGCCCGCAGGGGCAACGCCGTGCCGAGCAGCCATTGGCTCGTCTCCTCTGTGAATCACAAGAGAATTGATAACTCCTTGGCGCACGTGAAGTCCTTGATGTCACGGGCCAATGAGTGATCGACAGCTTGTGGGGTCAGGACCAATGACGTCATTGGGCCAGGAGGTGATTGACATCTCCTGGGAAAATCTGTGACGTTACAGGGTCAGGAGGTGATTGAAAACTCTGGGGAGGTACTTCCTTGACGTCAAGGTGATTGACGGATCTTAGGAGGCCCTGACGTCATGAGTCCAGCGAGTGATTAACAGCTCTGGCATAGGCTGGACCTCTTATGTAATACGGCCAATAAGTGATTGGCAGCTCCAGGGGCGGGATCTCTGGAGGAAGGGTACAAGGCCCCTGGGGAGGAACGTCTGTAATAAATATCTGGGGCTAAGGAATGATTGCCAGCCCCAGGGATGGGAGGGACCCCGACCTGGAGTGGGTGGACAGATAGGAAATTCCCATTTTTCAAATTCTCTTTCTGTCTTCTCGTGCTTCTGACTCCTGTCCCTCTCCCTCTCTGAGCTCCACACACAGCAGCTGGGGCTGGAGGGCAGGACTCCAGGGTCCTAGTTCCACTCCCCAGGGCTTCCCCTTTTTCAAATTCGCCCCAAGAATGCAGACAAGGGCGAGACAAGAGCGGCTGACCCAGGCTGAGTTCTGGCAGTGGAGGGGGAGGCTGGGGTGCGGGGAGCCAAGCCCTGTGGCTCTAAGGGCTCACCACCCCAGTCAGCCCAGTCAGCCCAGGGCCCTCAACTTCTCGCCCAACCCATACTGCTGCTTTTAGTGTCCCTGGTGTCCCCCGGAGTGGGAGGCTGTCTGTCTGTCCGTCTGCAGCTGATGTTTCTCTCTTTCTTGTCTCTCCTCCCTCTCACTCGCCGCTCCCTCCGCGCCTCCCTTGCTCTCCCCACGCACACTCGCCCTCCATCCTCGCCCCTCAATTGCTCGTCTCTGCCCCCCTCCCTTTCCTCCTTTCTCCCCCCTCCCCCGCGATTAGTCCATGGTGGAAAAGGGACTAGGTTTACCCTTAGTGAAGACATTTATCCTGAGAAGGGTACGTGCCTCCGCCGCCCACCCGCGCCCGGTGCCCGGTGCCTGCGCCCCTCCTGGCCCCGGCTAGTAAAAGGCCCGTCCTTCTGCCTCCACGGCCTGCGGGGCCCCATCCAGGCCAGACAGGCTGCGGGGGCCAAGGTGGACGAGGGGGAAGGACGGCTTGCTGGTTCCACGTGGGGAAGGAGAAGCGATTAGAGTCGGCCCCTGTTTCTCCCTAAGTGCCTCTCTTAATCTAGATCCCGGGTCCCCTGGGCTCAGATTCCAGCTCTGCCATTCAGCGGCTGGGCACCTAGGGCAAACGTCTGTCTCCCTGAGCCTCAGTTTTCTCATCTCTAATATGAGGACAGTCAAGGACCCTAATTCATAGGATTCTTTTTAGGATTCGATGAATTAAATTTAGAGCAGTCCCTGGCATTTAATAGCTCGTAGCAATTGTTAGTTACTGTTGTACTTGATATCACTTTTCTGAGGGTAGAAAACTATTTTTCAGGCTCTAACTCTGAGCCAGCCCTTGTGTCAAGCACTTCTCAAGGATTCTTGCAAAGATGCCTCTCAATCACCACACAAGGTCTGGGGAGGTCTGTTATTCCATAAATGAGGATGTTGAGTTTCAAAGGAGAAGCCACTTGCTCCTGGAACCTTCCCCTGTAGGGGGGCCCGGGACTTGGGGAGGTGGAGAGGGGTATGAGGGTGGTGTTGGGAGAGCACAGAGAAGCCCAGGAAAAACCCTTCCCCTTGGAGCCAGCAAACCATGGGATGGGGGTGCCCCTCCCCCTTCTTACTAGCTTTGGCCTTGGTCTGACCCCTCACCCCACCCACCACTGTCCGACTTCCCCCTGGTACCCTCAGTCTGGCCCTGATTGAGCTTGCAATAAAGCATCAGCCTGGGATGATGGGGGGGAGGTGAGGCTGAGCATGTGACTGGTGGGAGGCAGAAGGGGTGGGAGCCTGAGATGTCAAAGAAGGTGGCCTGGGGTGGCAGTGAAGATGGGGGTGCACGCCCCAGTACTGGGGTGCTGGGGGTCTCCAGGCCCCTCTTCCCCCTGAGCCTCAGTCACTTCCCGCCTGGGGCAAGTGACCCAGATCAACCTTGAACTGACCCATTCTCCTTCCCCACTCCCACCCCTGACTTTCCCCTGTTCCTACCCCCCCCCTTGCATGGGGTGCTCCAGGTGTGGGGAGCTTCCTGGGGGGCTGGAGAGGGGCCTGGTGGGTGTGCTGGCGGTAACAGGTCCTCAGGCTCCCACAGGATACCCTTCCCAGAGTCACAGAGGGAGGGATGGGAACACAAGGTTTTAAGCTGCCCTTCAATGATCCCATCAGAACCAAACAATCAGGATGCTTGTGGTGGTCAGAAACAGAAGCACACCTCACCCTGACTCAAGCAGACAAGGGAATTTGTTGGTTCTGGAACAAAAGATTAAGGGTTGAGTTGACATCAGGAATAGCTGGATCCAGAGTCTCCAACAATGCCGCTGTTCATTGGTCTCTACTGAGACCTCTGTGAGATGGACTATCCCCTCATTGGGCAGAGACAGCCTTGCCAGCTTAGCACCGAGAGGCTCTTTCCTATCAATTATAGCCAGAGTCCCAGGGCCAACTCTGATAGGCCCAGCTTGAATCACATGACCATCCCATAGCCAGTCACTGCAGCCCTGGGCAGGGAATGCTCTGGTTGGGCTGCTGCGGTTCATTTAGCCATACCTGAAGTGTGGGATGGAGCCACAACGTCTGAGGTGAAGGTAGGGGCATTTCTCAATGGAAACTGGAGATTGTTTATTAGAAGAGGAATGGTGTGGGAGCAGGGAAAATAAAAGAGGAAGCTAGTGGGGCTGGCGCAGAATTAGTAAGGATGAGAATGGAGGGAGGTGAGGCAGGAGAGGTAATAGTGAGACGTTAGGAGGGATATTGCAGATCACAAAAAGGACTCCGATTACTTCAGAGTGAGATGGGAGGGTTTTGAGCAGAGGAGGGATGTGATCTGACTTAAGAGGATTTCTCTGGCTGGGGTATTGAGAGAAGATGAGAGGAGGATGCAGGGAGACAGGGAGAAGGTTACTGCAGTAGTCCAGGAGTGTGATGATGGGGGCTGGGTCAGGATGGAGGAGGCCAAGGAGGTGGGTGAGATTCTGGATGTACTTCGAAGGTAGAGCTGACAGGATCTTCTAATGTACCAGCACTTACAGAGGAAGTGAAGACAAAGAAGGGTGTCAAAGAGTGAGGTGCAGGGTTCCCCCAACAATTTGAGGATTGACAGAGGAGGAGGAAATGATGAAAGAGGGTGAGGAGTGACTAGTGTATAGGATGAGAACCCAGAGTGTGGTGTTGTTTCAGCTGAGAGAGGAAACTGAGGCACAGAAATCCAGAGTGTCAGATGCTGTTGAGGTGGCTTATAAGATGAATACTGAATTTTGATGACATGGCAGTCAGTCGAAAAAGAAATATGGAGGGCAGACACATTAGGCTCAGAGAAGTTAAGAGGTCTGCCCAAGATCTCATAGCAAGGCAGTGAAAGGCTAGAACCCTGGATTCTTGGCTTCCTCAAGAGTACCTACTATCCCAGCCAATCCTCAGTACCACCCTGTCAGGGCTGTTGACCTGGTGCCTCCAGCACATGGTGGGTGAGAGGCGGTCCAGGTCCTTTCCGGTGAGTGGGAAAGAATGGAGCTGACGCCAAGCATCCTCTCCTGCCTGCCCAGGCTCTGGTGTGGAAGACCCTGTGGGTGAAGTCTCTGTCCACGTTGAGCTCTTCACTCATCCAGGAACTGGGGAACACAAGGTCACAGTGAAAGGTGAGCAGCCTGAGGAGGGAGGGCGAGTGCCTCAGCGAGGATGCACTAGGTTCTGAGACAGAAACCAAACGCAATCTGGCTTAAGCAAGAAAAACTTTTTTCATTAAAAAAAAAAGTTTTCACAAAACTGAAAATTCCAGAAGTAAACCACCTTCACACATGGCTGGATCCAGGGGTGCAAACAGTGTTACAGGACTACAGGACTCGGTTCCACTTTCTCCATCTCTCAGCTCTACTTTCCTTTTGTTGGCTTTTATTTTATTAATTAGAACACAGATTGAGGCTGTTTTAGCCAAGGCTTAGAAGAACAATGGCTTAAACAAGATAGAATGCATTTTTCTCTGAGGTAACTCCGAGGACAATCTGGCCAGAGCTTTTGTGGAGGCTTCACGGTGTTGGGGATCCAGGCCCCTACCATCATGTGTTGCCCTTTCATCCCTAATGTGTTTTCCTCCTCTACAGGGTCCCAAAGAACTCAACCCCACTAGCATCCCAGCCTGCAGCTAGGGGAAAGAGAAAGTTTAGGGCTTTCTCCCTTTTAAGCCACAACCCGGAAGTTGTACTTATTACTTCCTCTCACATCTTATTGGTCACATAGCTACATTGATTTCATTGGCCACATTGGGCATGCTGAGAAATGTAGTCTTTCAGACAGGCTTTGAAAACCACAGCTGCATACTGAGGGACCCTGACCAATCTTACCCTCCACTTCCCCCAATAGTGGTGGCTGCCAATGACCTCAAGTGGCAGACTTCTGGCATTTTCCGGCCGTTCATTGAGGTAAACATCATTGGGCCCCATCTCAGCGACAAGAAACGCAAGTTTGCCACCAAATCCAAGAACAACAGCTGGGCCCCCAAGTACAATGAGAGCTTCCAGTTGTGAGTTTGGGGTGCTCGGGGGGTGGGGCATCTGCTGGGTTAACCTCAGAGCCCACTAGTTAGGAGGCATGTCTAACTAGGGCCAGTGATACCTAAGCGCAGGAATGGGAAGGGTCACATCCTAGTGGGGGTACTGGGAAGGGAGGCACCTTAGTGCAGGAGTGACATCAGTGAGGGGACACTGGGATGGAGTTGACTACTTTGAGGGCAGTCAGGTCTTGGGGAGAAACAAGTGTGATATAACATGATGAGGGCTTGTGAAGGGGAGGGGAAGTCTGGGCAGAAGCAGTGTGTTGGGTGGGGCCATTTCTGGGGTTGGAGACTGGTGGTTAAGGGCATGGGTGGTCATGATGGGGGAGGAGGAATGAGGTGGGGACTCACGGAGTCAGCAGTGATCCTTGTCAGGTCTGTTGAGGCAGGTCATCTGGAGGAGTCTGCTCTGGGGGACAGGAGTGGAGTGTGGCTTGGTCCAGGACGTGCGTGTCATGTGGGGTGGGGGTGGGGTCACATCCCAGTTGGGCTTTCTGGTGGGCAGGAATGAGTTTGGTCAAGGTATCAGGAGTCTAGAGGGGACAGACCCTGGGAGGCATAAATAAGTCTGATGAGAATGTGCAGAGAGATGAGAGTGGAGTCATGTGGGTGGATTTTTGGGTGAGGTGTGAACTTAACTGGAGCAGGGTAACGTTGGGAGCTCTTCTTGGGGGACAGAAGTGCAGAGGACATCAGAGCTGGGGAGAGCTGGGGGGCTTTGAGGGACAAGAGCCTGGCTAGTAATTGTTAGGAGAGGGCTCTCAATCAGAGGACTCTGGAATGGTAGGTCATCTGACATAATGCTTGGGAGCAGGAGCATGGCCTAGTGGGGGACAGGTGCCTCCTGGGGTGGGCTGGAGTATTTGAGGGCTAGGAGTACAATCTGGGAGAAGGATGTGAAGAAATGGTATGGGCATGGCCAAATGGAGGGACTCTTGATCAGCCAGCAGGCAGCATCAGGGCAGGTCACCCCGGGGGCAGAAGCCTAGCTTTACTGGGCACACAGCCTAGGGGGGCAGGCATGCTTGAGTGGGGGTCACTTGTGGTGAGACATCAGGGCAGGGCCGTGTTGGGAGGGCATCTTAGGGATAAAAGGGGCGAGCTAGTGAGCATGCGGGAGGAGCCACAACAAGGGAAGAACTTCAGTTCAGAAGGGAGCTTGGTTCTGGAGCTTCTGGGGACGATAGCTAAGGCCGCAAGGTGGTGAGGGCAGCAGCTCAGCCTGAGTGTGGATGACGATCACAGAAGTGGTAGGAGAATGGTGTAGCCAGAGAGCTCTGGGGGAAGGGTCACTTGGGATAAGGACATGGTTTGGCCAGGCTGGTGGGAGCGTCATTGGGTGGGGGGCAGAAGGGAGGGAAGAGACATTATTGGGGGGGGGGGGCGGGTGTCAGCTGGTGTGGCTATGGCTCAGCGTGGGACTGTAGGGTGAGGCATCGAGGGCAGGGGCTGGCCTACCTAGAGTGGCAGGTTATGAAAATAGGAGGATCACACGTGGGCATCCATTGGGCATGGCTGGTGGGGTGGGAGGAGCCTTGCGTGGGGCAGGTCCTTCCCTGACGCCCCGCCCCTCCACAGCACGCTGAGCGCTGATGCGGGCCCCGAGTGCTATGAGCTGCAGGTGTGCGTCAAGGACTACTGTTTCGCGCGCGAGGACCGCACAGTGGGGCTGGCTGTGCTGCAACTGCGCGAACTGGCTCAGCGCGGGAGCGCCGCCTGTTGGCTGCCCCTAGGCCGCCGCATCCACATGGATGACACAGGCCTCACGGTGCTGCGCATCCTGTCGCAGCGCAGCAATGACGAGGTGGCCAAGGAGTTCGTGAAGCTCAAATCGGACACGCGCTCCGCCGAAGAGGGCGGTGCCGCGCCTGCGCCCTAGTGCGGGGCGTGCGGGGCGGGCAGCACTGCGCCTTTGTAGAACGCTCGGGACGAGGCGGGGCGGGGCCTGCACGCTGGGACCTTCCAGAGGGTGAGTCTCCGGGCTCTGCGCAGAGGATGGTCAGCACTTTCGCCCATGACTTACCTTCTTTTTTTGGGGAATTGTGAATGGATGATGCACCGCCCCCTTGGGAGGCCATGCCCTAGGGCGAGAGACAGGAAGAAGCCACATCCCCTCCTTGAGGCAACGTCCGCAGCGCCTAGGGGGCCTTTCGAGCTAGGATGGGAGAAATCCCACCCCTTATGGAGGGGGCCAGGTCCCGTGCCTCTGGTTCCGGGAGGCCCCACCTCCTGCCCCCTGGAAAAGCCATAAGACTAGTCTCCAACCCCTGGGGGCCCAAGATCCATTACCAAGTCTAGAACTCTTAGCTCCCTGAGGGGCGGGCCCTAGGCAAGGGGCGGGCCCTAGGCAAGGGACAGGACTTTATGGAACGACCCCTGAGAAGGTCTAGGCCCTAGACTCTAGGGGCTGGAGGGACTAGGATGGTAGTTGGAGGGCCCGGGTGGACCGGAGTCCATTTTGATGTTTGTGCAAAAAATAAACGAGGGGAGGAGGGGATTTAAAAAGCACATGCGCCCTTGGGCGCCCAAACCCTGGGGCGGCTCTGGGGCACCCACATTTCCCTAAGGGTTTTTTTCTCCTCCTTACCCCCCCCCCACATGCTCAGTCCTCATAGAATTCAACCCACCCATTTGACAGGTGGCAAAACTGAGGCCCAGAGAGTTGCTGAGGGTCCCAGTGCCATGCCCTCTCCCCACTCCCTTTGGCCTGTATGTCCCATCCAAGGGTGGGCTGAGATCTGATGACCTGACACAGCTCCCCATTGCTGCTAAACCCCTTAAGGGGACCTTTCCCAACCCTTACAAGGGGTGGGGGTCCTGGGACAAGGCCCCCACTGTTCCTTCCCACCTCAGGCTGCCAAGAAAAACCCTTTATTCTGGGACCCCAGGGGGAGATACCCTGAGAACTCTTGACCTGCCGAAAGAGGATTTGGAATTCCCTGGACCCAGGTCCCCTCAATACCTTCCTCTACCAGAATTCTCCAGGCAGGAAAGAAGTAAGAGACCAGAAATGCTGGGGGGGGGGTGTGTGTGTGTGTGTGTGTGTGTGTGTGTGTGTGTGTGTGTGTGTAGGGTTCCCCAGCACTGGCCCAGGCATGTGTTTTGGGAATTTCCTCCCTCTTATTTTCCCAGAGAGCTCCTAACTCATCCCTCAAAACTCTCCAGAAATATCCCATCCTGTAGAAAATCCTCCTCCCCCTCAGGACTTCCCCACCCTCTGTCCCTGAAGCTGTGGAACTGGGGGTGTCTATGACAGGCTTTGTTTTCCCCAGACTGGGGTCTGAGTCCTCTCGAGCCCCAGGTTCACCCAGCAGAGGCTGGGCACAAGTAGATGGCAAAGAGGGTATGCCTAGTTGAATTAAGTCTTTGGCATCTGTGCATGCCCTCGTATCCTCATGTGCATCTGTCCGTGACTGTCTGTCCCTATCAACCTTACCCTCCCACACAGAGCTGGGCACACAGGAGGTATTCGAGCCAGAAAGTCTGGCTGAGTCACAGGACACAGAGTGAAGAGAGGACCAGAGGAGACGTAGAGGATACAGGAGAGGAATCGAGGTGGCTGGAAGGGTTTAAAACCAGGAAGTTCCTATACTGGAACAACAAGGGTCAGAGAGGAGCAAGGCTTTCCCCAAGGGCACCCAGCAAGTGGACACAGTGCCCAACCTTGGATCACACCTCTGGGTGCCTGGGGTTCTGAGCCCTGGTGGGGTCTTGGGGATTGCATTGGACTTCACTTCATGCCAGGATCTGGCCCCAGATTTCCATGGATCAGGGAAAGGATGAAGTAAGGTGGGCCCCTGACAAGGTAGAGGGGTGTGACATTGAGAGATATCTTGGACAGAGCCAATCCCCTCCCCAAGAGGGACAAAGACAGAATAAGGGCACAGAGACAAGCAGAGAGAAGGTAAGAAATTGGAAGAATGAGATCACACCCCACTAGAGAGAGAGTCCTTGAGATGGAGAGACTTGGAGATGGGGCGATGCAGAGATGGGACAAAAAGCAAAATTGAGGACCTAGAAGGAAGAGAGACCCACTGTTCTGGCTCTCATCATTCCGTCCTAGAAGGATTTACCTAAAATGAGGTACTCGGCTGCACCCCTTAATCCCTCTGACTTAGGCGCCAGTCTGAAACCTCACCGTGCCCCCATCAGAGATGCAAAAAAACTTAACACCTAACTAGAAATCATTGGGACCTCAGAGACCTTCCTGTCCCTGACCCCGCACGCCCTGCACTGTCCATCTTGCAGATGGGAACACAGAAGGCAGGGCAGAGCGGGGACAGCCCGGAGTTGCCCCAAACTCTGCTGCCTGGGCGCAGAGGGAGGGGAGCTCGCTGGGGACTTGGTTCATATCACCACTCCATCTGCCCCCTGAACATCCTTTCTTAAGAACTGTCAAGGACCAAAGTCGTCTTCGCTGACACGTGTTGCTTTTCTCTTTGCCTTTTATTTTTTTAAAGAGAGAAATCAAGTTGACGGTGTCGAGTAAGACCCCCCCCTTCCCATCCCCCTGCCACCGTCCAGCCATAGTGGCTCTTTCGAGGCCCAGGTCACAGGCGGAGGGTTACCGGTGCATCTTGGGCCACACAGCCAGGGAGCTCAGACCCCACCCCTGGCCCCGCCACCTCAGACACCGATACCCGGCCACACAGTCCAGAGAGGTTCTTCCTCCACACACTGTCTCTTAGCATGTGATTGCAAATGTGAAATCAAAACACTTTTAATTCCATCCCGTCAGTCCAGCATCTCTACACAGATGCCCCCATTTCTCTGTAAATATGTGACTTGGAACAAATGTTTAAAACTAACAAGAAGTGGTCATGAATGCATGGTGTTGAGATGTTTTGCACTATTCTGACTTTTTGGTCTCTGTAAAAATATTTTATTAACAGCAGACATTAAAATAAGAAAAAGCACATGGCCTCAGACGCGTGGTGGTGGCTTTGCATTCCCATTAACGCAAAAAACACAGCGCCTTTATGTGCAGATGCTGTTGAAAGCGCTTCCTGTCCATGAACCAACTCATCCACAACTAGCATCGCCCCATTTCACAGAGCAGGAAAACAGAGTCCCAGAGAAGTGAGATTTTGTGGAAAGGATGGAGTAAGGATTTGAATCCTGGACATTGGGCAGCTGTTACTTTTAGCTCAAGCAAGTTAGGATACAAATGCCAGGGATACACTCCCCAAATTCAACCCACAGCCCCATGTTTTTTGGGATTTTTTGGGGGGGTTTGTTTTGATATAACAGGTGAGAACATCATGTCATAAACTCGGAAATGCAAAAATGAAAACTTTATTTTTCTACAGCTGAATTTAATTTCTATTTAGGGCCCCCATCCCATCACAGAGCAGAAGCGAAGTATCACTCAGCTCAGGGTTTCCTTGGTAAATTCAGGGACTCCCCTTCTAAGATCTGGGGCTGTGTCTGCATTTAAGTGGCCAGAGCTGGGGCTGTAGAATCTACTACTGGGAGTGGGTTCAGTGAATGCTTTCAGCTGCAAATAATAGCCAAAAGAGCTAAAAGTGAAACAAACAGTGGCTAAGCCACAGAGCTTGCCCATAACACAGCAGTTCCACCCTCAAGACTTGCATGTGGGCCAAAAGACGAAACCTCAATGTCATGGTATCTTCACAACGGGGAATATGATACTGCTGTGAAAAGGGATGAACATGATGTCAGAAGAGGCAGCCCGCCAGGGGCCCTGAGTGTCCCTGCACATTCTTGGTGACTGTGCCAGATTGCAGACCTTATCTTTTCCACGAGACCTAGCAGTTTCCAATAGTTAGACACGTGGACTATGCAGAGTGACTACTGCATCAACTGCTCACTCCCTGACAGAGGGGAGTGGGCTTGTTTTCTGCTTGCTACAAAACAGACTCAGCCTTTGGCCCTGTGTCCCTCAGTATGTGGGGGTCCATCATGTCACCTATGGGGCTTGAAGACTGAGGCTCATGCTGCTTGCTGTGCTGTGAGAAATAAACCATCCTGCTCTGATCCACTGAGTCTCAGAGCTGACGCTGCACCTATGGACCAGGGACAGGTGTACTTCTGCCGTTCTCTATAAGTGAGGTTCTTCTCTGACTGACAAGAACGAATCTTAGAAGTATGACATTGAGTGAAAAAAACTAAGTTCCAGAAGGCATCAGAGAACATGACACCACATTTATAAAGCTCAAAAACTAGCTATACATATTTACACCCACAAGACACACCCACATTGATAAAGTTTAAGGATACATAAGTATGATTAATAATAAAAAAAATAAGCACTAAACTAAGGATTTAAAAACAGGATTCCACCTCACACCCATCAGGATAGCTATGTTAGCAAGGAGGTGGAGAAACTGGAACCCTTGTGCACTGTTAGTGGGAATGTAAAATTGTGCAGCTGCTGTGGAAAACAGTATGGAAGTTCCTCAAAAAATTAAAAATAGAATTACCATGTGACCCAGCAATTCTACTTCTGGGTATATGTATCTGAAAGAATTGAAAGCAGAGTCTCAAAGAGATGTTTGTACACCCACGTTCACAGCAGCGTTGGTCACAATAGCTAAAACATGGAGGCAACTCAACTGTCCATTGACAGGTGAATGTGGAGAAGAAAATGTGGTCCACCCACACAATGGAATATTATTCAGCTTTAAAAAGGAAGGACACTCTGACACCTGCTACAACATGGATGAGCCTTGAGGACATTATGCTGAGTGAAATAAGCCAGACACTATGATCAAATACTTTATGATTCCACTTATATGAGGTATCTAGAGTGGTCAGGTTCATAGAGACAGAAAGTGGGTGCAAGGGACTGGGGAAGGGGGTGGGGAGTTAGTGTTTGATGGGCACAGAGTTTCAGTTTGGGAAGATGAAAAAGTTTTGGAAATAGTACTGATGGTGGAACAACAATGTGAATATACTAAATGCCTTGGGATTGTACAATTGAATATGACTATTTTTATCTTATTTGAATGTCAACTCAATTTAAAAACAAAACAGACAAAAACCAAAATAAAACAAACGAAAAAAAACCCAGCTGGCCCGATTTGGTCCATGAGCCATTAATTTGCCAACCCTAATAGATTCTTCCTCAACTTCTCACTTCTCCCAACCTTACGCTAATTCTAACACCATCCTCATGCTCACCCCACCCTCCACTCTCACCTGAAACCCAGCTCCAGCCTTACCCCATCCTCCACTCTTGCTCCCACCCTCTTAATCTACCCTAATTCCACCCCTATTTATCCACACCTTTTCATCATGTCACCTGCCAACGTGGCGGGATCACCCAGGCAATGCCAACAAGGCTCACACTCAGTTTCCTGGAGGGTGTAACAATTACGTGATTCATAATCTTTCTAAAATTACACTTCATTACATAATTTAGTGCACTGCAAAAGAATTACTAATCCTGCAATTACATATAATGGTTTCTATGATTATGCATCCTACAATTACACAATCATTCTTATCATCCCCACAACAAACAGTAATAAACAAGAAGGAATTGGTGGGTAGACAGCAGTTCCCGCCCCAACCCAACCCCTTTCGGAGCAGAGGCTGCAAAGCCATCATGCTCTCAGATTTCTGTGTAGCCAGGCACATGTTGGGGTCCACCGGCTGGAGGCACTGGGGGGACTTTGGATGGAAGAAGGAACTGGTGCTGTCTTAGTTTCGCCTCCTCTTCATTCCACCAGCAGTCAACCTTTGTGGGTGTTAAAAAGCAGTTGTGGTGGAGGTGAAGGTGGCATCCTATTCCTGAATCACAGATACAGGGTATGTGCCCAAAGTTGGAGGTTTCGAGGACCTCCTGACCCCCAGCCTTCTGTGATTGTGGGAAGCTTCAGTTCCCCTGGTGAACCAGTTCTGCAGAGTCACTCCTATAGGACCAGCCCAGGTCCTGCTCCTCTGCACCAGGAATTGGCAAACTACGTCCCCTGGGCCACATCTGGCTTACAGATTATTGTTATAAATAAAGTTTTATTGGCACACAACCATGCTCATTCATTCATTCAATTAGTCTGTAACGGGTTTCACACTACAATGGCAGAGTTGGGTCCTCGTGAATTTCCTATATTAGCTCCCCTCTTTCTCTTAAAAGACCTCAAGTGGTTTCTCTTTCCCACCTTTAGCTTAACTGATACACTGTGTTATGATACATAATAAATTATGATACATCCATGGAGCCAGTCACAATTGCAGCTATGCTAAAGGATGAATGTGGTAGACTGAATAATGTCCCCCTCCCCAAAGATATTCATGTCCTATTGCCCAGGACATGTGAATGTTACTTTAATTGGCAAAAGGAACTTTGCAGATGGGATTAAATTAAGGATTTTGAGATGATGGGGAGATTATTCTGGATTATTCAAGTGGGCCCTAAATGTAATCAATACAAGAGTCCTTGCAAGAGCGATGAAAGAAGGTCAGATGAAGAAGTAGATGTGATGACGGAAGCAGGAAGTTGGACTGATGCAGGAAGGGGTCATGAGAGAAGGAACACCCACACGCAGTCCTGAGAAGCAGGAAAAGGCAGGAACACAGATTCTCCCCAGGATCCTCCTGAAGGAACCAGCCCAGCTGATACCTTGACTGTAGCCAAGTATACTGATTTCAAACTTCCAGCCTCCAGAACTGCATGAGAATAAATGTGTGTTTTAAGTCACTAAATTTGTGGACATTTTTACCGCAGGCATAGCAAACAAAGATGATGAGCCAAAAGACCAACTGAAGGGTTTTCCCATGAACATGAATCACTTTTCAATTAAAAATTACAAATTAAATGCTATATATGGAACATTCCAGAAGGAAGGATGCAGGTCTCCTAGAAGTTAAGAGAGGAAAGGAAAGATCTGAGTTAGATAATTAGATGTAGGGCGGGCGACATTCAGAATGAAATTCAGTTTCCCAGCCACCACCAATAAACTTGTAACCCCTTCAGTATGGAGGCAGAGCCTAAGGATCTAGGTTTTTGTTTTTTGTCTGTTTGTTTTTTAAATTGGGGAACTGGGGGAAGGGAACAGTGCTGGGGGGAGTTGGGGGAGAGGAACAGTGTTGAGGAGTTGGGGAAGGGGAACAGCCAAGTTGTTGTTGTCCTTCAATCTTAGTTGTGGAGGGTGCAGCTAGCTCAGCTCCAAGTCCAGTTGCCATCCAGCCGCCCGGCGGCAGCTCGCGGCCTTTCAGCTCAAGGTGCTGTGTTCAATCTTAGTTGCGGGTGGGTGTAGCCATCATCCCATGCACGAGTTGAACCAGCAGCTTTGTTGTTAAGAGCGCATGCTCTATATCCCCTGAGCCACCCGGGTGGCAGCTCAGGTCAAGGTGCCGAGTTCAGTCTTTAGTTGCGGGTGGGCATAGCCCACCAGTCGAACAGGCAACAGGAGCATGCGCTCTCACCAGCTGAGCCATCCTGCCACCTGATGGCAGCTCAGCAGCAGTTCAGCTCGGGCACAGCTCACTATCCCCGAGAATCGATGTTTTATCAGAGACATTTTGTTGCAAACAAAACTGCTTTATGCCACAAAAAAAGGCCCTTTTAGAGACTCATGTTCCCAAAAGGCTGAATATAAACGGGTGCAGGGATTCTCAATGCTGGACTTTTGGGGCCCAATCATTCTTTGTTATGGGGCCTCTCTGTGCCCCGTAGAATGTTTAGCTGCATCTCTATCTTCTGTGCACTCAATGCCAGTAGCATCCACCCCAAGTCATAACCACCAGAAATGTCCCCGGACGTCGCCCAATGTTTCTGAGGGACCAAATCACCCCCAGTTGAGATTCACTGGGTAAAGGTAAGCTTTGGAAACAGCACATGTAACTGTAACATGAGAAGCGACTCCAGCATCCCCTAAGAGGGGACTGGTTCCTAATAAGCTCAGATCATCCACCCTGAATAGTGAGGAGTTAATAAGAAAAGTAACTATGGTGGCCTCTCCTGAAACTCAAGTACACATTACTGTTACCCAGCAATTTTACCTGTATCAACTTACCCAACTGAAATAAAAATGTCAGCAGCAAAGATGTATCAGATGATACTGTTCACTGGGGGGTATACTGTTCACTGGGGGGTTGTGATGTTCTCCAGAGTGGTCCAGTAAATGGTGGCCCACCCCCATCATGGAATACTGTATGTTACAACCCAAAAAGAACTGGTAGACATCTGCATGGATTAGAATGTCCACAATATGTTAAATTAAAAAAGAAACTCGATCCCATGTTTATGAAATAAAAATGTGTTGCATGGGGGAAAAGAAAGCAGGTTGCAGCAGCGTGTATGTAACATGATCCTCTTAAAAAAAACACGTGTATAGTGATAAAGTGAAGTGGCATCTTAGGATGCTTAACCATAGAGTTGGGAGGACTATGGGTGGAGCTGGGCCCCTTGTTAATTCTATAATCCTGACTTCCTGTTTATCTTATGGTAATTTCTGGGGGAGGGATCATAATAAAGGGATTACCCATCTTGGAACTGGGGTCTTTTGCTGCAGGTGGGCTGCAGGTCAGAACTCCATGTAGGAGGTGTGCTTTCTCACACTGTGGTGGTGGTCTTGCTTCTTTTTCTTTTCCTGAATAAACCTTTTCTTTTGTGGATTACTTGGAGAGTTATTTTTCTCCAGTCAACATTTTGGGGACCTCATTCTGGGATCCAGAGAGGAATGCAACTCTGGCAGCCTTTTAACTGATGAGCAAACCAAGCCACCTATACTGAGCCATTTGTTGCTCCAATGCTTTGCTCCTCGGCTTAGGGGCTGCAGGGTGAGTTTCTCTCCTGGATCTGAACCAACGGGCCCTTGCATCTGGCGCTCTCCAGGCTTTATTCAGAAATTTTAAAATTTTTTGTTTTGTTTCATTCGTTTGTTTTGTTTGGTGTGTGTGTGTGTGTGTGTGTGTGTGTGTGTGTGTGTGTGTGTGTGTGAATGTTTTAAGGNGTGTGTGTGTGTGTGTGTGTGTGTGTGTGTGTGTGTGTGTGTGTGTGTGAATGTTTTAAGGCCTATTTGTCTGTACTCGTGGCACGTTGGCTTGCTTTCTTCGGAAAGTAGGCTCTGTTTCTTTTTGAGACAAAAACTGGCCTTCACCTAACGTCCTTTTGGGATAAGAGGTTATTTCTATTGAAATTGGTCGGTTTAGTCGATGTTAGATCATGCTGTCTCAGTGAAAAGTTAATGGAGTGCCATGCAGCTCAGCCGATAACCGAACTCCCTGAGAGTTCGTTACTTGCCTGGAACTGGCTCTAGCCTTCCGTCTGATTCCCAGTGATCAGACTGTTCCAGAGTGAGAGTGGAGCAAACGGAACATTCCCGGTTTGCTTGAGTTGTGAACTGATTTTGGCCCAGCACCAGCTCAACCTGTAATTTAAACTCTCTAAGAGTTGGTTATTTGCCTGGAATGGCTTTTAGCTTTTGGCCTGGCTCTCAGTGATCAGACTGACTGTTCCAGAGTGAGGTGAGCTAAAGACCTGCAGGTTATTCGATCTGTGAATTGTTTTGGGCCCAGCCTTTAAAATGGGATCTCGAATGTCCAAGCCTTCTAACACTGTCCCTCCTCCAGGGACACCAGCCGAGCACATGCACAAACTGTGGAGAATTTTCGTGCACGTATTTAACTAAATGGGCAGATCTAAGAGTAATCCTAGAAATCAGTGGCCACTTTGAGGAACTTTTGAGATTTCCAAACTTGAATTTCTTAAAACTAAATTGGATGGTAACAGTGCTGTAACTGAGAAAGAGGAATGGAATGCACATTTAGAGTGGTATATGGAGGCTGCCAAACAGGACTGCAAATCTAAAATTGTCGTTTTACAAAATAGAGTCTCAAAGTTAACAAAAACTGTTAAAAATTCTAAAAGAGACAGGATGGCGTCTGAAACCTTGTGCTCTTTGTCTACAACATTGCCTTGCCCTTCCCCCACTGCTTCTTTGACACCTCTCTCACCTTCGACGCCATCTTTCTGTTCTTTGCCCCCATCTCCGACTCAAACCCCAGCGCCATCTTTTTTCGAATCTCACCCTCTTCTTCCTTAGGACCTATCAGTACTTTTCTATTTAAGATAAACCCTCTGGAGATCCTAATAAACCCCACGTTTCTCACATCCCCTGGACAAAAGCTGAGTTAGGAGCCATCGTAAAGGAGTTTCCTATAGTAACAGGATTCTAATAAGTTTGCTAAGGAATTTGATATTACTATTCAAGCTTATCAGTCTGGATTTTCTGATTTGTACCAGCAGATCCATATGTTGGTTGGTGAAGGCCACACTAAACATTGGATGAGGATTGCCGGATGGGAACATCCTGAAAGGGATTTAGAAAAGCAAACTTCCAATTATTGGGAGGAAGCCAGAGAACTTGCTCGAAAGCTGCATCGTGCAGTCCCCGAGGCTTTTCCAAGGTCTATGGACTGGAACAATATTCACACTTGCTCACAAAGGTCTGATGAATCTGTTCATGACTACTAGAATCGGTTTCAGGTGGTTTTTAAAGAAAATTCTGGTCTTCAGATATTGACTCCACACGTTCCTTTTAATTCCTTGTTTGTCAATGGGCTAAATAAGAGCCTTTCCATCCTGTTTAGGAGATCCAGGATGGGATGGGGAACTATTCCCACCCTAGAATTGGTACCTTTAGCTAATGAACTTGCCAGTACCCTAGACGAGCCTCCTAAAAGCAAGGTCACCAAGACATCTGATTTTCAGCCGTGGCAAACGAGAGGCCCTGTGCAAAACCAAAGAACTCCAACTTTTTGTCATTACTGCAAGGAGCAAGGACATTGGAAAAAAGATTGCCGTTAGTTGAAACGCACAAGACACTCTGCCTACTAACCAGTCTCAGGCCTTCCAAATTCCCAGTGACAGGGCTTCGAGGAATTACAGATGTTTTTCTAGTCCTTCCCCTTAATCATTTTGGAAAAAACATATTTACGTATCTGAACCTATTCCCTTTTGTCTAGGTCCCTTAAGAGATGAATATTAATGTTGTTTTTCTCCTTAGTTCTTCTGCCCCTACCCATTTATTAGACAGAGACTGCTTAGCGAAGTAGCATGCTGGATTTTCTTCCTGAGGAAGCCCCCTATGGCTGTCTGACATTGACAGATCACCTTCTAACTCCTCGTGACAATTTACAGAAAACTCCTCTGGGTAAAGCTGATTTTTCTCATGGTTTACCAATGGTTCATACTTAAAAGACAAAAATGGGGAGTACTGTACTGGTTATGCTGTTGTAACTCTTCAAATACCTTGGCCAAAAGCATTGCCATTAGTTCTTTCAAATATCAGATCTACTCCTTTGGGGACTCATAAGCACTCACCTTTTGAGATAACTACAGGACGCCCTATGCATTTGGCCCCTGCCTCTCTTGATCAGTTGGTAAAAGGAGGCATATTTCAATATTGTAAAGGTTGAATTGATTCT
Source organism: Hipposideros armiger (assembly GCF_001890085.2). Classification (NCBI taxonomy): domain Eukaryota; kingdom Metazoa; phylum Chordata; class Mammalia; order Chiroptera; family Hipposideridae; genus Hipposideros; species Hipposideros armiger. The sequence continues at coordinate 1,206,074 of NW_017731414.1, read as the reverse complement.
ATTGACAATAATCACACTTTAGTCAAGCAATCATTTCACCATATACTCCAAGGAAATGAAAAACTAAAAATTCATACATTAAAACCTGGAGATTTTGTCTATTGGAAAAGACACCTAAGAAAGGATTCCCTCCAGCCACGCTGGAGGGGCCCTTACCAAGTACTGTTGACAAACCCCTGTACTGTTAAACTACAGGGAGTAGACCCTTGGATACACATGTCACACCTGAAGAGGACACCAAGCCCTGACTGGAAAAGCTCAGTCTGGTGACCAGAAACTAAAGCTGCCAAAAATTATAGGGCCGGCCGAGTGGCTCGATGGTTAAGAACTGGCTTGGGATGCCAGAGGGCCCCGGTTCAGATACCACATATG